>NC_046658.1:17492778-17496873 GCF_010883055.1 Belonocnema kinseyi
AAATTCTTTTTCAAGTTTTTCAGAACTTTTAAATATACTTATAATGATTCCCATTTTGTCGTAAAATTTATGTAAAGTTCTGCAAAAAAAAATGCTAGAATAATGAAATTCTGGACAGTTTTTTGTTCAAAAATATATTTGTTCAATTATTGTTATTTTAAATTCTAACAACAATTTTTAAAAACTTTAAACATAAAAACTGTTTTTTCTTTGGTATAAGTATTTTATTATTATATTAAAAAAAAATATTATTTAACAAAATATTTTTTAATCGTTCAAATTAGGGAGTTGTCTAGGAAATTTTCTGTCGGCAATTCTCAAATTCGGTAAGATTGTAAATTGTCGAGAATTTTCCAATTCGGAACTTTTATATTTCGACAATGTTATAATTTCAGAATTTTTACAGTGATGTGAGAATTTTATTTTTCGGAAAAAGCGAGTGAAAAATACCCGAAAATTCAAATTCCCGACACTGTAAAATTCATAAATTGAAAGATAACCAAAGAATAAAATTCTCGAAATTATAAAAGTCCCGAAATATAAAAGTCGAATTGGACAATTCACGAAAAATAAAATAAATAAAAATCCGGACAATAAGATGTTACCAAGTTTAAAAAATCCCTAAAGAAAATGGCTGAATTATAAAATATCCGAACTAGAAAATTCGTGAATTTTAACAATTCAAAAAATTGTTTATTAAATATTATTTATTTACTTAAACCACAATAATCGAATATATATTTCTCTATGAAACATTTTGTTTGAAAATGTGCATAGTGTTTGAAAAAAATATTAAAATGTTCTGAAAAATCGAACTTATTATTAATAAAAAAAATTAAAATACATTTTATATAAATCGTTGTTGAATTGAATCCTGCAAAGTTTGTTTCAAACATTTTATTATGTAGGTACGAAGAAAATTTAGGATGAACATTTTTTTATTTCAAAGCGCACGTGTTTTTAAATGTATTTTTTAATGCAATTTTCATAAAATTATTATTCAGCTGCTGGAGATTTCATTTTTTGGCATTTTTAGTTCATCCCTTTCAGGAATTTTTTCAGTGGTGCCGTATTTTTATACCTCCTCTTAAAATTATGGAATTTTTTAAAATAAAAAGTCAGCATTTCAAAACATTTTAAAATCATCAAAAGTATCAATTCTCTTTTAAATTGTTTCAAATTTCGACGTTTTAAAGCTATTTGAGTCAGAAAAACAAGTTTTTACGTCGATATCTGTCTGTCTTTCTGGCGTCTACGTCATCGTTCTTATTGATGTTGTGGTTGTCTGTATATCGGAAGACTTTCGAAAGAATAGTCGGATTGGATTTTGCTTTGACACACAGTTTTTTCATTTTAAAAATTGTATGTAAAAATTTTACGATTTTTATTTTTATAACAAATATTTTTCTTCAATTAAATTCTTTCAATAGAAGTGGTTCGAAGAGATTTTCGAAAAATCTTTCGGGGAATAAAATTAGTATTTATAGGTCGACAAAGGTTTGTTTTCTTTACCAAATTTGTCTTTCGTCTAAATTTTTCCAGTTGTTTTTACTAAAGTACAATTTACGTTTGTATCTCGGGCGAAGAAATACATTCTATTGTTTGAAAAATATTCTTTGTAAGGCAATATTTTTCACAGAAAATTACCACGAGTGACCTTCAATTATAATTTTATAAGCGTAAAAAAACCACATTTCAATGTTCTATATGAAAAACAAAATCCCTGAGTGATAGAAATAAATCGGAAATAATAAGAGTCAATTTATTCAGGAACAAGATTTTGAACAAAAATGACCTTGAGTGAACCTTTAATATATATTTGCTAATTTTTACAAAAATCAGGCGTTATTTTCTTACAACAACAAAATAATAGTTATAATTGGTGGGGGTGAAAAATGATTACAAAATTAATAAAACTTGAAGTTGTACGATTTTAGTTTGTAACTAAATAATTTGAGAGGTTTCAATCTAAAATTATCGAATACTTTCCATTCAAAAATTCAGATGACATATTTAAATAGCTTTAAATTTGAAATTATTCAATATACTGAAGACTGCAAATTTAAAATGTATCAACTATTAAGGCTTTAAATATTTTTGAAATTGCTGTTCTGGAGACTAAATAGCACTTATTCTTTTATTAAGAAATCACAACCGAAATTGTTAAAAAAAGTTTTTAAAAGAGTTTTAAAAACCTTAAGAAAGGTCAGAGGTTTTAATAATTCAATATATGTGATAGGACCTCCTTAAATTTGAAATTAGTCTTTACTTTTTCATGTTTGAGCTACAATTATTCCATTTTAGAAGTTATAAATTGCAATCTTGAAAAACAAATAAAATGTTTTAATTAATTTATATTTAAAACAAGAAACCTTTGTATAATTCAATCTAAATGCAGCTGCAAACATTTAATTTAAAATGCGTTGAATTTAAGGTATATTTTAAAAAGATAACTGAAAGCAAAGGACCGACTTTTAAAAGAAGCGGAAGAAAGTGACTCGGTGGATTGCAAATGAACATGGAAAATGGTGTATTTTCGCAACTGTAAATTTTAAATTAGAACTTTTTCGCGTTATAATAATTTCAAATCCCAGAATGTTATTTATGACCTAAGCTATAACTTATAACGAAAATTCAGAAAATTCAAACAATAAGGCTGTATTCTGACAATGAAGCAATTTTAACGTTAAAATTCAAGTTCTTAAACTGAAGGCCTAAAAATTTGCAAATTTTACAATTAGTGTTCTGTAAATTGTATTGGTATCTTAAAAGAGTATAAATATTTCTTAAATTATTTTTAAAATTTTCTGAAGTTTACCTTTTTTAAATACTTAGATGTCAAAAAAGTGTATCCAATTTTTTCAAATTTTAATCACTTATTTTCTAAGACAAAATCACCCCCGTTTACCAGTGACTGAAATGGATTAGATAAAAATTGCCAAGATCCAAGAATAAAAATTGGAGGTACAGCGAATTTTAAAATTTTTAATTGTGATTATCTATAACTTTCTGATATCAAAAATTTCCATACCATTTTTTTTATTAATACTATAGGAAAAAATCAACAAGATCAAGCGCCGAAATTATAATTAGAGCAGATTTTCTGTAATTCTATGGGGACGGCTGAAATATCTCGAAAAATAAAATTCCCGACTCGCTAAAACTCTCTGTCCCGAAGAATACAATTCCAAAACTAATAAAATTCCTGAACAGTTTATAATATTAACGAATTTGAAAATTCCCAAATAATAAAACTCCCCAAATAAAATTTTTTCTTAATCAATATTAATTATTTATTAAAAATACGATAATAAAATATTGTTATCAAATACATTTTTGTTTAATATTTAAAGTGTTAAAAATTATTGTTTGAATTTAAAATTAAAATTATACAAGAAATTTTAACGACAAATTAATATAGAAAAACACATGATTTTTAATTAACATTTCGATTTTTCGGAAGAACTTTTGTGATTTAAAAAATACTATATACATTTCCAACCAAAATATATTATCAAGAAATACATTTTGTTTTAATTATTTTAATTTTAAATTTAAACAATAATGTTTAAACACTTCAAATATTAAAAAAGTTGTTTCTTTGGTATAGATATTTGATTATTTCAATTAAAAAGAAATATTTGTCAAAAAGAAAATGTTTTGAGCGCTTCTTTATCTCGAAATTTCTTTCCATAATACTTTTTTTTTAAATTAAAAATATGATTTTTCGAGAAAATTTTTTTTATAATTAAAAAAAAGACTGTACCGAAAACCTGGATCAAGCTTCAGATCTGAAAAAATTCAGCGATACATACATGTCAAACTTTTCTAACCTCAAAAAATCTTTCTACTGCTTTACCGTCATATTTTACTAAGAATGAGAAAACAGGAATTCGACTTCGTAGTATGATGAGAGCAGCACCTCGATAGGGCAGAAAATGTGATGTCCTATATATATAATTCCCCACGTAGACGCCGCGTACCGCATCTACGTTTATACGAGGGTGGATCAAATATAAACCGGAATTTTACAAATACTTTTCTTAGCCAATCGCAAGCACTCTCACAGTGTAGGTTCTTGTAATGTAGTGTATT
>NC_046658.1:17496973-17504176 GCF_010883055.1 Belonocnema kinseyi
AGTAATTATAATAATTTAAAGTTTATTATAAAATATATTTCATGGAACATGATATTTTGAATGAATATGCCAATGAAATTCTGTTCGTCCAATTTTGTTTTCCAATGCGAAATGTAATCTGGCTTGGAACTGCTGTCTTGACATTTAAAAGCCGAAAGAACAATTTTTCTATCACTTGGAATTATAATTATATTTTTATAGAAGCGTTAGAATATATAATAATTAAAAAATTGGAAAATACACAAAAGAACTTTATTAGACGAATAGTCTAAAAAAATCCATAGAAATTGCAAACCACAAAAAAAAAAGTAAATAACATTAAAGAACTATACGTAGACAATATATAGAATGAAAATTATAAGTAATAATTTTAGAATTAGTGGAAAATATATGAAACCGTAATATAAATTACTCATCGACTTTTATTTGTGGTATTTATTAAAATAACCATGTTTTGTAAAGTTATAAATGTAAAAATGTTTCAACTGAAAATTTACTTTCAATCCGAATGGTTCTTGTCTGAGCTAAGTTACTATCAGTGCGCCTCGAGGAGCCTAATGAGAGTTGCTTACAGCGCTCCAAGTGGCTGTTGGCAAAATATATCGATGGGCATCTACGTTTATAATGTCTTTGCTAAAGCCTACACTCGGTGTTGTAATCTACAAATGAATGTGAATTTATAGGTTATGGTAATTTGCACAGATTAAGTGTATGAAATTTCCAGCTTGCGGCCTTTTTACATTTTCATCCTAATGAGAAGGTATTGGTTTTATGTAAATTTTCACTTTGTCGGTTTGCATCAAATCTCCACGTTTTGAGACCCACTGAGTCAGAAAAAACGATTTTTACGCAGGTGTTTGTCAGTCAGTCTGTCTGTAGTCTTTAGGCACGATAACTTTCGAAAAATTGATCAGATTGGATTGTGCTTTGGCACACTTTTTTAAGGCCTAAAAAGAAAGAACATGTTCGTAAACCAGCTATTTTGGATCAAAATTCAAAAAGTGAGCGCATTTTCAAAAATTTTGAAACCACATTTTTCCAAGATTTCAAAATTCTATCTATGGTTTTGCATAGTAATCAGAAACTCAAAAAAATTATTTTAATGACTTTTTTCTATAAAAAGAAAATTATCAGAGTTAGCGCATTTTCAAAATTCAAAAAAACAAACTAAAATGAACATTGTAAGCCAAACAACGCATGACAGGGCAAAAAGTAAAGAGAAGAAAAACTTTGATTTTTGAAAGCCCTACAAGATTATCAAAACAACTTTTGTAATTTTGTCGAAAAGTTGAAAATTTAAAATTTGATCGCACACAAAATGTTTGAAGTCACATTTTTTCAAGATTTCAAAATTTTATGTACGGTTATTCATAGTACTTAGAAACTCAAACAATTGATCGCAATGACTTTTTTTATAAAAAAAAAATTATCAGAGTTAGAGCATTCTCAATATCTCAAAAAACAAACTAAAATGAACATTTAATACCAAACAACGCATAATATGAAAAAAAAGTCAAGAGAAAGGAAACATTGATTTTTGAAAAATCTACAAGATTGTAATAACAACTTTTTCAATTTGATCGAAAAGTTGAAATTTCCAAATTTGATCAAACTATATAAGATACGAAAAAAATGAATGAGTTAAAATTGCGCACCTTGAAAAGACCTACAAATTTGTAATGAATCACTTTTCGATAGAACGCGTAGTTTTTGTTTGTAGTCATAAAAAACAGCATTAAAAATAAAAAAATATAATTTTTTTGAACTAACGACACAAGCTACGAAAAAAATAAGACAAAACTTGTTTATCCAAAAAAGAGCTATAATTTTTGATAGGACATGTAGTTTTTGCTTTATTCGTAAAATAAACATTCAAAATAAAAATATCAATTTTTTTTGAAAAAACGACATAAGTACGAACTAAAATTAATAGACAAAAGTTGTTCGCCTAAAAAGATCTATAAATTTATTATTGACCATTTTTCGATAAGATGAGTAGATTTTCTTTCAATCGTAACAAATAAGATTAAAAATAAAAATTAAATTTTTGGAAAAGGACATACGAAACAAATATTAAAATAATCATGATCAATACAATTTGTGCTTTGTTTTGCAATGTCTGAATAAGCAATCCCTGACAGAGTTACATAAAAAATGTATTATATTTGATATAAAAGTATTGTGTATAATATAGAAAAGTTGACATTTTGGATAGAAACGAGTGCGAAGCACGAGCTACGTGATGAGAATGTGTTCGTTAAAGCCGAAAGAGCTTTAACAAAAGATAGTTCACAATCACAAAATTACAGTTGTCGATCCGTTAATCTTTGATTTTAAAAGGTCTGTGCTTGAATGCGGCAGAAATGCAAAGACCGAGCGCGGAGTGCGATAGCCATCAGTCGCGTGCCATAGGTGCGCTCAAACTCTCGAGCTAATCTCTTTTAACAAGAGAGAATTCATAATCACCAAATTACACAGGTGGATGTTTTAGGTCTTAATTTTAAAATGTTTGGGCAAGGATGTGGGAAAATATAGAGACTGAGCGCGTAGCGCGAGGTAAATACATAATCGAGCGCGAAGCGCGAGAACTTACAGTCGTGTGCCCTAGGCGCGCTCAAACTTGCAAGCGAAGCGAGCCGCGCGCGATGAGAATGTGCCCGCGTGGCGGACAAATTTTTTTCTTACATTTGACAATATTACAGGCCAGATTCAAATAATTACTATTTTTAATTTCGAATTTTTTTCTTCGCTAGATTGTATTATTTTCGTTCAAAGTACATATAAAAAGTTCAATGTAAAGGCTAGTTTAACGATTTTAACATATTAAAAAAGAAATAAACATGATTATAATTGTTCAACTTTATTGCAATGTGAAGAAAAGACGAATGCTGTAATATAATCTCAAAACAGAGACAAAAATGAAATAACTTGGACAAGTACAATCATGCTGATTTTTTCAATATGTTAAAACGTTACACTTCTTTACCATACCCTTCTTCTATTCTGAACGAAACTAACAAGTGCTCGTGAGGAAAAACATATCTTACATTGTTAACAAAGTAGGTAATTTTAACTCTCAAACGTGTGAAAATTTAAAATTAAAAGAAACAACTATTTTAACAAGTAACATAGTTGTTGCTCAACAAAACGTTGAAACGTTTCTAGTGGGAACTATTTCATTTTCAATAAAAAAAATGATTACATCAATCTGTTTTGAAAAAATATTAAAAAAGTAAACAATATATTTATTTTGAATATTTAATACAGAAAAAAACAAAATTAACTTGTAATATTTTTTTTCCATTTTCCACATTCTTGTGACTCAGGATTTGACAAAATGATGGAATTCTCTGCATGTGCAGTGGATAATTTCCATTTCTTTTTGATAATTTTACGTGTACATTCTGACATATTACATGTTTTAATTTTGCTTGCAATTTTACAAGCTTGTGTCGAAATCCTTATCTCAATAAAGGAAAGTCACCACGCTCAAAGTAGTAATATTAACGAAAATTTTATTCGTAAAATTACAAACGCTTATGAATGTCGTTCTTCATAATACGCAGCTCTGTTCTTAACCTAAAATCTATTCTAGATCGCATTTCGGTGCGCATGCATTGGCTTCATAATAGATTCCGCTGATCTCGATTTTGATCTCGATTCTAAAGAACAGGCGGCGCGTTTA
Source organism: Belonocnema kinseyi (assembly GCF_010883055.1). Classification (NCBI taxonomy): domain Eukaryota; kingdom Metazoa; phylum Arthropoda; class Insecta; order Hymenoptera; family Cynipidae; genus Belonocnema; species Belonocnema kinseyi. The sequence continues at coordinate 17,500,659 of NC_046658.1, forward strand.
AATCCAACCAATAGGTGTAGAGATAATGTTTGTTCAGATTTTGAGATATAATCGCAACCTCCTTTTTATGATAGAAAAATTGATATTTTTTGGATAAAAATGATACTATTTGATAGATAATTTAACTGCTTTGTTCAAAATTAATCCTTTTTGGTTGCAAAAATTCGTTTTTTTTATTGAAAATTCAATTTTTAATGTCACTGAGTTAACTGGAATTTTTTTGGGCGCACACTTTAACTTTTTTTGCAATAACAAATTCTTCTGCTTCAAGATAAATTTCACATTTTTTTATAAAAATGCAACTATTTGCTAGAGAATTCAACAATTTTGATAAAAAATCATCCTTTTTGGTTAAAAATTCGTCTTTTTAGATTAAAAATTGAATTCTTTTGGTAGAAAATCATTTATATTTTTTTTTAATTTATCTTTTTGATTTAAAACTTCATCTGTTATAGAAGAAATTTCATTTTTGTATAAAAATGCAACTTTATGATTAAAAACCGTTCTTCTCTACTTGATAATTCAACTAATTTGTTAAAAACATTTTGTTGAATTGCTTTGTTAAGAAATCATTTTTTTGGTAAAGTTTGATATTTTAAGTCGAATTGTTATTTCGGTGGTTAAAAGTTTAATTATATTGTTATAAATGATTATTTTTAATTGAAAATTCAAGAACTTAGGTGAAAGTTAAACTACCTTGTGAATTTTTTTATTGAAGGTTTATGTAGTGTTGAAAATTTAACTATTTAGTGGAAATTACTTCTTTTTTTTTGATTTGGAATTTATTTTGCAACAGAAAATGGAATTTTTCCATTTTTTAAGATTGATATTTTTTAGTTAAAAATTTTCGATTTTTTGTAAACAAATTATTTTTTAGTTTTTTTCCCTTTCTTACGTAAAAATGGATCAGTTTCGTGGAAAATTAATTTTTTATTGAACAGTTATAATTTTTGTTTGGAAATTGAATTTTTGTAAAGAAAAATTGTCTTCTGGTTTGAAGGTTCAATAATTTAGATTAAGTTTTATTTATTTTTTAAGTGAAAAATCTTTATTTGTTGGAAATTCGTCTTTTTGGTTTCCAAATTCTTCTCTTTTGTGGTGTGAATTTCATTCTTTTTTTATTAAAATATAAACTATGACACTTTTTCGTTGACAATTTGTATTTTTAGGTTGAATATTCAACTATTGTTTTAAAAATTTTATTATTTTGTTGAAAATTCCAGTATTTTGTTAAAGAGTTACCTTTTAAAGTAGAAGAAACTGTTTTTTTAAAATAAATTAATATATTTGAAAATTTTAAATTTGTATATGAAACACTGTAATTCCTGAATATGTTTAAGCTAGAAAATAATTTCTATTTAACCGCTGATATAACCTGAACAATAATACAGCCACAGAAAAAAAAGTGTGCGGATCTGGTAACAAGACACACGTATTCCTATGGATTTTGGGGCGCTGAATTCAAATTCGGTATCAAAAATAACCCATCACGTTATGGTTGAGCCATAACCTCAAAAAATGACGAAAAATCATGCACTGAGGCAAATAAATTTCAAAATAATGCCAGTGATGCAAAGGAGGAGGGTCAGTAAGGCCGGTTTTTGGTCTATCAACAGATTGGCCTCAAACATGTTTTATTTTATTCATCTAACTAGGTCTCATAACCTCTTAAAAAGGATTTTTCCTGCGAGTGATCTGATTTCAAGATATAGTCATTTTTAAGTTCGTATTTTACATGGGTTTTCGCATTTTCATTGAAATCATGCTAAGTTTCACATTGTTAGTATTGCTCACGCAAGATCATACTTGGCCAAAAACTGCGCACGTATATGCGTTACAACATATATTAAAGCCATCATTTTTCTCGAGGTACTTAGCCTTCAACATAGGGCTTATTTTTATACTTTATGAAAAACCGAGCGTATTATTTCAAGGTATTAATTTATTATTTTTAAGTTATTTTTTTTTAAGAAACATTTACTGCCTGTCTTAGCCACTTTGACGCCCTTGGGCAAAGAGGAGTGAGATTAAAATCAACCAAAGTCAGTGGAATAGGAAACAAAACGCTATCGTTCATGTGCGACTGCCGCTTCGCTACGTTCAACTGTTTCCCCCCGGCAAATTCGTAAAACCAAAGAGTCATCTATCAGTAGTTCAGGATGAACGGGCATTAAATGTTCTTAAAACTGCTTTTAATAGCTCCTTAACCATTCAGTCAAAGGTTTGCGATAGTTGTCGATGCTTTTTGATTAAAAAGCGTCGGATTACAGATGCAAAAGAGATGAGTTCTTCTGAAATTATTTATCAAATGTTTTAGAACCAGGTAAGAGTCAGATTTATAAAAATTCAGAATCTTCCAGTGAAGATGGAACTTCAGATTATGACTGTAGGAAAATCAAACTTCCAATAAGAAGATGTATGATTTCTCAATCTAGATGCATTGTCTGTCATCATAAGAATAATCGTATCAGAATCAAATCTTTCGCTGCATTGAGGGTTCACGTCGATACTGGTATTTTGATTTCTGCAAAAGTGAGATGCTGTGTTTCTCATTTGGTTGATAATGGTTTTCTTAAGAAAGAGGCTGTTGAGTCTATACAAGCCACCTCTGATTTTACTCACATGAACGATGAGTCGATTTCTAAGCTTCTGAATGATTTGCGTGAGGAGGCAAGAAAAACAGGGTTGAATTTTGATGATCCATCTGCGCTTGAGGATAAAGATTATTATAGGCTCACCGGTTTGACGAAAAATCAATTTAGTGACGTTGCACAGTACTTGTCAATTGAAGAGTGTTCGACAAAAGGTCGTTCTGTGCGTTTGTGCCTTGCATTATTGTTGATCAAGTTGCGCACAGGTCTTTCCAATGCGATTTTATCAACTATTTTTGGCATAGAAAAACGAAGAGTTGGCAGAGGAATTACGGCAGCAAGGAAAGCTCTGCTGTCCTCCTTCGTACCTCATCATCTTGGTATAGTTCACATATCACCTGAGTCAGTCATTAAGGACCATACTATATCAACGGCAAAAACGCTATTCGCAAATGGAGAAGATGTATGTATCCTTGTAGCTGATGGTACATACATGTTTATCCAATAGAGTAGCAATTATTCTTTTCAAAGGCGGACTTATTCTATGCATAAAGGAAGGAATCTGGTCAAGCCCATGATGTTAGTAACGACGACGGGATATATAGTGGATGTTTTTGGTCCGTATTTTGCTGATGGCAAGAACAACGACGCTAGTATCTTTGAAAGTCTTTTAAAACAAGATTCAATAAAATTGTGGACATGGATGCCCTCAAACTCTGTTATCGTTGTCGATCGCGGTTTTCGGGATTGCCTGTAGTTTTTAGAAGATCTTGGATTCGTTTCCAAAATGCCTCATTTTCTCCAAAAAGGATCACAGCACACTAGGATTGAAGCAAACGAATCAAGGCTCGTTACTAAAGTCCGATGGGTGGTTGAAGCAGTCAATGGGTTGATAAAAACTTGGAGAGCCTTAAGTGATGTTTTTCC
>NC_046658.1:17504276-17522143 GCF_010883055.1 Belonocnema kinseyi
TCTTAGACTTAAGGGATATATTTATACTATCTTTCGTGTTTACATTTTATCTTGCTTTTTATCGTAATTAAATTGATTTGTAGACCTACTTCAGTCTATTTTTTGCCTGCTATAACCCTGACCAGACGCTGATACTGGGGGTTTTCCCTGCATTGTAATACACTTTTTACCTGTGTCTGCCATGACGGCATGAATGCCGTTTACCTAGGGACTCAGCCAATGTGGATCCGTTGCCCACCGACACCACGTGGAGGTACCCTGGTTACAGACACAGGCGAATAATGTAGCAACAAGCGGTTACGAAACTCCAGCCATTTACTGCTATTAATGTAAAAATATGAAAGTACGCAAGAACAGGGTTGCCAGCGTAATCGGTAAGGTTAGGTCAGGTTTTGTTGGGTTAGGATAGGTTAAACCTCTATGTAGTTTAAGCCGAAGCTGAATGAAACGGTACCGCAAACACAACGGGACAACACAGTCAGTTTAATTGTGTTTCGTGAGGTTAGGTTAGGTTAGGCTAGGTTAGAATTATTTCTAGGTTAGGCTCGAGTTGACCCATTCGATGTAGCACACATTTGCTACTGGGAAAATATGTTTCCAGACCTTTACGTGTAGTTCAATAAATTTCTGTTAATTCAGGTTAGGTGAGGTCAGCTTCTGTTGGGTAAAGTTATGTTAAATAAGTTGATATCAGGCAAGGGTTGATCCTTCACAGTTGCCGACATTTTTTTGAAGTGAAAATTTGCATCACTGGCATTATTTTGAAATTTATTTGCCTCAGTGCATGGTTTTTCGTCATTTCTTGAGGTTATGGCTCAACAATGACGTGATGGGTGATTTTTGATATCGAATTTGAATTCAGCGCCCCAACATCCATAGGAATACGCGTATCTTGTTACCAGATCCGCACACTTTTTTTTGCGTGGCTGTGTAATAATATTGTTAAAAATCATAAATTCTTAAATTCTCTTAAGTTCTTTTAAATTCTCCTAAATTCTGTCATATTCTCCGTCATATAACCTAAACTTAAATTATCGGGAATTTAAGAATTCTACTTCTACGCCACGAAGGAATAATAAGGAGATCTAACTCCGTTTCGCCACTTGGCAATAGAAACATTACCATAAGTGGTAGGCACATTACAGGAAGATTTAAAATTTCCGTGCAAAGGTGCGCAGTTGTCCTCTTCCTATACATGGAAAAGTGTGCGAGTGAGAAAGTTGGTCACATTGACGAAAGTTAGAGAGGTTATGTTGGTTTGTTTTGATACAGGTGCAGGGATGCGTACGTATAATACATCACGTATATTACATGGTTTTATTACGTCTTTGGTTTTCTACAAATGTATTTTACATTTGACTATGTGACTATATGGGCAGGATTTTCGATTTCTTTACTCTAAAAATACCTAATTGCCTTATAGAAATAACTAATATTAAACAATTAATTCAGTATTCGTTGCTATTTATCACTTTTCAAAGAAGTTATTTTAAAAATAATAATATAAGTGTTTATTGTCCTTCATAATCCGCAACGTTTTCGAGCATGTGAAACACGCGTGCAAGTAATCGTTCGTACTCGAAATTAATATTATCCCACGGTTTCCCCTCCTGGAATGTTTTTTACACTGGTTCTTAACAATTTTACTCTTAAATTTAAAATCAAATCGATTGTACAGCTTTATAATAGATTATCTCAATTATTTAAACTGTCAAATGCAGTCCCGCCCGGGTAAATAACGTTCGCCGTCTTTGATATGTATTATACGTAGAAGACCTCGAGTGACATGTCACAACCCATCTCTGTACAGGTGGCAACATTTTTGCAATTTTTAGTTATAATTATTTAAATTATGAAAGTGTCTATTGATCAGGTTAAGTGGAGGACTCCAATGTTAAGATTTGTAAAGTTACAAGAGTGCATTATAAAAGTGGTAAGTATGTAGACTATAATGAAATTATTTGCTCATGAAATCTTGAAATTGTAGTACATTATTATTTTTGAAATCGTACGTTGGATTGAAGAATAAAATAAAAAAATCTAAAATCTCCAAACATTTTTTATCCTAAAAATACCTGTATAATTAAAAATATAATCGATCTAGTTGCCTAAGTTCGTGTCAATTTGACAAACCTTCTCACTTGCACCCTTTTTATGTATAGGAAGAGGGCAACTGCGTACCTGCGCACGAAAATTTAAGATCTTCCTGCAATGTGCCTACCACTTACGGTAATGTTTGTTTTGCCAGTTTCGAAAGGCTTCCCACTGGCAGTTGGGTTTCCTTATTATTCCTTCGTGTTCCAGGCCCATGCTACGCATGCAGGCTATAGATCATTGGCAAGGATGAGTACGTATAATAGATCACGCATATTACATGGTTATTACATCCTTAGTTTTCTAGAAATGTATTTTACGTTTGATCACGTGACTATATGGGCGGAATTATTGAATTCGTTATTCTAAAAGTACCCAATTGCCTTATAGAAATAAATAATGTTAAGCAATTACTTAATTATTCGTAATTATTTATAGTTTTCCTAAACAAATTATTTCAAAAAATAATAATATTATACGTGTTTATTGTTCTTCATAATCCGCAACGTTTTCGAGCATGTGGAACACCAGTATAAGTACGACAACATGGTATCCTAACCTATATGTAATCGTTCGCGCGCTAGTCAACTATAGTTGTTTTCTCATTATAAAGAAAAAAATTAAACCAGGCGGTAGGCCAAAGTACAATTCTTGGGCCGATTTGTCGCTTTTTACGAAAAAAGAAGACACTAAAAAAGTAAGCACTTGGCAACATTTTTACCTTCCAACTTCTGGCGCTCGAAATTAATTCTTTCCCACGGTATGCCCCCCTGAAATGTTTTTTTCTACTTGTTCTTATAACATTTTTACAAATCTGTAAAATACAGTCCCGTCCGCTTATTGTCAGAGGGGGCGCTGCGGAAAATGACTCGGAATTAAAGAAATGGAATCGGCAATTCCCCACCTTATTTCTGTTGAAAGTCTCAACGTGGGGCATCCATAAATTACGTCACGCATTTTTTGCCCATTTATGCCCCATGTGTTACGTAATTTTTTCAAATAAATTAAGACATTTCATGTAAAACACAATTTAGTTTTAATTTGTAGTAACTCGAAAAACCCAAATTACTACCAAATTTTAGAATTTATTAAGCCCGTTGGAATGGGGTGCAAAAAAATTGCGAAACCTATGAAACACTCAAAACTTAAGACGAAGACCCCAGTGAGTGACACCCTGGATTAACTTATTTACCCTTCTAGAAATAATCGATTGGACACGATTAATAACTATTAAGAAAAATAAAAAGTGGAATTGGTTTAAATTGTTGCTAAACTTGTCTGCAATACGCCAACTGCAGTTTTCGTTTGTAACACATAACGCGCACGTGTTTATTGGTTAGATATTAAATTTTTAGTAATTAAACAAAAGTTTTAAATACAAAAAAAATATAATGCTTCGACGGTATAACGAATGAAAAGCTAAAAGTATGTTGATTAACAACATATAAAAATCATTTCGTTTAAAGATGTAACAGTGATGTAGTATTTTTATCAAGTAGGAAGTTTGATTTAGCCGGTATATTATTGTAAAACATTTATTTACTTTTCTTTAAATTGTTATTTATGAGATTTGTTTGTTTGATAGAATAAAAAACAGCTTGTGAATAATTAAGGCAAAATCAAAATGCTGCATTGAAAACTTAACCCCCAACTCAGAACAATGAATACCCAATTGAAAACGATTGGAAAGATTATAGAACGTAGGATGGCGTCAATATTTTGAAAGTCAAGCCAAATAAATTATGGGTAACTCATTAAATTTTCATTAGGAAAATTTATGCAATCCCGTTTAAGTTTCCTGCAATTTAACAATTCTGAATTTATAAATAAGTTTGATTTAAAATTCCTGAAAGTTCTAGTTTCAAATATTTCAAATATTCAAATTTGAATATTTCAAATAATTTGGGTTGCAAATATTTTTATTTTAAAGGCTTGAAATTATTAATCGTATAGCATTAGATTCATTTAGGGATCATTAGGTTCAAATTTGAATTGAATTGAATTTTGTTAACATTTTTTATTTGATAGTCTGAAAAAAGTATATTTTTGTTCTTTATATCCAGTTGTCATTCCAATAATTTCATCAAATCTTATGTAACAGTATGGACGTTTTTCGACATTTCAGCATGTCAAAGAATAAGAGTTTAATTTTTAATTTACGAATTGTTTTAAACTTTGAGTTTGAAATTCTAAAATTAAGAAATTATTAAGTTTAAATATAAGCAGTTTAGAAACCTAAAATTTAAAATCCTATTTCTGAAGTCTGCATTTTTACTAATTCAAATCAAATCGAAATAAGATTAAAAATGTATATTTTTCATACTTAAATTTCACATGGCATAATTTTAAATTAAACAAAGGTAAAGGCTTGTGAATTCATATCGTACAATTTCAAATGCTTTATTAATAAAAAAGTTTCTAGAAGGCTTGTCATTTTTACATATATTAAAGAACGTTTGAACTCGAAATCGCTGTTTGAAATGTTTTAATTAAATATTTAGAACACTCAGTGATCAGAAAATTTCAACTTCGATTGCTTTAATTTGTAATTTAGTCCTAAGTTCTTTAAATAACAAAATATTCAGCTTCAAACACTTAAACTTTGAATTGTATTGACTCGTGTAAAATTTTTTTAACCAGGAAATTATTCCAGATTTTGTCTTCGATTTTAGTAGCTATCTTGCGAATAATAGAAAAAGTTCGTTTTACGTCAATCATTGGTGGTAAAGGGGAAGTCATAATTTGAGAATTATTTACAAAATGTTTATTTACTTTGTTTCATAATATATATTGTTTCAAATTTATATTATTCCGAAAAAGTAAATAACTGTCTTTAAATAATTCCCGCCAGACAAACGTGCTGCCAGCACGTGGCAAATTCCAAGTACCCGATTCGAAACAAGGGAAATGCTCAATTGTAACGGAGTAGCATTTTTGATTGAAAATTTTCATAGGTTATGGGAAGAAAAGAGGGACACCTTGATGGAAGTATGAGGGATTACTTTATCCTGAAAATGTTTGAAACGCGCGGGAAATTCAAAGTATGAATTAAGTAAAATCTTATTTGAATTGAATTTTTGTCACTTTCTAGAAGTCTAAAATTGCAAGGTCACTCACTAGGGCGGTTAGGATGAAACCAAAGCGACAAACTAGGTACTTGAATAGGGTGATTCGGAAATTTAAGATAAAAACAAAGTAATAAATAAGAATTATAAGTAAGGGTAGCTTTAAATTCTGAAAGTAAGAATGCGGAAGTTAGCACATGGTTGATATTCTCAACTATAGGTTAACGAATGTTTAGAAAGGGGAAATAGGTTTAATGGATTTGAGCGGGTAGAAAGGACTGACTCACTCTGCAATTGGGGGCAGTTTGCGTAAATGCCCTGAAATCGTAGGGGCTGACTTAGTCATTTGATGCGTAGGATTTAACTGGAAAACCACTTGTAAGAAGAGGAGAGTATTCTCGATGAATCTTAAGTGTTTAGTATTGCTAAAACTCGATGATTCTCAAAGGGGAGAATATTCTAGATGAATTTTAATGCACTTGCGATGGTAAAACCCGTGACTAATAGACCATAGATCCTTTTTGATCAATAAAAATCAGTGGGAGTAGTGAGTTATAAAAGGGGTCAGAATTTGTATCTAGTGGAAGAATTCGTTTGAGCGTCGGTCAAATTATATCGGTTTTAGCTTTTGCAAACTTGTATTCATTGAACTTTTACATTTTCCGCGTAAGTTTGGACGCAGGTTTCTGAAAATCAAACTCGTCATTTCTTTAAAATTATGTCAGAGTGCGTGACCTAATTAAAATCATTGAACAACATATTGAATAAATTGAATAATTCCTGTAGAGCAAATTCTTGCGTTCAATTAATATTACATTTCCCTCAGCATCTTCAGATTTCGGCTAGTGATTTTTCACTCAGTGGTGGCAACGGACAGGTAATTTAAAATTTAACGAAACTTGAATTTAAATTCAAATACGGAAGAAACATGGAAGTAACTTTTAGTTAAAGGCAGAAATTCAATTTAGATACTTTTCTTGGTTAATTTTATTAACCTGATGGTAACGGAGGAGTAAGGAAAAGGGATCAAGGTGGATAACGAGAGTCTGCGGCAGAAAATACTCCTCCGTTACCATCAGGTTAATAAGATTAACCAAGAAAAGTATCTAAATAGAGGGCCATTCTTCAAAAGGACTAAGGATCAGAAGGAAGGGCAATCAAAACAACAGGCTGGAGACTTGCTGCGAGGAGGATTAACATCTGGTGCAAAGAAACAGCAGCCTAAAAGGATACTTCACACATCTACATATGCTAGATCATATATGAAATTGTCAACTAATAAAGGTAGGTCACACACTCAGTAAAATTTTCTCTCACATTTTTGCAGATTTTAAATTTTGCGATTTTAATTCTTAGAATTATTTCTGCGACTTCGTAGAATTGAGAGGTTTACCTTGAATTGTAAAAATGAGTGACTCGTCGGAATCAGGTACGATAAATGAAATGAGAACATCGGGAAATAAATCCAAAAGAAATAGTGTGCCGAATAATGATAATAGCGAAAACTTAGGGGGTGGAGGTGATATCCCTGAAGGACCACAATCTCTACCAAACGGAAGGGAAGTTTTGCATCAATCAGATGTGTATGGGGACGAGGAGTTAATAATTGAAAGTCCGGACCAAGGGGAGACTATGCAGGGTCTTGATAGTACTTCCAGAACATTGAGTTCAAAAAATGATTTTAAAACTCAAAGGAAAATTACTAAAGCTCTAAAACTAGCTCGGGATATAATTCCAGAATTTACAGGTGAAAATATGTCTGTGGCAATGTTTATAGAAGATTGCAAGGCAGCAGCCATAGGGTTAGAAGGTAATGAAGTAAATTACCTTGTTATGTTGATTATGACAAAGATAACGGGAAAGGCCAGAAGGTATATACAAGAAAGAGTTGGGATAGATTTTAAACAGTTAGGGCAGGTGTTAGAAACACATTTTTCACCAAAGTTAGACAAAAGTGAGCTTATGCAAGAATTAGCCACGATTACCCGTGAGAAAAACGAGGAAATAATCGAGTACGGTACGAGGGTTAACAAAATTTTGAACAAAATAATTACTTTAGTCATGAAAAGGACACCGGGAGAAAAGGAATTAGAAAGGTGCCAAGAATATAAGGAAAATGCTACTAAAAATTTTATGAGGGGTTTGGATCGCGCCACTCTTTTATTGGTAAAAAGAGAAAAATCCATATATTTAGATAGGGCAATGGAAATTGCTACAGAGGCCGACATAGAGAATAAAAGTTGGAATAAGACTCACAATAGACTCGAGGGTCCTCCTTCTTTTCGAGATAATGTCGAGAATATATTTAAATTTGCGAACCAGAAACGTGTTGCCCATATCAGAAGTGATATGGAAGCACCGGGTCCATCTCGGGAGCGATCACTCTTATCTATAAAATGCTATAATTGTAATGAATGTGGGAATTTTAAACGCAAATGTCCTAAAAATACGCAGGAAAATAATCTAACTCCAAATAAAAGGTCTAAATCTTATTGTAGTGATTGTCATTATACCAATCATATTATTACGCAATGTAAATTGAAACAAAGGCACGAGGAAGAACGTAATAATAGATCTCAGTCCACACAGAACTTTTTAAACTCTCAAAAGAGGCATCAAACCGGTGCTGTGATAACCTCAAAACCATTTCAGCACCCAGGCGGAAAAACATCCTCTAGATCAGAGACCCTCGACTTTCAAAAACCAATCCAGTAATTACAGTTGAAAATGGAAATTTTTATAAATGGATTACTTTATTTTTGATTGATACGGGATGTGATTTGAATTTAATTAAAAGAAATATTGTCGATTCAAGAACATGGATTAATAAAAATAAAAGATATAACTTGGTAGGAATTGGTTCGGAGGTAATTCAAACTTTGGGAGAATTTAAAACAGTAATAAAGGAAATAGAATTAATTTTTCAAATTGTTCCAGAAGACTTTCCCATTAAGCAAGGGGGGATTTTAGGGATGTCATTTTTGAATGATCAAAAGGCCAAATTAATAGTCGGGGATCTTGAAATAAATTTGGGAGGTCTAGAGTTGCCTGATGTTTCTTATTCCACAATTAACATTCCAGCTAGAACTGAAAAATGCATAGAGATACCAGTAAAAGATACATATTTAATCGAGGGATATATTCGGAGAGTGAACGCGCGCCCTGGGATATTCATTGGAGAGTCTTTAGCGAGTAAGGTCCGGGACTACGTTAGATGCTATGCGATCAATACCACTGCGAGTAGCGTGTCGCTGGCATTGCCTCACGTTAAAATGGAGGAGTGTGCAGTGGTAGCAGCCAAGGGCGCGCGTGGGGGCAAAATGACGTGCCTACTGTTGGTGCGAATGGCTGGGAGAAGGAAAGAGCACAGAGGCTTGCTCAGCTCTTAAAATTAATTGATTTAAAAACTTTAAACAATGAGGAAAAGCGAAGCTTAATTGAATTATTTGGGGATCACTTACATTTCTTGTATTTACCCGGGGATCATTTAGGAGCAGCCACCCTTGTAAAACATAAAATAATGACTGTTGACAATCAACCTTTAAATGTAAAACAGTATCGTTTTCCTGAAATACATAAGGAGGAAATTCGTAAGCAAGTTTCTAATCTACTTGCGGATGGAATTATAGAACCATCGGATTCCCCTTATAACTCTCCTCTTTGGATTGTTCCAAAGAAAAGTGACCCGGAAGCACCACAAAAATGGAGAATGGTTATTAATTATAGGCAAATGAACGATAAACAGTAACCGATGCGTATCCCCTTCCAAATATTACAAGTACTTTTCGGTTTTGGATCTTGCCTCGGGATTTCATCAGATTCCCATGGATCCCGATTCAAGAGAAAAAACTGCTTTCTCAACCCCTTATACTCATTTAGAGTATACAAGAATGCCATTTGGGTTGAGAAATGCTCCGGCTACCTTTCAGAGGTTAATGGATCGAGTTTTGAGTGGGTTACAGGGGGTGGAACTGTTTGTTTATATGGATGATATTATAATTTATGCAAGTTCGCTGGAAGATCATGCACGGAAATTAAAATCACTTTTTGACCGATTCTAAAAGAATGTGGTGCAGAAGAGACGCTAGTAGACACATGGAAAAGAAATCGGTTAAGATGGTTCGGACATGTTGAGAGAATGCCAAATGAACAACTAATAAAACAAGTGTATCAAGGCAAAGTAAATGGCAGCGTGCCCAGAGGTAGACCGCGGAAAGAATGGTTAGAATGTCTGAATGAGACCCTAGTTAGAAGAGACATAAGAAGTCACAGGAACACGAGAGTCTGCATGCAAAAATTCATGGACATAAAAGAAGCTAGAGAAGTATGCAAGGACAGGAAAGTATGGCGGCAAATAGTTGAAAAAAAGAGTGTCAGTAGAGTGAATGACGCTTGAAACAAAAGACCTTGGCCAATAATGGACCCAAGTGGGGAACCTTACATGACGACTTCGTGAGGTTCTTCGCTTGGGGTGATTGCTAGAGAGATTGATCAGCAACCTGGATCGGAGCAGTGTTGCGGAACGAACGTGTTATTTACTTAAATAGCACGAGAATTCTGGATGAATCTGAAAAATCTTTATCCCTTCCACACACTACTCCTTTCCCCTACCGAGTGAGTCACGCTTAATGGTGTAATAATAATTAAAAAAAAAACAGCTGGTTTGCTTTTACGACCGGAAAAATCTAAATTTTTAAGGAAAGAAGTTACATATTTGGGTCATATTATTACTCAATGTGGGGTAAAACCGGACCCCAGGAAAATAGAAGCAGTTTAAAATTTTCCGATTCCTAGACGTAAGAAAAATAGTAAGCAATTTTTAGGGTTAATAGGATATTATCGGCGATTCATCCCTAATTTTGTTAAAGAAGCAAAACCATTAACTGCAATATTGAAGAAAGATGTTCCTTTTTTCGTTGGGGTGATTTGCAACAAAACGCATTCGAAATTTTAAGGGATAAAATATGTTCAGAACCACTATTGCAATATCCAGATTTTACAAGGCCATTTTTACTCACTACTGATGCATCAAATTATGCATTGCGAGCAGCATTAAGTCAAGGAGAAATAAATAAAGATTTGGTAATAGCTTTTGGATCTAGAACCTTGAATGATGCAGAAATAAATTATAGTACAACTGAAAAGGAACTTCTTGCTATAGTTTGGGCTGTTAGATATTTTCGCCCTTGTTTATATGGACATAAATTTATACCTATTACCGACCATAGACCTTTAGTTTGGCTACATGGGTTAAAAGATCGTGTGTCAAGCTTAGCTAGATGGCAAATTAAGCTTAGTGAATATAATTATGAAATTCAATATAGACTTGGTAAAATAAATTCAAATGCTGATGCTTTGTCCCGAAATTCTTGCAATATAGAGCAATGGCGAGACGGAAAATTGAATTTTTGTGGAATGCTTTGCTCGATCCGGACTCGTGAGTGCACCACGGGGGAAGAGGTTTTCAATAATGGCAAATGTGTTAAAAATGAACAAACTAATTAAATTAACGAATTGCTTGAAAACCTTTTTATGATTAGTGAAATTCCTGATTCTGTAAATCCCAGAAAGGAATCAGATATATCTGATTCAAAGGAGAATGGCAGTGATCATAGTGTATATGATACTGCAGATGATGAAGAAACGGTGATAGTACAAGCCCCCTCGGGTACAGCGATCCGTACAACCAAGTTTCCGATCGCTGCGGGGTATCGGGATAGGGACCTCCAAGCGGCGACCTACCATAGGACCCTACCTATGCTACTAGCTGAGGAGGATGGGCACTCGAATCTCGGAATTGTTAGGGAATTTAAGAATTGTGCCTTAAAAAATGATCGTCTTGGTGAAAAGACAATTCTGGGGAGTGGAGAATATCCCGTGGATGCATGCGATAAGCGGCTACCGCTGTATTCGGCAACCTACAGTTTAACACCTGTCATGCCGGTAACTCTCATGGAAGCTAGTATTTTAGGGAATCCGAAGCCGGGCGATGTGGCGACCAAGTCGAAGGCTAGACAAGCGAGTGGGATGAGGTAGGAGAGTGTCATAGATATACCTGCTCAGGGGAGAGCAGATAGGCTATCGGTTGAGGGAGGCGTTAAATGCCTAAGTGATGCTTTTCAGCGTCAGGAGAATTATGACAAAAGGTGTCATGGAAATGATAAAAATATAACAGCCACGACCTGCACTCAGGGACGCCTTTGTAGTGTTAGGTCAGTAGTTGTTGAAGGTAATAATCATGAATTTCACGGAGATAAAAGTCAATTAAATAATTCACCCGTTTTAGTGATTTTGGATGGCAAAATCAGATATAATAATGATAAAATTACAATTAGAAATGGTCACATAGTTACTTATATTTTAGCAAATTGTGAATTGAAAATCAATAGTGAATCCGGAAATACTGAACTCCAGAATAATAAAAATTAATGATTTAATCGAGGGAAGCCCTAGAGTTGGGGAGGTAATTGTATTCGCGAATAAAGGCCGGTAGATTTTCAACGTAATCATTAAAAATCAATTTGATGACCAGCTTTCTTTAAAGACAATATCAAATGTTATTTTTGCTCTTAAAAATGCAATAGAAACTTTAAATGTAAAATGTATTAAGGTTCCAAGTTCTGATACTGATCTGGATGGGGTCTCTTGTATATCCATCAAATTTTAAGGCAACAATTTAAAGATACCAAAATTTTGATGTAATTTGTTCAGGGGAAGTAAAAATTCTACCGGTGACTGATCGTGAAAGACTTGTGAAAAAATTCCACGAATAATCTGCAGGGGGACACAAAGGGGTTTCAAAAACTTTTTGTAGAATTAGAAATAAATTTTATTGGAAGAATATGAAGCAAGATATTCAAAATTACATTAAGCTTTGTCGAAATTGTCAAGAAAGAAAATTACTAAGAGTAAAAATAAAAATGCGTATGGAGATCACAGAGACTCCCAAAGAACCCTATGATAAAGTTCAAATTGATATTGTCGGATCTTTACCACAGACT
Organism: Belonocnema kinseyi; assembly: GCF_010883055.1. NCBI lineage: Eukaryota > Metazoa > Arthropoda > Insecta > Hymenoptera > Cynipidae > Belonocnema > Belonocnema kinseyi. The sequence continues at coordinate 17,516,437 of NC_046658.1, forward strand.
ACTAAAGAAAATAGATTTATTTTAACTATACAGAAAATTTTTTCGAAATTTTCTGATGCAATTCCTATACCTAATGCGGAGGCTAAAACAATAGCAGTCGCATTGGCGGAACAATTTATTATGCGACATGGGTGTCCAAGGGTTATCCAGACTGATCAGGGAAGTAATTTTATGAGTAAAGTGATGGAAACGTTTCGTAAAATTTTTAAAATTGAGGAAGTTCATTCAACCTCTAATCACCCTCAATCACTGGGTTCCCTTGAAAGAAGTCATCATACGCTGATTGAATATTTAAAACAATTTGGTACAAAACAGGATTGGGATGAATGGCTCCGATATGCCATGTTTTCATATAATTCATCCGTGCATGAGTCTACGGGATTTGCTCCCCATACTCTTGTCTATAGTAAAGAAATGAATTTACCAACCAATTTCTCTGAAAATAAACCCCCTAATACATATGTTAAATATTTGCTTGACTTGTTCCAAAAATTGGTTGATGTCCAAAAAACTGCCGAAGAAAATTTAATGGCAGCAAAAGAGAGATCAAAACGATATTATGATCAAAAATTAAACGTCCAAAATTTTAAAGAAGGAGATTTTGTTAGACTCCTTGAACCTCTATCTGTTTATAAATTTGGTAAGAAATATTCTGGTCCGATCCAGACTGAGCAAATAATTGCGAATTGCGATGCATTGATCAGAATGAGACCCAATAAAACTAAGATTGTACATTTTAATAGGCTAAAATTGGCCGCAGTTCCAATGGAAGATTAAATAATTAATTCTAAAATCAAGGATTTCTAAATAAATACTAAACTATTTGTTGCAATTAAAGTTTATTAATCATAAATATAAATGTATAATTTCAACAGATCATAGATACTTGTGAAAAGATTTAATGAATGCCGACGGAAGTCCGATGGAATATTATGCGGTCAGAAATTTAATTTGAAATACAGTCGAAATGTAATAAAATATTATGCAAGTACGATATTATGCATTTGTAGGATCATCTCATCTTTAAATATTAGTATAATTTAAAATCCTTCAGGCAAGAAATTTTTAATACTTCATGATAAAATATATTTATGAATAAATTTGAAATTTTCAATGAGGGATCTTAAACAAAAATTTTTAAAGTTAAATTCTCGCCCATTTTTAATAATAAAATAGAGAAAAAAAATATAATGAAAAATTTACAATTTATTTTTGTATATTATAATCAATTAATAAACGATAAATGATAATTTAAGTAATGTATGTATGTATGTATTTAATCTCTCCCTTTTACGGGTTTGAGGGCCTCCGCTTCCTGTACATATATTTACAATTCCATCCTTAGTCTAACTTAACTACTACTTATATTCTACTCTTTCGCATTACGTAGGATAAACAATAGTAACAGTAGTGATAGTAATTCCTAAAATGAGCGAGCTTCCAGGGCTTCCGTTTCCTCTTACCATAAAAAAAATGCATTTTTCACGATATTGAAAACAATTTTCGTTTTTTACTGTCCCTTTTCAGGATAACCCGTTTGGCTCTGCCCTACTCCCTTGCTTTCCCTTACTTCTTCCAATTTCTTCATCCACATCACTCCCTGTCCACTACCATCCAAGATCCATGTTACACACTCATCCACCCTCAACTGTCCCTCTTCCTCTCCTATACATCTCTCTAATACATGTGCCCATGACTCCATTTCGTATGCACATACTCTGCATAAATTCTCCTCTTCATTCATCCAATATCTGCATGCTCTCACTCCTTCTCCCATTCTGAACTGTACAACCCTACTCCATTTTTCTTCCTTTTTTATTTTTTGCAGATATTCTGATTCCGTGAACCCTTTGACCATCATATACCCATCTATTGTACCTCGAATCTATAATCTTTGTCCATTTCTCTTCTCCTTGTTTAACCAATAGCTCTAACTCTATGTCCAGCCACTCCATAACCCCTTCTCGAATATTACACACCCTTCTCATTTTTCTCCTTTCTACTTCCCATTTTAAATTTTCCACATTACCTCTCGCTTCATTGTTCCGAATTTCACCGGAACATGCTTGTGCAATTTTACTTCCCTCTCCCCTTTTTACCTTCTCTTCAAACCTCCATTCTCTCTTAATTTTTCTAGTAACCATATTTTCTCTTCCTAACTCTTCTTTTAACATATATCCTGGGCAACTCCAGCCAACCCCCATTACCCACCTCAGGAATCGGTAATGCATACTCTCTACTTTCCTATGTTCCTCCCATCCCCAGATCTCCACACCATAACACAACACCGCCCACACCAACGCATCAAACAACCAGACCCTCATTCTCCAATCGTTCTTGAACCTTTTCTTTCCTATACCCCATACTTGGCCCATTACTTTGCTCGCACATTCAATTCTTTTCCTCACCTGCAGCTCGTTTCCTCCTTCTGCTTCAAACCAACAACCTAGGTAACAGAACTCCTCCACAATTTCCACTTTTTGTCCGTTCATCTTCCAAACGTAATTTATTTTGCTCTTTCTATTTCTGAAACACATCACCTTTGTCTTATCTACGTTCACCGTCAGCTCTTTTGTTCCCACATACTTTTCGAAGATTCTCATCATTAGGTTTATCCCCTTCTCATCATCTGCTAATAGAAATACATCGTCCGCGTATGCTAGAGAGTATAGTTTGCTGTTACCCAAAGCCGTTCCTTCTTTACCTTTATCCTTTAACTTCTGCTCTAAGTCTGCCAATAGGATACTAAATAGTAACGGACTCAAAGGGCACCCTTGCCTTAGACCTCGGCTTGTCCAGAAAACCTGCCCTTTTTTCTTTCTTATTTTCACCCTAATCCTGGTTTCAGTAAAAATTTCCTTTATCCTCTTCACTAACTTTTCCTCTACACCCCTCTCTTTCATTGCCTGCCATAGTACTTTTCTATTCACTGAGTCAAACGCTGCTTTGAAATCTACGAACAAAGCGACTAGTCTCCCTTTCTTTCTCCCCAAATTTCTGTTAACTAAATAGTTAAGTACGCAGATGTTGTCTATAGTTCCCATTCCTTTTCTAAATCCCGTCTGATTATGTGGGATACATTCTTTTTGTTCTACCCGTACTCTCCAACCTATTTCTTAAGATTTCTGCATATATTTTATAGCCGACTGACATGAGAGTGATCCCTCTGCATTCCTCTACCTTCTTTCCTTCCCCTTTCTTGACAAGCGGTACCACCAGTCCCGTCGTCCACTCTTCCGGCCAACTTTCCCCTTTCCATACCTTGTTGCAGATCTTCCACATCCCATCCCTAATCTCTTCTCCTCCCAACTTCATCGCTTCGTTCTCCATCCCATCTTCTCCCGTCGCCTTGTTTCTTTTTAACCTATTTATTGCCTCATCCACTTCTTCTCTTGTTATCTCGTTCCCTTCCTCCATTTATCCTTGGACTATCCTACACTTTTCCCCTTTGATCTTATTTTGCTCTCCCCCTAATAGACCCTAAAAAAATCCGTCCATTCCTCCATTTATATTTCTTCGTTAACGCCCTTCCTTTCCCCTCTATCGCTATTTATCACATCCCACACCCTACCTTCTTTGATCGCCTTTTCTACCTCTGCTTATATTCTTCCTTTCCCCTCTGTCTTTTTATTTCCAGCATCTTCTCATGTTCTTTATTCCTCCTGTTATACTCCTGCTTCTCCATTTCCCCTCTTCTCCATTTGCTCACACACTCTTTTATTCTTTCTTTACTCTCCCAGCATTCCTGGTCCCATCAGCCTCTCTTTCCCCCTACTCTTTCTTCATTAGTACCCAGCTCATCCTTTACCTTTTCAATGGACCCCTTCAACCTTTCAATTAACGAGTCTATTCCCTCCTCTTTTTTATACCTAACCTTCTCCTTTTCCATCTTTTGTTTAAACTCTTTTAATTCATCTAACCCCCCAGATTCCCATTTTCGTGTTTCGTTCGCACCCTTTTTCCTTTCTCCCTCTGCCGCGCTTACTGACGACTCTTTTTAGTGAAACTATGACCGGGAAGTGCTCGGACCCTATCTCATTCCCTACCTTCATACTCCCTATCCTATGCCGTATTCTATCTTCAGCTAAGATGTCTTTTCTCAATGCGCTCTAGCTTACCCCAAACCTTGTCTTTCTCCTCCTTTCAACGTTTATCCCATTCTTCCCATTTTTCTCTGACGTTTTTCACTTCCCCCCTTACATCGTTTCCCTGCCTATTCATATCCCTATTCATGTCATCCAATCCCGTTCTTGTTTCCTCTCTAAACCCTTTAATGAGAGCTTCCAATTTTTCAAACATCCCCCCTCCTCTCTGGTGTTTTCCTTTTAATTCTAACTCTCTTGTTCTCATGTTCCTTTTCTACCTCATCTTCCCCAGCCACTCTTTTCCTTTTTTCCTCCCCTTCACTGCTAGTCGCGCTTGCCTTTTTTTGCCATTCGTTCAGACTTCTGTTCGAACCCGCGTTGCCTAGCTTGTTAAGGCGCTGTAAATTTGTGGGCCTTCCTCGTTGCTTGCCCGTACCTGAGTCCGCTACCCACCCCACCCGGGTCGACTTCTCGGCACTGTCGTCACCGCTGCTGTCACTGCGATCAACGTTACCCATCCCCCCACTTTCAATTCTTTCAGCAACGTCAGCTGTTGCAGCCACTACGGTTTTCTGGTCTGTGCGATCGTCCAGTAATTGTTGCCCTCTGGCGCCAGTTTGTGGACTTCGCGTCGTCGGCATCCTACCTTACCCAAAGCTCCGTGACGTTTCCCGCCGTTATTTCCTACCTCTTGCCCCCTGACCAAGCAACTATTTTTTCACTCCGAACCTCAAAAACTTCACACGCTCCAAATTTTCACTTCAAACCACTCACTTTCACCCTTCACACCTTTGACTTCACTCACACTTCTTCCTTTACACACGATCTCCGCACTTTCTGCCTTTTCTGCATCCACTCACCCTTATTTCCTTCGCCAAAGCCAAAAATACACCCCTTGAAAAAAAGAGTTCTTTCGCGATCGGTACCGGAAACGGAAGCCATAATTTAAGTAATAAAATTTAATTAGCAATAATTAATAATAGTAATTACAGCTCTAAACCTAATTTTTCCATATTAAAATTCGAATTTCGCGCCAGATTACATTTACTATACCATTTTGAATTGATATATAATTTAAATAATTACAAATTCCGAGACAAATTTCTTATCTAAATTATGGGCCGCGACAACCGTAAACAAAGAGGGACTCATGAAATGCGAGAGACGGGGCGCTGCGCTTTCGTTGCCCGTGCACCTTGACCTTAAGAATGGCGCGAAAGCCTTATGGCAACAACACATTAAGGGATATTCCCCTAAAAAATTAGCATTAATGAATTAAGAATATGAAATTCATGATCCGAATAGAGCATTAGGGTAATAAAATAAATTGAATTAACGGCTTTAAGGTTTGATGACCAGGAAATAGTGAAGTCCCTCTATAATACTTATATGAGAACAGAACTTTAATCATATTGATTTAAATCGATTAGAATTAAAGTCTCACTAGGGATACCTCGTGATTATCCTTTTATAATGACATTTTGTTCAGAAATAATCATGTGGGGATGTACATGTATGTGTGTGAAAATATATGTACGTGTATGAATTTCTAATATAAAATTATTCAAAAATATTAATATTGAATTACTCTATGAATATATATAAATTTAATTTAAAATCGG
>NC_046658.1:17522243-17533482 GCF_010883055.1 Belonocnema kinseyi
ATATTTGAAAGTAAATTAATATTAATCATAAATTTTATTACTGAGGACAAACAAAGGAATTAATAAAACGCAATAAGAACAGTGCGAAAAAAGTCGGACGCGAGAAAAGGAAAGATTTTGCCGAAAAAGATAAAATGGCAGGATTCCAGAACGTGGTCGCCTCGATCCCGGTTCGAGATGGGGGTGATAGTGCAACTAGAAATCAGTGCAAATCTTGGCATGATCTCAGCTTTTTGGATTAATTACTTTGCCAAGCTGGCCTATCGTTATAATCATATCTCCGGATTGATCTTCACAAACCAATCTGACATTTGGCAGTGGCATTATGTCCACTGCCAAAATCAAATGCGGACCACCTGGGCTCACCCTGTGGAGGTGCATCTCACGGTGCCCTCGCACTTGAACCACACCCGGCTGTGTCCTGTGGGTAGGTGAGTCGGAATTACTTTACCTCGTATGACTTTCTTTGAGTTCTTTTTTCTGAGACTGTAGGAATTTTATTGTGTAACAGAACCCCAGTGCTCCATTCGACACCGGCCATAACCTGCGTCGAATGTTGTGAAGCATTAATAAGGTGTCGGGCCGAGTTGGACGCTGACTTTGTCATTCGGCACCTGTACTTTTTCCGGCTAGAGGAGCTGGTGGTGATCCGGAGTATCAGGACGATGACAGAGGATAACTATCCCCCTAACATCTTTTTAAATGTCACAACGAAGGAAGAAGCTGTGGGTCAGGGGGTACGATACGTCCCTTTCTTCGGGCATTACCTCAAACCGAGAGTCCAATATACCTACGATATCTCGGGAGTGATTCCTCCGCCGGTGTACTTGCCGGGGCTTCCGCATGTGCTGTTGGGAGGGTATTACAGAAATAACTTAAGAGATTGGCTAGCTTTGGCGGGATTCAATGGTTAGGTATAAGCATGAGGTTGAGTATAAAATTATAAAAACAAAACCAAGAAAAAACCCAAAAACGAAAAAAAACATATACATAAAGGAAAAGGGGAATTGTATAGATATGTATTGAGTATTCTTATTATTATTGAATAAAATACCCTATATCGATAGCCCATGTAAATTAAGTGTCATTATTCATTTTAAATTTGAACCGTAAATTTTAACAGGTAACCTCCAAATAAATTAGGAGATGCAGGATGTAGGTAATTATGTTTTATAATTTTAATGGAAGTAATATTACTAAAATTTAAATTTAAAAATCTTAAAGAAGAAGAGGGAAAAATAAACAAATAAATAAATAAATATATATATATATATATATAAGTTAATTAAAAAAAAACTGGCAAACTTGCATGGAAATAGAGGGTTTTAGATATTTATATAAAATATTAGTAAATGCAAATTAGAGATAGGATAGGAGGATAAGAAAGAGAAAGGAAAATGATATAAAACAAACAAAACAACAAAAAAAGGGGGGGGGGGGAAGAACCTCGCAAAATGAGAAGCAGCCCTAATATTAAGGGAAGGAATTTTGGAAGTAATGATTAAAGCTGTGAGCTTGAATTGAACCCCGATACAAGCTGCAAACCACTAATACGAGTTGTGTTCAAAAAATAAGGTGACTTTATGGTTTTTTCAAAAAATATTAATTTACTCCTCATTATTTATGTTGTCCCCTTCAAACTAATCCCCCTCAGATATAATACACTTGTGCCAACGCTTTTTCCAATCATCGAAGCACTTCGGATAATCATTTTGTGGTATAGCCTTGAGTTCTTTCAGCGATGCAGTTTTTAACGGGGTAGCATTTTTTATTGGAAATTTTCATAGGTTATGGGAAGAAACTAGGGACACCATGATAGAAGTATGGGGGATTACTTTATCCTGTGAATATTTGAAACGCGCGGGAAATTTAAAGTACGAGTTAAATAAAATCTTATTTGAATTGAATTTTTGTAACTTTCTAGAAGTCTAAAATTGCAAGGTCACTCATTAGGGAAGTTAGGATGAAACCAAAGATACAAACTAGGTACTTGAAAAGGGTAATTTATTCGGAAATTTAAGATAAAAACAAAGTAATAAATTAGAATTATAAGTAAGAGTAAATTGAAATTCTGAAAGTAAGAATGCGGAAGTTAACACATGATTGATATTCTCAACTATAGGTTACCGAATATTTATAAAGGGAAAATAGGTTTAATGGATTTGAGTGGGTAGATAGGACTGACTCACTTTGCAATTGGGGGCAGTTTGCGTGGGTGCCCGGAAATCATAGGGGCTGACTTTGTCATTTAAAGCGTGGGATTTAACTGAAAAACCACTTGTAAGAAGAGGAGAGTATTCTCGATGAATCTTAAGTGTTTAGTATTGCTAAAACTCGATGATTCTCAAAGGGGAGAATATTCTAGATGAATTTTAATGCATTTGCGATGGTAAACCCCATGAATAATAGATCATAGATCCTTTTCGATCAATAAAAAATTAGTGGGAGTAGTGAGTCTATAAAAGGGGTCAGAATAAGTATCTAGGGGGAGAGTTCGTTTGGGCGTCGGTCAAATTGTATCGGTTTTAGCTTTTGCAAACTTGTATTCATCAAACTTTTACATTTTCTGCGTAAGCCTGGATGCAAGTTTCTGAAAATCAAACTTGTCATTTCTTTAAAATTATGTGAGAGTGCGTTACCTAATTAAAATCTTTGAACAATATATTGAATAAATTGAATAATTCCTGTGGAGCAAAATCTTGTGTTCAATTAATATTATATTTCCCTCGGCATCTTCAGATTTCGGGTAGTGATTTTTCACTCAGTGGCGGCAACGGACAGGAAATTTAAAATTTAACGAAACTTGAATTTAAATTCAAATACGGAAGAAATATGGAAGTGAATTTTAGTTAGAGACAAAAATTCAAGAAGGCTCTGGACTGGGCCTGAATGTAACACAATCGTTGCAAATCGTTTTGGCACAATTAAGAAACACGATTCGGAACGATTAAGATATTAGTTATATTGTTTCTTGTCGATCTCAATTGATTATTTCTAGAAGGGTATTTATTAAAAAATTTTGAAATCAAAATGTAAATTAAGGCTTAGTAAAAATCAGCATGTTTCAATATTAAATTCCATATAAATATGTCCGGGGAATAATTTTCAAAGCAGTGTATTACAGGTATCATTGACGCTTCCACTCTAATGAAGCACACAAAACATCATTAATTATTAATAAGCAATGCAGACGTTGCTGCCATCATGCTTTTAAGATTTAAAAAAAACAACTAATTCACTTCTACATATAAAAAAATAGTGATTGAAGCGTCTTCGACAGTGAAAAGCTAAATCTCGAACTATTGAAAGCATTGAAAGTTTATGGCGTCAAAGATATTATAACCTAGATGCGGCAAGTGGCGGCAGAGTGGGGGAAAATATATATAGCTACTACTTTCGTCGGGTGCGTAGCTACTGACCCTCTTCGTACTACCTTTCTCCTTCTTTTTCTGTAGGTAAAATCGTTGCTTTGAAGGTAATGATGTTAAATCTATCATCTGTTGCTCCTCGCAGCAAATCCCTGTATTAGCAAAGATTTCTCAAAGCACAGATAAAGTAGAAGCATGGATTCTGACATGATTTACAAGATAACAAATTACTATAAAATGAGAATACTTTTGAATTCTAATCCTTATTTTATTTGTGAAATTAGTAACAATATTAAAGGTTTGCCACATAAACTAATTTTAATGCTAATTTTGCAATGAAACAAATATTTATTTTTTGAATTAGTATTTCACAAATCCGGTCTATTAATTGTTAATAATATAAATGTTATTTAAAATGGATAAAGAAACATGCATTACATTTTCAATTTTTCACAGAAATTTTTGTTTTAAATAATTTGATACAATTTAATTAATACTGATATTCTAGAAACCTTATAAATTCTTTGAAATATTTGTGAAACTTTTATAAAATCTGTTGTATTAGTTTGAAAACATGAGGATATGAATTTGTTTACAATTAGTGGAATATTTGAAATATCTTAAAATCTTGTAAAAATTTTTGCAATAGTTTAAAATATTTGAAATGTATATATAATGCTTTAAATATTTCGAAATCCTTGTGAACTTTTGTAAATGTTTTAAAGTATGTAAAATTTATCATAGATCTTGAAATGTGTGTGAAATCTTTTAGTTTTTGAAAATTTTTGAAATATTTGTGAAACTTTTAGAAATATTTCAAAAACTTCATGAATTCTTTGCAATATTTATGAAATATTTATAAAATCTGTTATATAAATTTGAAAAAAAGGAATCTTTAAAATTTTCGTACAGTTCTTTAAATGGACTAAAATCTTTATGCATTTTCGAAATCTTTTATGGTATGTAAAATCTATGTTAGATCTTGAAATTTGTGTAAAATCTTTTGGAGTTTCTTTTAACTTTTAAAATCTCTATGAAATTGTTAGAAACATTTCCAAAACTTCATGAATTCTTTGAAATATTGATGAAATCTGTTCTATTGATTTGAAAAAATGAAAATCTTTGAAATTTTAGTGTAGTCCTTTAAATGGATTGAAATCTTTATGCATTTCTTGAAATGCATAAATATAATAACTTGAAAAATATAATAACTTTATATAATAACTTTAAAAAAAGTTGTACAATCTTTGAAATCTTTAAAAGATTTTTTAAATGTTTTGAGTTATATTGGAAACTTTATGAATTCCTTGAAATATTCGTATAACAATCGTTCCTAAAATTTTCGAATTTATTTGAAATCATTGGGATATTTGAAATTTCTTAAAGTCTTGTAAACAACTTTGCAATAATATAAAATATTTGAAATGTTTATATAATCCTCTAAACATTTCGATAATTTTGTGAATTTCTTGAAATCTTTCGAAGTATAAAATTTATATACATGAAAATAAAAAAGTCCTTGAGCTCTATAAATATTTTTTTTTTCAGTATAGAAAAACTTTCTTATGCTCAAAATATATTACTTCTTCTTTATTCACATATTCTACACTTTCCGTTCTCTTCTTTTTCCCAGTACATTCCCTCCCTTACCTTGTTTCCAAATATAAATCTTGCTATTCTGGTCCACCTTCTCTCCCCATCTCTTTTCTAAATACTTTGGCACCCCTTCCTTTTTTATTATACCATTTATTGTATTTTGATTCCTCAATTTTGATTCTTCCAGTCTGCCCCTAGTGTCCACCTTATATACCTTTCTTGTAAACTCTCAATAGCTTTCCTTTCTTTCCATCCCCATATCTCTGCTCCATAACCTAATACGAGCCATACCAGCGTATCAAATAACCACATTCTCCTTCTCCAATTTTTTAACCTTCTTTTTCCTTTTCCCCATAAATGTTTCATTACCCCCGCTGCTTTTTTTATCCTTTCTCTTATATTAGCTGTATGATCTCCATTCGTTTGCAAGATATATCCCAAATATTTATACTCTTTGACTTCTTCTAACTTTATTCCTTTCCATCTCCCTGCCCATTCTTTCTTCCTTCCCCCTTCTTTTCTAAACCTTATTATGTTTGTCTTTTTCACATTCACATTCAGCTTTTTTCCATCTTAGTATTTCTCTAATCCTGTAATTAATCCCGCCCTTCTACATTTTTCTATTTCTCTTTGATCTAATGAGTCAAACGCCGTCTTTAAGTCCACGAACATTGCTATCATTGCCCCTTTTTCCCTTTTAATTATCTTATTTACTAGATAGTTCAGAACATATGCTGTCCATTACCTCCATTTCTTTTCTAACCCCTGTCTGATTCGGTGACTCGACCTTTTTTTTCAACTTATATCTTTAATCTCTCCGACAAAATAGTTACATATACTTTATACAGTGTTGGCATCAACGTCACCCCCCCTCCCCCTATAATCTTTAACCTCCTCTTCCTTGGCTTTCTTTACTATTTGTATAACTACACCTTCTTTCCATAACTCTGGCCAACCCTCTCCTCTCCATACTCTATTACACATTATCCATCCCCATTCCTCTAGTTCCTCCCCCCTATATTTCCATACTTAATTTGGAATCTCATCTATACCAGGTGCCTTTCCATCCTTCATTATTCCTAAAACCTTAACTATTTCTTCCCTTGAAATGCCCTCTTCCTCATCTCTTTCTCTACCATCTTTTCCTCCCTTTATAACTTTTCTCTCTACTCGTCCTAGCAAGCCCAAAAAATATTTCTTCCATTCTATCATTTCAATATCTTGGCTCACTCTTTTTCTTCATTTTATTTCTCTATTTACTACCTTCCATACCTCTTCTTCCGTCCTAGCATTCTCCGCCTCTTTTTCAAACCTTTTATTTTCTTCGTCTTTCTTTTGATAACACAGCTCAGTATACTCTTTCTTTTTTCCTATATTCTTCCCCATTCATTTTTTCTTTTCTCCAATTTATTAATTCCTTTCTGACCTCCTTTTTTTCTCTTTGCAATTCTCATCCCACCCACATCTATTCCCTCCTATACCAACTTCATTTTTGTTTGTGCACTCTAATCCTATTTTCATTTCTCCTATCACTTTTCCTATCTCCTCGTCCACGTTTCCCTCTCCCATTTTGATATTTCTTATTTTTTCCCTAAACTGTCCTTGTACTTCGCTTGACCAATCCCCTTTTCCTACACTTTTTACATTTGCTCCCTTTTTACTTATATTGATATTGCTTTTTTGTCCCTCTAATGTCACTATTAAGGGAGAATAATCCGAATCAATATATTCACCTACTTCTAGTTTCTTAGCCTTCTCTCTTACCTCATCATCCACTATCACATAATCAATTACCTTTCTTCTTTCACTTCCTGAGCGTGTATATTCTCCTTTTTAATCCCTTTCTATGTTTCCGTTAAAATATACCATCCAAACTCCTTCAAGCTCTTCAACATCTTTTTTCCCTCCCCATTTAGTACCTTATTTTTGGATTTTCTTCCTCTCTCTTCTCCCCATTCCCTTCCTCCTCTGTCTCCTGTTCTCGCATTGAAATCCCCACCTTTTATCAGCCTAATCTCTTCTTTATTTTCTTCAATCATTTCTTTAATCTCCTCTGCTTTTTCCTCCATGTCACCGTTCACATAAATCCCCACTACCTTCCACTTCTCTCCTCCCATCATTGCCTCTTCTACTATTAATCCTCCTTTTTGTTCTTTCCTGTCTTTCTTATCTTTCCCTGTTATACATTCATTCCTTACTCCCATCACCATTCCTCTTACTGCTCTGCCCTTCTTATTCTTTCTCTTTGCATTTTGCACTTGCCATTTGTACCCTATTGGTAACCTTCCCCTTAATATTTCACATCCCTTTTCATCTAGCCACGTCTCCATCATTATGACTACATCCCATTGTGTCAAATTTCTCATAAACTCCCTATCCTTTCTCTCCAATCCTGCTATATTCCAGTAACAAATCTTCCATTCTTTTCTACTGTCGTTTCTCATTTTTTTTTCCTTTTTACTATTTCTTATTCTACTATCTCTCGTTCCTTTCTCACCTAGTTTCCCGACACTTCATTTCTTACTATCTCTTCCCTTTCTTCATCCCAATCGCACCATAGTCTATCTATCTGTATTCTCCCATACTTAACCCATGTTCTCTTTCCCCCTTTTCTTTCCTTTCCGCTAGTTTCCCTAATTTATAATGTAACTTCCTTTCTACCCATGTCAAATCATCCTCTATTCTCTCTAGACTATTATATGATAACCTCTTCTTTGTCATCACCTTCCTCTTATGTTCCCATTTCTTTAGTTTGACCAGCACCATTATCTCCCCTCTTCGCTCTTCCCTTCCTAGATTTCGCATTTCCTCTAGCTCTACCTTAGCATCAATCCTTTTTAGTACTTCGTCCACCGCTTCCTTCAGCTCCTTCTCCTCTAATCTTATACCCTTTATCACTATGTTTAATTTCCTTTCTTCCCTTTCTTCCCTCTCTTTCCTTTCTATTCTTTGTTCTGTTTTTCTCAGCCTTTCCATCTCCTTATTCCCACTCTCGCCCCCACCAGAATCCTCGTTCGAGGTTTCAAGTTTCTTCATCCTACCTCGCATCTCCTCCACCTTTTTATTATTATCTTCTTCCTGCTTTTATAGTTTTTGCTCCAATTACTGCATCCTCTTTTCTAACTTTTCCCTGATTTCTTCTCATTTTTTTATTTCCTTCTTAACTTCAGCCATTTCCCGCCTAATTTCCTTCTTTAATTACTCTCCCCTTTTCTTCTGATTTTCTTCATAAATGTAATTACCTCTATCATCATTTCTCGAATTTTCTTTAGTCTTTCCTCTTTCATCGAAACTTCACTTTCATCTCCGCTACCGTCAGCCCCCTTACTATTATCACTCTTCTCTACAAATCTCTGCTTTTCCGGTGGCGATCTTGAACCTACGCTTTTTGCTCTTAATCTCTCCTTTTCTATATTTTTCTTTCATTCCCCCCTTTCTTTTCTTTCCTTGATCTGCTCTTTCGGCGTACTGAACACTTCCTGCTCTAAATCTGTTTCTTCCGCGGAGGAACTCGCTCCGCTAGTCATTAATCAAATTCAAAGTTTTGCGTCTTCTATACTTCCCTGCCTCTATCTGCGTCGCTGCCTGGTACCTGTCTCGCCTTTCTTTCTTGCTACCCAACCTTGCGAATACCAATCTGATCAACACAGTCCTCCCATCCTGTCACTATCTCCAAACAAACTTCCACACAAATCTGTCTCAATCGTCCAAAATATCTATCTCCCCTTTTCAATCTCACAAATCCTCAATTAATCTCTCACATCTACACCCTTCTACACACTTCCACAATCCACTCAACTCAAATTTCACCATAATATCAGAAAAACTCAGCATCAACAATTCCCACTACTTTATACTTTCATGCCGGAAACGAAAGTGCAAAATATATTACTTTCATACATGAATATACAATTATAAAATCGACTGTGAGATGATCATATGAGTTTGTGAGTCTTATCATTGACTGATCTAATATACACTTCTCATAGATTCAAATTTCATACAATTTTAAATATATATAGTACTCAAAGTGATTCACGTACGTACGCACTCCAAATCACTTTAAAATATACGTATCTTTTTACCGCCTCAGAGTGGCAAAGGAACGTTCCCGCGAGCCGTACGCTCCACTAGCGCACATCAATGTTTTGGTGCAGTATGTTAATTATACATTTTATTTTAATTTCAGGTTCATTTTTGAAATTTTGTTTCATTGGTAACTTTTTATATTAATTTCAGAAAAAAAATTACACATATTTCCATATAATTTGAAAAATCGAATGCAAATACACATTTCAGTACATTAGAATCATTTGAAAAATTATCTAATTGAAATAATATAATTGTAAGTATGAATTAAATTTTAATATTCAAATTATATTCAATATTCCATTATATTACCTTTAAGTCAATTATTAAATTATTTTACTTAAGTTTAAGAAACTAAGTTTTAATCTTTATTTACTTTAATAATCAGAAAACGATAATTAGCTAATAATCAATTGAGAATTTTACAAAAGAAAAACCATTAGGATATAATTCTGTTATAAAACATTCAAATAAATTTAACTTTATGTATTTTTCTAAATTTGAACTTTTATTTTTGGAAATTTTATTTAATCCTAAACTTTTAAACTAATTCCATTAATAAAATGTTATGACATGAATTATGGCCGATATTTAATTATATAAAATTCACGCAAGTCATAAATTTGTTAACTTAAATTAAACATTTGAAATGTAGTCTTTATGTAATTTAACATTGTGAAAAGAATTAATGAACTAATAATTAATTAATCTGTTTGTAACATAAAAAGAATTAAATGACCATTTCATTCAAAAATTGAAATAATTTCCCCTCTCCGTTTTTCATTTTCATTTTTATTTCTGAAAATTTGATTGTGGCAACTTTTGATACTTATCCGAGAACAAAATTAAAACATGCTTAGAAAAATTAAGTGCAGATACTCATTTCACAATAACCGAATCATTTGAAAAATTATTCCATTGAAACTGCCGTGTGGAAATAGCCCACGTTAGTCCTGGTACAACAAGGTTTCTGGTCGGGGACTGGCCGGGCTATGTTTGTTTTTTAAGAGCCTAGCCGTGCGCTGGTCGGGGACTCGCTGGACAAAATTTATGTCAAAACTCCAGTCGGGGGCTGACCGGGCTCTGATCGGACAAATCTTATGATCGTATGTTCAGACGGTAGCTGGCCGGGCGCTGATTGGCAATAATAAAATTGTTAAACTTTGTTTATAACGTAATTACTTTCTCTGATTTCATTAAAAAATGGATGCGCATACCCGCATGGATGATCCACGCGTGAAAATAAATTGGGTGAATATCTTTTTCACGCCACAAATTTTAAGATTTCATGAGTTCAGACTTTCAAACCATGCATTTTGTGACAAAAAATTTCTTGTATTTTGTATTTACATAACACCGCATAATAACAAATAATTTAAAAAAGAGTACTTAAAAGTTGGTATTTTAACTTTTTTGAACTGCAGCTTACGAGGATGGCTTTTTCAACGAGTTTCAACTTGTCGGTTTAGCGCAGTGGTTAGCACTCCCGACTGCTAGGCGTTAGATTTAGGTATATATTTATATGTATATATATATATGTGTGTGTGTGTGTGTGTGTGTGTGTGTGTGTGTAGGTTCGATACTCCGTAGCGTTAGAAATTTTATTTGTAATATAATGTTTAAAAATGTAATATATGTATTTACTCTAAACAGGACTATTAATATTTAAATTCAAAATGCTCAAAATCATTTAATATTTATTTTTAAAATCTTTTTTGTCTATCAAAGACTACGTGAAAATAGTTAATGTTGCCTGTGTGCTGTTGCCTACGGCTGTAGAGCCGAGCTCTACAGCCGTAGACTGGCCAGCCCCTGACTTAAATTTCCACCGGGGCTGTGGTATTTGAAATATTAATTCACTTTTATCATGCACATTATATTCAATATTCAATTATATAACCTTAAGTAAATAATATATGTATATATATGAGACGTGGTTATGGCTGCAAATTTTACCGCGATTTCGCTGGAAGCGGGTGCAATTTTTCAGATTAGCACCCGCTCCCGGCGAAATCCTGCGGTTGTCCTTATGACAAATTTTTAATTATATATATATGTGTGTGTGTGGGTGTGTGTGTGTGTGTGTGTGGCCCGTGAACGGGGTTACATGGCACGGCTGCATGCTCTGTGGTGCGAGAAACACCCGGAGCTATCGCACTTTTCGCAGCAACGTCTGCGGAACCATG
>NC_046658.1:17533582-17538390 GCF_010883055.1 Belonocnema kinseyi
CGAGTTAACCTATTAAATATAGCACACATTTAAGACTGAGAACCGTATGCTTACATAGCTACACGTGTGGTTGAATTTCATTCGGCTAGGTTAGGTTAGGTTAGGATAGGTTAAACCTCTGTGTAGGTTAAGCCGAAGCTGAAGGAAACGGTACCGCAAACACAACGGGACAACACAATGAGTTTAATTGTGTTACGTGAAGTTAGGTTAGGTTAGGCTATGTTAGATTTATTTCTAGGTTAGGCTCGAGTTGACCCATTCCAGAGCTTTACGTATAGCTCAATAAATTTCTGTTAATTCAGGTTAGGTGAGCTCAGGTTCTGTTGGGTAAAGTTATGTTAAATAAGTTAATATCAGACAAGGGTTGATCCTTCACAGTTGTCGACATTTTTTTGAAGTGAAAATTTGCATTACTGGTATTATTTTGAAATTTATTTGCCTCAGTGCATGATTTTTCGTCAGTTTTTGAGGTTATGGCTCAATCATGACGTGATGGGTAATTTTTGATACCGAATTGGAATTCAGCGCCCCAAAATCTATAGGAATACGTGTGTCTTGTTACCAGATCCGCACACTTTTTTTTGTGTGGCTGTGTAATGAGTTAAACAGTTCATAACAAAAAAAGCCTCAAACAATTGTATTGTTTGAAATAATTAAATTGTTTTTACTTTATATATTTTTTAACAAACATGTATATATAATTTTCAAGGTTCAATTCAGATATTTATTTCACAACATGATAAACAATTCAAAAAATTATATGATTTTAATAGACATCGATTAAATATAAATAAGCTTCTATCATGCCACTTATATCCAATATCCAAAGCAAAATTAAAATTTAATCTTCATGTAATTTCACATCGTAAAAAAATTAATCAGTCAATAATTAATTAATCTGTTAATAACATACAAAGCATTGAATAATTATTTGCATTGAATCATTTAAATTGTTTTTAAATGGTGTTTTTCTGAAAATTTGAATTATTAATAACATTTAAAACTATTTCAGAAAAAATAAAAATATATGTTCATATAATTTCGCAATCAGAATTCAGATACTAATTTCACAACATAACAAAAATACACACAAATAATACAATCCAAATACATGTATCTTAAACATTAATAAACTTTTGTTATACAAAATATAGTAAATATTCAATTAAACGATCTTCAATTAGTTTATCGATTTATGTACTTAATTAAAAAAATAAAAATTTAATCTTCATATAAATTAATATTGTGAAAAAATGTATCAGCTAATACAGAATTAATCTGTTGCAAACATAAAATGCATTAAAGTATAATTTTCATTCAAAAATTAAAATAATTTATAATCTACATCCTTCCAAAAATTTTAAATTTAATTTATATGCATTTCATTTTTTAGTGACTTAATATTAATCTAAGGGAAAAAATTAAAATATTTTTAAATATAATTTTAAAAATAGAATGCTAATATTAATCTCATACCACCAGCATAATTCCGAAAAATTACTTACTTGAAATAGAGATACTTTAAAAA
This sequence comes from Belonocnema kinseyi, assembly GCF_010883055.1. Taxonomy (NCBI): domain Eukaryota; kingdom Metazoa; phylum Arthropoda; class Insecta; order Hymenoptera; family Cynipidae; genus Belonocnema; species Belonocnema kinseyi. Next base: position 17,535,111 of record NC_046658.1, read on the forward strand.
TAAATTGATTTATATTATGCAAATCATATTCAATCTTCCATTATATAACCTACAAGTAAATAATTAATTAATGTTACTTAAATTTAAGCTAATAAAATTTAATCTTTACTCAATTTATTACTCGAAAAAAATCAGCTTATATCAATTAGTCATTTGACAAAATAAGAAGCATTAAATTATAATTCTTACTAAAACCATTCAATAATTTTTAGTTAATACATTCTTTTAAATTTGAACTTTCATTTCTAACATTTTTCTTTAACAATAAACTGTTAAACTGATTCCAGAAAATGTGAGTTTTGGTACAATCAGTTGATAATTAATTAATCATTTCACAACATAAAAACCATTACACAATTATTTTCATTAAAACATTCAAATAATGTTTACATTATATTCTCATTCAAATTTGAAACTGCATTTCTCTACATCTAATTTATTCATAATTTTTCTAACTAAGTTAAAAAAAATAAAAATATGTGTGCATATAATTGAGAAAATTGAATTTAAATACTCAATTCAAAATATCGGAAGCACCGTAAAAAATTATATGATTGTAATACAAGTATTTAAAAGAAAAAAAGAAATTTTTATGATGAAAGTGATAGTCAACATTTAAATAATTATTCCTGTAACACTGAATAAACCTATTAAAAAAATTATTATAATTATATTTAATTTTAAATTTGTAAATAATTTAAAAATATGAAATATGAAGACAATATTATTATAAAAAAGGATAAGCATATATAACATAATATTATTAAGCTTTATAATTTGCAAATATAAAAATCATGAAAATATTATCATAACTAAAGCGTGAAAAAAGTTTTTTTCTTAATGACACTAGTATGTAAAATTTAGAATTAATATAGCTCTAATATTAAATAGTTAATAAATTTTGATTAGATATCATTAAAATAAAAATACGATATTATTTGAACATATTCTTAGTTTATGTAATTTATTCGTATCATTCAAAAGAGTAGAATATTGTGTTATATAAATGAAGAATGAATAAGACACTGAAAAGATGATAAAGATAACTCGTTATAAAATCTAGATCTAGAAAGATTGGGGTAATTTTACCATTGTATGACAAATCTTACTATTGGTTATACATAAATCAATTTTAATAATAATAATAATAATAATAATAACCCTACCGAAGCTGTTCCGCCCTACCGAAGGTGTTCCGCGTTGATGTCGTGGTAGGGCTTGAGCTCTCCTCTCATGACTTTGACGGCAATGTTGGAGGTAGCATTGCTACTGACAGGGTTTCCCATGTCAAATAGGCTGATAACAAACAGGAGAGGGACTAAGTAGAACGCCAAAACCCATCAATGAAAAATGGAGAATTTATAATGGAATAATATAATGGGTGGCCCCTGGAGCCACCGCTGGGGGCCACAGCATGCGGGACGGTGGCGATGGTGAGCTGCGAGATGGTCAGGCAGATCTCACTAATCAGCAGCTGATCAGCAAGAACATCTGCGACAAACGGTAAGCAGTGGAACATCAACTGTGCCTGCTGAGGATGCTTTGGCTAGCACTAGCTGTTTGCAGCCAACCACCTCGATAGAAATACCGTGGGAGAGCATCAATTGGGATACCACAATGAAAGAAGAATTGGTGCGTCTCTGTTATATGAAAGTGCGAAGTTTGAAACAAACAAGGAAAAAGGATACAATTTAAGAACAAAATTTGCTGCAAAGTATCCTAATATACAAAAGGTCGCACTAAGAGATCTTATCGCTAAGGTGAAATACATCAGGACTAATCTACATGTTACAGAAGACCGAGCAATGGAGATTAAACAACAGGTTGATTTGGCATGGAAAAACAACGGCAATGAACATCAGTTAGAGAAAGCCGCGACAAACGGTCAAGCAGGAGCAATTGATGTTCTTCCTCAACCTATTGATGATCTAACACCACCACATCCTCCAGAGGTGGATGACCTTATACAACCAGAGGCAGAAGCAGAGGTTCAGCAACCAAAAAAGCGACGAAAATGGACATACCATATGAACAGAAATGTTATGCGCCTTTATTTTTTGGCACAGAAATGTGGGGAAAGTGTGAGGAGAGAACATCATAGACTCTTCTTACTTAAATACCCAGAGCTAGCCACAAAAATAAATGAGCAGAATCTGGAAGATCAAAAACGCTTAATATCTGTAAACAGACTGCTTTCGGCTGTTGAAATAGCTGCTATCAAAATGAAAGTGGAACGGCAGCTTTCTATTGATGAGCTCGCCTTGTAAGATGTGGATAACGAAGACTTGATTGATTCTGAAGGCATAGGTGCTAGGGATAATGAACATCATGCACCGGATCCATTAGAACCACATCCGGATATTACTAACGATGATGTAGATAGGGAAATCTCAGAAGAACTACAGCACCTGGAAAGGAATTTTGGTCATGTTTTACTAGAGTTCAGATATGTGGAACCAACACTGAGGCATTCTCTGCCCAAAATGAACATCACAAATCATCCGCGTACACTAATAGCACATCTCGACAGTAAGGTTTTACCTACGTATTTGAACTAGCACAAAATGCGTTAGAGGTGCAAAGTCTTGTATACTGTGCAGCTGTAGTAACCGTTAGAACGTTGGGTCAAAAAACTAGGCCTGCAAATGCAGTTTTTGTCCCAGCAAGGGATGGAGATCCACCATGGAAGATCAGGTTGGATATGGATGTCAGCAAAGTAAGGTGAAAATTGGTTCGAATAACTCAATATAAAAAAGGAAAGAGAACCAGAAAGCTGATGAACCATGTTCCTAAAATCATCCACCCTCGGCACATCGAGACAGTAACACCAGCAATATTAGATGAAATTTTAGACTCTCAACGACAGAGACTTGATGTTCTTACTGCCAGACTGCGTCGGTACAAGAAAAGTAATGCACAAATCAACAAAACAAAAACTTTCAGACAGATGAAAGAAGGTTCTATCGTGAACTGAGAGTAAAGCCAAATAACCACCAAGGCACCGAAGTCCCTCAATTGGAAGATATGACTAACTACTGGTCGGGCGTTTGGGAAAAAATGAACAGATGCAATTCGAACGATGCATGGTTCAAACTGGAGGAAACAAGGGCAAGAAATAGCCCAGAAATGCATCTGACAATAATCACAGCTTTGGATGTTTCATTTGTCTTGAAGAGGGCAAGTAATTGGAAAGCTCCAGGTCCGGACATGGTGCAACACTTCTGGTACAAGTACCTGACGAGTGTGCATCTTGCGTTGGCAAGGTGTTTTCAGAAGATCA
>NC_046658.1:17538490-17541996 GCF_010883055.1 Belonocnema kinseyi
CTGTTAAACTGACCGTCCTTATCATCGGCGCTCTTGGAGGTGCCAAGCTTTCACTTGCTAATAGCCTAAAAAGCATCCCTGCGTGTCAACAATATGCTAGAATACTTGTGGGAAAAATGCAGAAGGTGGTTGTCCTTGGGTCGCTCCGTGTTCTTAGCGTCCACGAGGCTTTTGCTGGATCGTCGTATTGATTCCTTTACAGACTGTAACCACCTATCTCACGGTTGTGAGACGTGGTTATGGCTGAAATTTTACCGCGATTTCGCTGGAAGCGGGTGCAATTTTTCAGACTAGCACCCGCTCCCGGCGAAACCCTGCGGTTGTCCTTATGACAAATTTTTAATTATATATATATATATATTCTTTTTAATTTGATAATTAATTAATCAGTTCACAAAATAAGAAGCAATAAACAATTATTTTCATTGATGCACTCAAATATTGTTTACAACCATCAAAATCATCATAAAAATTCATATATTTGAAATAGATGTGTTCATAAGAAAGAATAATCTTCCATACTGAAGGTATTACCTAATGTTTAATTACATAATCTGAAACTAAATACAGTAGAACCACGCTTATCCGAAACCGCTTTATCCGAGTTCGCGATTATTCCAGGCTGAAACAAAAATAGTTGACCCGTCCTATCTGAGCTATAGCGCAATAGTAGTTCGTATTATCCGAGCCTTATGCATTATTCATACATATGAACTGATCTTAACGAACTAGAAAAGATTTTCCCAAACCTTTGCTCTTATTGGTTAATAATGTATATACACTCTACATTAGGAACTGCGTGGATTGATCTTAAATAAAGATACATCAAGGCATATGTAATATAAACTACATACGAGAACAAAGTTTATCAGCTGATAACACAGCCACACAAAAAAAAGTGTGCGGATCCGGTAACAAGAGACACGTATTCCTATGGATTTTGGGGCGCTAAATTCAAATTCGGTATCAAAAATCACCCATCACGTCATGGTTGAGCCATAACCTCAAAAAATGACGAAAAATCATGCACTGAGGCAAATAAATTTCAAAATAATGCCAGTGATGCAAATTTTTACTTCAAAATCATGTCGACAACTGTGAAGGATCAACCCTTTCCTGATATCAACTTATTTAACATAACTTTACCCTACAGAACCTGACCTCACCTAACCTGAATTAACAGAAATTAATTGAACTAGACGTAAAGCTCTGGAAGCATATTTTCCCAGTAGCAAATGTGTGCTACATCGAATGGGTCAACTCGAGCCTAACCTAGAAATAAATCTAACCTAGCCTAACCTAACCTAACCTCACGAAACACAATTAAACTGATTGTGTTGTCCCGTTGTGTTTGCGGTACCGTTTGAATCAGCTTGGGCTTAACCTACATAGAGGTTTAACCTATCCTAACCTAACAAAACCTGACCTAACCTAACCTAGCCGAATGAAATTCAACCCTGTTCTTGCGTACTTTCATATTTTGACATTAATAGCAGTAAATGTCTGGAGTTTCGTAACCGCTTGTTGCTAGCATTGTTCGCCTGTGGCTGTAACCAGGGCACATCCACATGGTGACGGTGGGCAACGGATCCACATTGGCTGAGTCCCTGGGTAAACGGCGTTCATGCCGTCATGGCAGACACAGGTAAAAAGTGTATTACGATGCAGAGATAAACCCCAGTATCGGCGTCTGATCAGGGTGGGAAAGCGGGCTCTCCGACGTCGTCATCATGCAACCGTAGCTCTTCATCAATGGATCACTTGGTTGGTGTAGAGTCTCATGCTACAAGGGAAAAAACCGCGAGCATTTCTCAATCGCATGCCTGCAAGAATAGCTCAGATTCATTCTGTTACATTTACAGTAAATATGAAGTGAGCAGTTTGCAAAAATCAATCGACGAGGAAGTGAAAAGCCTTTACGAAAAGTGTTTTGACCGTAAATTGCTACACCAAGAAACAAAATGGATTTCTCACGTCATTTTCAATTCCTGCAGACTTACGTTGTATCGTCTAAAAAATTCAAACAATGAAAAGTACCGCAAGTACACTACACCAAGCACATGTAAATAACCCATCATTGCGAAGGACTGCTACTTTTGCATGAATTCCGTCAAAGGGTTCAACGCCAATAATAAAAATAACATTTTGTACATTAATGTCTGCACAGTCACAAGAGCAATTGAAATCAATAAAAATGCACGCCAGACTGATTTAAGCGCTTTAGAAGATGATAGAATGGAAGTTGAAAGTCAATGTCATGGAGACGGTAGTGAAACCAGTGATCGAACAGAAAATAGTTCTGATGATTCCGATGAAGATGACGAATATGGCGTGCATAAAATTAAATTGAAGGTTCAAGTATTAGTGTCGCAACTAGAACTGAATGATTTTATTAGAGATCTTGGATTACCGAAAGACTGCACTGAATTTGCCGCTTCATTTCTAAAAAGAAGAAATCTTCTAGAGCCAAAGACAAAAGTTTCATTCTATCGCGACAGGGACAAAGAATTCAGAAAGTTTTTCGTTAATAACGAAGAGACTTACGCTCCTATCCCTATAGCTCACTCAACGGTCAGCAAAGAAGAATATAACAATGTTAAAATGCTTCTTGAAAAAGTTAATTACACGAATCATAAATGGCAAATATGTGGTGATCTCAAAATCATAACAATGATATTAGGCCAACAATCGGGTTTCACGAGAGAGCCATGCTTTATATGCCTGTGGAATAGCAGAGATCGAGCCAATCATTACAGCAAAAAACATTGGCCTGTAAGAGATTCATTTAAACCTGGTTCTCATAATATCATCAACCAAAGCCTCGTTGATCCAGAAAAAATTTTACTACTACCCCTCCACATAAAGCTTGGGCTCATGAAGCAATTTTTCAAGGCGTTAGACAAAGATGGACAATGCTATAAGTATATATCCCTTAAATTCCCTAATTTTTCAGACGATAAATTGAAAGACGGAGTCTTTGATGGACCACAGATTCAAATATTGACAAAAGATACTAATTTTGTGAGCCACATGTCGAAAATTGAAATGGACGCTTGGGAAAGTTTTAAAGCATTAAACGCAAATTCCCTCGGTAACAAAAAAAGTCCAGACTACGAGAATATTGTTGCGAAAAAGATAAGAAACTACAAAAAGTTAGGCTGCTTAATGAATTTATGGCTGATTATTGCTGGATGTTGAAAAGGGAAACGAATGTAGGTCCTAAACGTAAGCGTAATCCTTTGCATCATTCCTTCGAAGAAAAAAGGACACGTTATAGCAGGCAGAAAATAGACTGAAGTAGTTCTATCAACCAATTTAATTACGATAAAAAGCAAGATAAAATATAAACACGAAAGATAGTATAAATATATCCCTTAAGTCTAAGAAAAGCAGTGAGAAAAAAATTTTAAATAAAACTCTTATTCATTTGCATGTTTAAGTTACAGTTCTACATTTTAATTGATACAAACATTGTCAGGTTAATTGAAATGGGGTCAATTCTACTT
>NC_046658.1:17542096-17568028 GCF_010883055.1 Belonocnema kinseyi
CTTTACAAAATCTGTCCACGCATTATTGACTTTCTAAGCCATGCGATGAGCCTTTGAAGTACAAGAATCAAATATTTTGATCATGGACAACCAAGGATAACTGGATCAATACGCTTTACGACGAGTATATTTCAAGGATACTCCTTCAGCGCACTATGGTTCTGTTTATCATTGAATCCATTGAACAAAACACTAAACAGCATGTCTCATGGGTTCAGAATTCATGAGAATGAGGATGGTCATCAAGTGTCCCATCTTCTTCACATGGATGACCTGAAGCTGTACGCTTGTTCAGGCCAGAAACTGCAGCAAGTGATTGATGTCACAAAGCAGTTTTCCAATGATATCCACATGCAGTTCGGAGTAGATAAATGCAGAACAGTGCATTTAATCAGAGGGAATTAGGCACCGCAGAGTTAGAGACGAGTTCGAAAATGACATCGAGGCAATGGCTGCAGGCGAATCATATAAATATCTGGCTATTTTTGAATCTAAGGGTATTCAACATACGATAGTTAAGACAAGCCTAATGACTGCCCTTACTACGAGACTTAGATTAATTATGAAGAGTTTTGTCAACTCGTAAAACAAAATCTGGGCGATCAACACATATGCCATCCCTGTCCTCACGTACTTCTTCGGGCTCATAAAATGGTCTAACACCGACCTTGAAAAGTTAAATAGAATTGTTCGCGTAGAAATGACAAAGCATCGAATGCACCACAGAAATTCAGCGATTGAAAGGGTAGTTCTACCACGAAATTTAGGGGGTAGGGGCGTTGTAGATGTCAAAAAACTGTGTGAGTCACAAGTTATACAGTTACGAGACTATTTTAACAGCAAACGAAATGTTGCGCTTTACAGAACCATTTGTCAAGCGGATCTTGAATACACGCCCTTAAATTTGTCTTCAGAGGGGGCCTTGAATATCAGGGCAGAAACCATAGAGGAATTAGAAATACAATGGAGGCAGAAAGTCATCCATGGCGAGCACCCCAACACGTTAGATCAAAGTGAAGTGAATAGTGAGGCATCTAATATTTGGCTAAGAAAGGGTGTTCTGTATCCAGAGACGGAAGGAGTAGTCATTGCAATACAGGACAAGGTTGTCAGCACCAGGAATTATCGCAAACACGTGTTGCATCAAGACGTGGTTGACCGGTGCCGATTATGTGGAGATACCATCGAATCCATCGAGCACATTATTGATGTCTGTCGCGTAATGGCTCAGAGAGAATATACGCACAGACTTAATGATGTAGCGAGCATTATACATCAACAACTTGCCCTAAACCTAGGACTCCTAAAAGAATCGGTGCCCATCTATAGATACATTCCAATGCCCGTCTTAGAAAGCGAAGATTACATCTTATATTGGGATGTTACTATCCAAACGGATCATTACATCCGGTCCAATTGACCTGATATCGTGATGCGAGAAAAAAAAAAGGTGGAAGAGTCTACATCAGCGATTCCCAAACTAGTGCCGACGGTCGGCGGCACGACCGCGGTCGGGGGAAGCCACCCCGGGCCGAACAGCCCCTAGGGGGGAAGCCAGCCGGGCCCAGCACCTCGGCAGCCCCACCGCTATGAGGATCCTTTCATTTTCATGATATTTAAGGCTGTTTCAATAACGAAAATTCTAAAGACATGGCTCAATTCTATTCTAATTCTCTGAATCATTTTCCTGATGTAATTTTAAGATAATTAAAAAAAAGTTGATGAAAATCGGTTAACATTTCCAGTAATTAAGCATATCTTTAAGTACATGCAAAATTACAAGAACTGTCTGTTGACATTAAAGATATTAACCGATTTTCATCAACTTTCTCTTCGTTTGCTTAAAGTCAGATTAAAAATTGATTCAACAAATTAAAATTTGATTTATTAACATTCTAACACATTTTAATTTTTCTCAACCGGTTCTAATTCTCTCGAATGAAGCATGCAACCTCCCGCATGACCGACAGTCAAGTATCGCCCTTGGGTTCTAGTAGAGGAGAAACAATGGTAGGTTAGCGACCCTGCCTCTCCCTGAAAACTGCAAAAAAAGTTTGGGAATCGCTGGTCTACATCATCGGCACTGCTTGTCCGCTTAACCGAAATTTGCAGTCAACCTATGCAACCAAGATCCACAAGTATAGCGAGTTAAGGCATGAAGTAAACACCATATGGAGGAATGTGAATCATGCATCCATTCATCCCATTGTGATTTCGGCTGCAGACAATGTGCACGCAAGGTCCACTGAACATCTTGAACATTTAGTAGTCATCATTTCTTGGTCATCAGGAAGCGAGCGACTAAAAATCCGTGGAGTGGCAGAAGGTAGCTCTAAGAAAGCATCCAGAGGTGACTGTTGTCACCTCCAACGCTCGTGGCTGCTCGTAATTGTATACTTACAACATCATCGCAGGAGGTTTCAACCATCGTATTAAATTATTTGAATTAACTTATAACATTCTAATCTCATTAGTCACTTGACGTAGTCCGTGGCTATGATGTATCACCGGCTTTACCCGAGTAAAAGTTTAATAAAAGCACATAAATAATAATAATAACACGGAAGTGATTGAAGTTATCGATTGAATATCCTAACCTTAAAATTCCATCTTTTTATTTTTATGATAAATACTTGTGAAAAGCAAAATAATAAAAAGTTTTATTTGAATATTGTATTCCTAAAGAGGATAATTCAAATATTTAGATGAACATTGCGGACCATTTAAAGAATTCTTGTTATGCGCAAAAAAAATATGACTTTATTTTCATATTTCTATTTTAAAAATAGAAGAAAAAAAATACCTAAATATAATATTCTTCTAATTAATTACTGATTTACTTAGAAATATCATTGACAAATTAAAAGTCAATGAAAATATTCCAGCAAAATTATTTGTTGCAAGCAGGTGCGTATTAACAGTTAATTTTTATTTGTATAAATATATATACATATATATTATATTTACATAACATAATTAACATAATTATATTAATATGTGTATATTATATGCATATTAGGGTTGAATGGAAATGATCAAATTAGTCAACTCGTATGAGTTCAGCGAAAAAAATTTGTGGGTTGGCATCCAAAAAAAGTGAACAAAAATTGGAAATCGTTGAATATCTTCTGTTCCCTTTTTTTATTTGAAAATTTCAAAAAATTTCCCTATTGCTTCGAAAATTATGATAAATTTTATCTATGTACAGTTTTTGTTAGTGAATAATAATTTAAAAAAAAAGAATTTAAAACAATTTTTCGCGCAATTTAGAATTTTTGGAAATAAGCTAAAAAGCCTTTTTTCTTGGATTGATTCCTATGCACACATTTTGAAAAAACTGAATTTGTCGAACCCGAAATTTCTTCAACTGAAATCAAAGAAACATGCTATTTTATTTTAAACCGCTGATACGAAACAGAAACAGAAAAAATATGTTACTGTAATAAATAAAAGGAATAATATTAAAAAATAATTCAAAATTTGATGCCGAATACACAAATTACCGTAACAAAATTTTGAAAATACAAAGTGACGAACAATAAAATTTTAGGGCTAAGATTTCTAAATGTCGAAAAATAAAAATCCCCAATTTAAAAATATCCGAAATTATAATTAAACGAATTATATAATTTCTGAATTATACAATTAACGATATATTAAATTCCCACGAAAATGTTAAATATTCCAAATTTAAGATTTAACGAAAATAAACAATTAACTATTAAAAAAAATAATATATGATAATTAATTTTTTGTTGTCAATATTATGTTTCGGGAATTTAATAATTCGGCAATTATATAGTTCGGTACATTTTAATTTAGGATATTATTGGGGACCTGAACATTCTGGAAAATATAAAGAATTCTTTTTATGCAAAAAACATACAATTTACTTTTATATTTCTATTTAAAGAATAAAAACTGAAAAAAACTTTGATATAATATTAAAAAGTGTTTTATTTTAGTATTTAATTGATAAAAAGTATAAAATTTCGAATTTTTACGTGAACATTCCGGACATTTTAAAGAATTATTTACATGCGCAAAAAATATACACTTTATTTTCAAATTTATATTTAAAAAAAAATAACTAAAAATACTTTAAAATAATATAAAAAAATGTTTTCTTTTACTAGTTTATTCGTAAAAAGTATAATACTTCGAACTTTTACGTGAAAATTCCGGAAAATTTCAAGAATTCTTTTTATGCGCGAAAAAAATACACACTCTATTTTCATATTTCTATTTAAAAAAAAGAAAACTAAAAAATATCCAAATATAATATTCAGCTAATTAATTACTTATTTAATTATAATATTATTGACAACATTGAAAGTCCGTGAAAATATTTAAGCAAAATAATTTTTTGTAAGTAAATTATTGATTTTGCCTTCCAATGGGAACATTGTGTGGTGGTTGTCCAAATTTGGTCGTTAGATTCTTGATTTTATTTTAAGGAATTCTTGTCATCAATAAATAGGCAATCGCGGACAATTGTCCAGGGGTGATCCCGAAGGAATTAAGCCCCACGCGGAGGTGTGAAAACCGTGCCGAAAGCTGAATGGCACCTGCGTGAGGTGTCTAGAACGGTGACTCTGGGATATCGGGTGACCTCTCAGAGTACGCAGCCTTATCCTTGCATGCGGGGCTCTGCAAAAATGAACGAGCTCCTTTCCCTAGCTTCTCGTGGGAACAACTATGACAAAACCAAACATAGGTGTAGTAAGTGCGGTTCAAAACAACAGAACGCGCAGGGCTCCCGACAATGGGCGGCCAATAATGCCGACCACTCTAGAGCTGGGGGAGCCAATGAATATGGATTTAATGCGATGGATCGGCGGAATCTCGGGACCTTCAGGTGGACGGAATGACTGAATCGCGCCTTGCTAGAGTGCTGCAATGCGAGTGTGGCCCCTAAACGGGGTTACGTGGCACGACTCCATGCTCTGTGGTGCGAAAAACACTCGGAGCTATCACACTTTTTCATCAACTTCTGCGAAACCATGCCGAAACTCCAAAAAAGGGGCTATGTAAGCGGAACGCCTACTCTCTCACAGCTAGAACAAGTTGGCAACAGAGAAAGAGAGGCGACACTAAGACCAAATGCAGGCAGCCATCTGATAGCAGAAGAGCGATGATTTATGACGCGGAGAAACATCAACAATCAGGTTTCTATAAAGACTAAAGATCTGGCTGAAATGGATCATGAGCTTCGTGGACATTTTTCCGAAGAATCCGACCTCTGGGCTATCAATTGTTGTGTGTATAATACACGGAGAGCTTTGGCCGATGCGAACCGTGAAACAAAACCAACGTTTGATCATATGTCCAAAAGACGAATGCATACCCTAGCGGACTGAAGGAACCGAATGGAGCCTCTACAAAGTACCTTCTACAAAGTACCTCATTGGGTCCCCATTCGGTTCCTTTTTAAAAACCTCAAAAAAAAAAAAACCGCAAGATCAACCTTTAAACTGTTGAAATTCGGATTCTACGTTAAATTTTCTATTAGAAATAAGAAACTCACGGAGTAATCGCAATACTTTTTTTGCAGCGTTAAAAATTTTTAAAATCTCATTAACTTCTGCTGAAGTTAACTTTAAGCGCATCCATAATAGCCCAAGTAGTATGTTGCGCGTGAAGTTTAAAAATAAAATTCTCTCTCACTCGCAACGAATCATTGTTGGCTGAGGTTTCCACTGCGTGGCGCTACCATATAGACGAAATTCTTAAAGTTATCGACGGAACGCTTATAAACTGCTCCTAAAAGAATGTAAATGATAGGTATTTTATTTTTTAAAGTTTTTACCGCTGCAAGAAAAAGTATTGCGATTACTCCGTGAGTTACTAATGCAAATTTTAACGTAGAATCCGAATTTCAACCATTTAAAAGTTGATTTTGCTGTTTTTTAAAAGTTTTAAAAAAAACCGAATGGGGAGCCAATGGGGTCTTTACGAGTACTTTGTAGAGGCTTCATTCGGTTCCTTCGGTCCGCCAGGGTCAACTCGCCATACAAATAGGCTGGGCAATACAGTACGCGTCCCGCATTCAGTGTGGGATTGACTACATCAAATCTGACAGGAATTTTACCGCCAAGGTTTAAAGTTCGCGCGCAAACTCCGGACCCGTTATCACACACTTAACAAGTCAAAGCTGCTGACCATCAGGCAGCGTATTGTTGAGAGAATACGGATACTATCTGACGTTAAGAGAAGTCTAGGACGGAGAGAGATGTGGGTCAGAGAAAATCAACAGTTTCTCTCTGACCCATCTCGACTCTTCTAAGACCCTCCAGTTACTGTTGACCACCCGCCCAAACCAGAGGAGGTCGAAGTATTTTGGAGAGAAGTCTACGATGTGCAGCATAGACTGGACGAAGAATCAGAAAATATAAATCGCTTCAAGGAGCTGTGTGATGCTGTCAAAACACCTGATGAAGAATGCCCACCCATCACTACCGAGGAGGTGAAAAAAGTATTAAGAGGGATAAAGAACTATTCCGCTGCGGGACCAGGTTGTATCAAGACCTTCTGGCTGAAGAAGTTTCCTTTAACCCATCAGCATTTGGCCCGTATTTTCACCTCATTTTTAAAGTCGGAAGAGCTAATTCCGGAGTGGTTGGTGAAAGGGCACACAATACTCCTGCCAAAATGGGCAACTTATCTGATCCGAAGAATTACAGGCCAATCACTTGTCTGAACACACTGTATAAGATATTCACAGCAATCCTAAATTATAGGATTTTTCGGGCAATTGAACCTGTGTGGCAAGAAATGTATAAACAACGTGTTTGCAAAGATGCAGAATTCTACCAGCGTAACCTTTCGATGGCCTGGATTGATTACCGCAAAGCTTTAGATTTGACCTCCCATAGACTTATCGTCTGTCTTTTGGAAAGCTTAAAGGTTCATCCGCAAATCGTGAGGTGCATAGGGAGATTGATGCCGCTTTGGGAAATCAGATTTACTATCTCATCTGGAAAAAATGGTGTGACAACTAACAAGCTCACCTTTCAAAGAGGTGTCTTTCAGGGCGACACCATGAGCATACTCTTCTTTTGCCTTACATCATTGCCACTATCTCCAGCACTTCGCCATTCCAACGGGTACTTTTGCAGCAAACCTTCAGATCGAAAGTACAAGGTCACTCATGTATTTTACATGGACGATCTTAAGGTCTATGCTAAAAACAAAGTGCAATTGCATCTAGCTCTATGGATTGTCGAACAACATACTAAGGAAATTGGAATGGAATTTGGGTTAGACAAATGCGCCAAAGTTTATTTGAAGCGAGTACTCACTTCACTTGAAGCTTCACTTGAAGCGAGTACTCATTCCTGAAAGCATGGTACGGGGGATTTCATTTTGGCATGCCAAGACGGTGTCATTTCCACCTTAACATACCGTCGCCACATTTCGAGCCAAGACATTCCCGATGATAGCTGCAGGCGTGCCATGCACACCTCGAGCATTTAACTCACATACTATCTAGTTGTCCAACTCATGCGGGAACGACCTATATCCAAAGGCACAATGCGGCACTGAGAGTGCTTTATTACTATCTCTGTCACTCTTACGGTATTGACCTTAGTATCGCTCCTCTACATTCTCCTAGGGAAATCTAGTCAATTGTCGAGAATGAGAAATGCCGCATATCCTGGAACTTTATATTTTCGACAATTGTTTCTGTAGCACACTCGAGGCCTGACATGGTTCTTCTTGACTTTGAGAAGCGAACCATGTTCGTTATCGAATTTCGGCACCTGCTGACAAAAACATCATAGCCCAGGAGAATGAAAAGAAAGAGACGCATAGAGACCATATAAGGGAGTTGCAACGATTGTACCCGGAATATTCTGTTAAACTAATCGTCCTTATCATCGGCGCTCTTGGAGGTGCCAAGCTTTCACTGGCTAGTAGCCTTAAAAGCATTCCCGCGTGTGAGCAATATGCTAAAACACTTGCGGGAAAAATGCAGAAGGCGGCTGTCCTTGGTTCGCTCCGTGTTCTCAGAGTGCACGAAACTTTTTCCGGATCGTCGTATTGATTCCGTAACATACTGTAACCATCTATCTCACGGTCGTGAGACGTGGTTGTGACTGAAATTTTACCACGATTTCGCTGGGAGTGGGTGCAGTTTTTCAGATTAGCACCCGCTCCCCGCGAAATCCTGCGGTGTTCATTATATCAAACTTTTAATTCTATATATTATATTTATATAATATAATTAACATAATTATATTCATATGTATACATCATATATTAGAGCGAAGGAAAAATGATAAAATTAGTCAAATCGTTTGAGCTGCGCAAAAAGAATTTGTGGATTCACATCCAATTGATTGCTTAATATCTTCTGTTGCCTTTTTTATATGAACATTTTAATTTTTGAAGATTATAACAAATTTCCCCATATCTTCGAAAATTATGGCGAATTATTCCCTTTTTTCCGTCCAGTAGCCACCTTGACAATTGCTTCAAAAATTATTCACATTCCAGACAATTTAGGATGCTCCTGGAGAGGGGACTCAGTAAACTATGTGGAGATTAATATCATTTCTTCTCTATATCTATTCTTTATTATTATGAGTCAGTTATAATCCTAATTGCTTTCCTGAGTTCTTTGTTGAATTTTCCTAAATATTATAAAAATAAGGAATACATTTTTTAAAATTTCTCCAACTTATTTGAAAACACTCCATTGTTTGATGCAAAGAAACAATCCACATATCTGTATCCAATAAAACGGTTAATATGCTCATTGTACATAAACTTGTAATTGTACTTACTAAAAACGAAGAATGAAAAATACACTAAAACCAAACTTTGTTCAAGTTCACTAGTATATCACCTTTCATTTACTACATCATGATTTAAATGATGCTCGACTTATTAACTAAATTTCAGGAAAATATTAAATTCGTGAAATCTGTTGAAAAAATATTATGTAATTTATATTATGCGGAACTAGCATTTATAATTATATTTTTCAATATGGACGCACTTTTTTAATGTTATTGGTTTCAAAAATGTATTCAAATTTAAAATTTAACTCCAGTTTATTATAATTGAACCAGATTATACTTAAATTTAACACCATTTAACAGCATTAAACATATACAATTTTAACTAAACTTTACTTAAATTTAACAAAAAAATTTACTTGAATGTTGATTTAAACTAAATTGTATTTGCTTTTCGAAATTACCTAAATTGTATTCAATCTTCAAATTTAGTTTTATAAAATAATTTTTAAAATTGCACTACAATAAATCTTAAAATAAGAATAGAATGTTTTTAAAACTTATTCACTTAGTATCTCGAAAATTTATCTTTTAAAAGAGACCAGACGAGAAATTAATTAAATTTAACTAAATTTTATCTGAATTTCAAATGCAAATAAATTTTATTTAAATTTGGAATTCAAGTACATTTTATTTAATTTTTAAATTTATCTCAATTTCATTTAAATTTTAAGTTTAGTTAAAAAAAATAATTTTATAAATTTCACTACAATTGTTAACTACGAAAAGAATTTTTTTAAATTGAATTGTTTATTATCTCGAAAATTTCTCTTTTCAAAACAACCGTACGAGAAATTAATCAATTTAAAAATAATAAAAATAAATAGAATATTTTTAGGCTCTCTCTAATTTTAATAAAATTAGGTAGTTCAGTGTTCGCAAGATTTTTGCCACATCTAGGTAAAATATCTTTTCTGCGAATCTGCAAATAACCTATGCACCCGCAAGATAGAAAGAAATAGCTCGCGACCAGCCCCCTGGCTCTTTCTATCCAGCCTATGCTTTAGAAGTGTCATGAGAGTTGACCGCGGCCACGGTGGCGCTGATTGTTCATTGGGCCATGATTCATTCAAATGCATGGGAAAAAACGTAAAAATTCAATTTTTAGCAAATAAAAAACATTTGATCGAATTTTCTTCTGCAGTACGCTAATCAAGAAAGCTTCTTATATTTTTCAAAGCAAAACTTATTATGAAAAACTGTAAGTTGCTCGAGTTTTATACGAAAATTCGGTTTACTGTTTGGCGGGCGATTCAAATAGAAGTACTGTCATCTGAATTTAAATGTTGATATTATTATTTATTGTCTCGATTGAAGTGAATAATTATATTAATATTACATGAGATGATTATTTAATAATAATAACACAGCCACACAAAAAAAAGTGTGCGGATCTGGTAACAAGACACACGTATTCCTATGGATTTTGTGGCGCTGAATTTAAATTCGGTATCAAAAATCACCCATCACATCATGGTTGAGCCATAACCTCAAAAAATGACGAAAAATCGTGCACTGAGGCAAATAAATTTCAAAATAATGCCAGTGATGCAACTTTTCACTTCAAAAACATGTCGACCACTGTGAAGGATCAACCCTTGCCTGATATCAACTTATTTAACATAACTTTACCCAACAGAACCTGCCCTCACATAACCTGAATTAACAGAAATTTATTGAACTACACGTAAAGCTCTGGAAGCATATTTTCCAAGTAGCAAATGTGTGCTAAATCGAATAGGTCAACTCGAGCCTAACCTAGAAATAAATCTAACCTAGCCTAACCTCAGCAAACACAATTAAACTGACTGTGTTGTCCCGTTGTGTTTGCGGTACCGTTTCATTCAGCTTCGGGTTAACCTACATAGAGGTTTAACCTATCCTAACCTAACAAAACCTGACCTCACCTAACCGATTACGCTGGCAGCCCTGTTCTTGCGTATAGTATAAATATATCCCTTAAGTTTAAGAAAAGCAGAGAGGAAAAATTTTTGAATAAAACTCTTATTCATTTGCATGTTTAAGTTACAGTTCTACATTTTAATTGATGCAAACATTGTCAAGTTAGTTGAAATGGGGTCAATTCTACTTGTAGTTCTAAGTTTCTTCAAATGAGTAATGTGCGTCTAAATTTTTAACCACCTGTAGTACAATGAAATAAATTTTATTGTGTTACAACGGAAACACTTAAGTTAAGTTGTGTTGCGTTAAGAAAAATTTCGTGAGGTTCTGTTAAGTTAGAGTCATCTGTAGGTTAAGATTAAGTTAACCTATTAAATATAGCACACATTTAAGACTGAGAACCGCACGCTTACATAGCTACACGTGTGGTTGAATTTCATTCGGCTAGGTTAGGTTAGGTCAGGTTTTGTTAGGTTAGGATAGTTTAAACCTCTATGTAGGTTAAGCTGAAGCTGAATGAAACGGCACAGCAAACACAACGGGTCAACACAATGAGTTTAATTGCGTAACGTGAAGTTAAGTTAGGTTGGGTCAGGTTTTTTTAGGTTAGGATAGGTTTGACCTCTTTGCAGGTTAAGCCCAAGCTACTTCAAATGGTACCGCAAACACAACGGGACAGCACAATCAGTTTAATTGTGTTTCGTGAGGTTAGGTTAGGCTAGGCTAGATTTATTTCTAGATTAGGCTCGAGTTGACCCATTCGATGTAGCATACATTTTCTACTGGGAAAATATGCTTCCCGAGCTTTACGTGTAGTTCAATAAATTTCTGTTAATTCAGGTTAGATGAGGTCAGGTTCTGTTGGGTAAAGTTATGTTAAATAAGTTGATATCAGACAAGGGTTGATCCTTCACAGTTGTCGACATGTTTTTGAAATGAAAATTTGCATCACTGGCATTATTTTGAAATTTATTTGTCTCAGTGCATGATTTTTCGTCATTTTTTGAGGTTATGGCTCAACCATGACGTGATGGGTGATTTTTTATACCGAATTTGAATTAAGCGCCCCAAAATCCATAGGAATATGTGTGTCTTGAACTGCCGTCTTAACATCTAAAAACCGAAATAACAATTTTCATATCACTTGGTATTATAATTATATTTTTATAGAAGTCTTAAAAAATCCATAGAAATTGCAGACCATAAAAATAAAAATAAAAAATAAATAATATTGAAGAACTATATATAGACAATATATAGAATGAAAATTATAAGTAATAATTTTAGAAATATTGGGAAATATATGAAACCGTAATATAAATTATTCATCGACTTTTATTTGTGGTATTTATTAAAATAACCATGTTTTGCAAAGTTATAACTTATAAATGTAAAAATGTTTTAATTGGCAATTTACTAAATTTACTTTCAATCCAAGTGGTTCTTGTCCGAGCTAAGTAACCATTTGTGCACCTCGAGGGGCCTACTGAGAGTTGCTTACAGCGCTCCAAGTGGCTGTTGTCGATGGGTGCTATAGCCGGGGAGTGGGGGGTAGAGGGGAACTGACAATTTTCGCCGGACGCGCCGTCTATATTTATCTCGGGTAACTAAGCCCGCACCGCATCTACGTTTATAATATCTTTGACCGAAGTCTTTCGAAACTTTCAGATCGGCAACAAAGATATCTTTGTGGTAACTAATTAAGCTGAAACTTAATTGGTAAATCATTTCAGAAATTGCTAACTTTCGTCATTTACCGACGCGCAAGTTGCGCCTTCAAAGTAACTCTTAGGTAATCCGCCAAGAGGGCGCAGTTATCAGCGCATGTTTTTCACATTCTCTTATTCCATTATCTCGGCTATCTCCCACCTCATCTCTGGTAAGAAAAAACATAAGGTTATCTTAATGCTTGTTCGGCAATTTACGTAATAATTCTCATGTATCCGACAATCTGATTCGTTAAAACATACTTAAATTTTGACAGTTAAAAGTCGATTAAATGTGTATTTACACGCATGTGTACTGCTCACCAGCTAACAGGAAATATAAGAGTAAAAGAGACAGAGAGCGGAAAATTGGAAGGAAAGTACTTATATCTCTTTTACTCTAATGACTGTTTTGTTGACTGGCGCACAATGGGGAAAACGTACATTTTTTGGTTCAAAATACGATTTAGGCTGAACCTGTTGACCGATTTGGATGTTTTTTCCAAGCTGATAAAATTTCAAATAAAGTTGTCGAGCCTGATTTTTAATTAATTTTTCCATTTTTTTATAAATAAATATATGTGATGAAAAAATGACAATTTTTTCTATTTTACATTCCAAATCATTTGTTAAGAATGTGTTTTATATCATCTTCAATAATTTAACTTTTTTTAAGTGATATTGCAAGAAATTTGAACGGGAATAATATTTTAATAAAGAAAATTTCCCTTAAGACTATTCTTGTTAATATTATAACCTAATGTAATAACAAATGCATTATTCAGGCATTTGTCTTTAGAAAAATTCGTACTTTTCGATGTTCATTTTTAAAAATTAGGAAACTCATGATAATTTCAGAAATTTCACAATGTTTTGATCAGTTTTATGATTTTATCAAACAAATTTAATAAATAAATGCATTATTCGAGCACTCAGAGACGGAAAAATTCGTTTTTTTCAATGCTAATCCTTTCAATTGGGAACTTCGTGATAATTTTAGCAACAACGTTCACTATTTGATAAATTTCATTTTTTTTTAACATATGTAATAAACAAATACATTATTCGGGCATCGCATGACGAAAAATTCTTTTTTTTCGATGGTAGTACTTTTAATTAAGAACTTCATGTTAATTTCAGCAATATTGACAAGTATTTTATATATTTTATGATTTCTCAAACAAATTTATTAAACAAGTGCATTATTTGGGCATTTGTCGACGGAAAAACTCATTTATTTCCAATGTCAGTCCTTTTAATTGGTAACTTCACGATAATTTCAGTAACATTTATAATTACCTGATTACTTTTAATGTTTTTGCTAAACAACTGTAAGTACTGAATGAAAAAAGAACTTTTTTCTGAAATTCGAAGGACTGATTGAAAAAACGAGGTTTTACGTCGACAAATGCCGGAATGATACATTTTTAAATTAAATTTGTTTAACAAAATAATATAATTTATCAACAAATTATGAATTTTTCTGAAATTATCATGAAGTTCCTAATTTAAAAAAAAAATTGACTTCGAAAAAAAACGAATTTTTCTGACGACAAATCCCTGAATAATGCATTTGTTTATAATATTAACAAGAATAGTCTTAAGAGTAATTTTTGCCATTAAAATATTGTTTCCATTAGAATTTCTTGCAATATAACTTTTAAAAAACGTTAAATTATTGAAAATTATAGAAAACACATTTTCAACAAATAATTTGTTTATAACATTTTTTTTGTTCATTGTATCATGATGGAATATCTGTATAATGTAAATCTATGAAACCTTGGCGATTACAACAATTTTCCTATTATTGAAGAGCACCAGAACGTCTAATAGAAAAAAGTGCCATTTTTTTCGTCATATTTTTTTATTTATAAAAAATTGAAAAACTTAAATAAAAATCAGTCTCGACAACTTTTTTTGAAATTTTATCAGATTTAAAAAAACATCCAAATCGGTCCACAGGTTCAGCCGGAATCGTATTTAGAACCTAAAATTGTACTTTATCCCGTAGAAAAAATATATTTTTATTACAAATTTTAAAACAATATTCACATGTGACGGAAAATCAAAAAAAGTAACGGCGCTACATTAAGAAAAGCCATAATATTTTGAATTAGGGCTCGTTTTCTTTTACTAAAAGAATTATATACAATAAAATTTAGAAAAATTCGTGAGTCAAAGGTCTGAAACTTTGAAAATTCGCAGCAAAGTTAATATCTTGAAATGAAAAGTACGGCTTTTTAAATAAAAATTTATTTAAGACGATCTCACGTCAACAAAAATGTTGACTTAGAAAAAACTCTCGTTTTTCAATGAAAAGTAAGGTTAAGGTCTCTTTATAAGATTATCTCATTCGACTATGAATACATCTGTTGGTTTTAAATTTTAATCATGTCTTAAGCAATGTTTATGAATATCTATCCCAACAGACGTCTTAGCGAAGATCGAATTTTCAAGTTTTTCTTAAGATAGCGGTATGTACATCTAAGCTCTGCCTTAAGGGCATGTGACACAGCTAAATACCTATATTACTGACCACAGTTTTTCAGTTTACTGAATGTTTTTTTGAACCTAAGAACTTTTTTTGTAAATAAATTATCGAGCTGAAACTTTAGGAAATGTATTAGAGTACAATAAAGTACGTTTAGGTACTGCATTTTGGTAGGAACTTCACTGAAAATTATTTCATCTTTTTTCTGAACCTCAACATTTTTTGAACGTTCGAACTTTTTTATACATAAAATATCGGTCTCAAGCGTTGAGAAATGCAAGAGCCGAAAGAAAACTACGTTTAAGTACAAAGCTTAATAATAAAAGATGTAAAAAATATATTTCAACAATCAATTCCAACGGCATCAGCCGGTAACGTTGTGCACGAAAATACGGAACCTGGCGGTCACTAGAAGAGGCTCTAGAGGGTTCGTATTTTCGTGTACCACGTTACCGGCTGATGCCGTTGGAATTGATTGTTGAAATATTTTCTTTTGCATCTTTTATTATTAAGCTTTGTACTTTAACGTAGTTTTCTTTCGGCTCTTGCATTTCTCAAAGTTTGAGACCGATATTTTATGTATAAAAAAAGTTCGAACGTTCAAAAAATGTTAAGGTTCAGAAAAAAGATGAAATAATTTTCAGTGAAGTTCCTACCAAAATGCAGTACCTAAACGTACTTTATTGTACTCTAATACATTTCCCAAAGTTTCAGCTCGATATTTTATTTACAAAAAAAGTTTTTAGGTTTAAAAAGAACATTCAGTGGACTGAAAAACTGTGGTCGGTAATATATTAGCTGTGTCACATGCCCTTAAGATTATGCATAAGGAGGACTTGCACTTGAGCTCGGACTATGAATACGACCCTATGCGACACGTGTATAGTTCGAGGAACTAATTGTAGACGCGCTCCCGGCGAAAATTGCCCTATCCCCCC
Source organism: Belonocnema kinseyi (assembly GCF_010883055.1). Taxonomy (NCBI): domain Eukaryota; kingdom Metazoa; phylum Arthropoda; class Insecta; order Hymenoptera; family Cynipidae; genus Belonocnema; species Belonocnema kinseyi. Next base: position 17,557,941 of record NC_046658.1, read on the forward strand.
CTTCCTCTCAACCCGAAGATCGCGCACACCAACTACTTTGTTCTTGTAATCTTCACCTGTCGAACAAGTCCAACAAATAGCCGATATTATAATAATATTTTGTTATTTTGAAAAAAGGTGGTAGAAATTCAACTACATAAAACTATACATTTGAAGACATTAAAAGTTTTAACTGATAAACATATTCAGTTGAAATTTAAAATAATTAAAATAATTCGTAAATTTGTATGTTTTTGTAATTAATTATGAATTAAATGAATTATAATTAAACGATAAAATGATTTTTTATTTAATTTTTTTATATAATATTTTATAGAAATTTATGTATCTTACTATTTATATAAATTATGCCCCGATTTTTTAAATTGAGAACCCCATAATTTCAAAATTGAAAAAATGTATTTTTGAATTTTACTCGAGTGGTTGAACAGAATATATAAATATTTTGCATTACATTTCACAATTTAAGCTAAAAGGTCAGAAATTATTGGAAAGTTTCAAAAACATTTATCTCTTAATTGTTAGTTTGTAATAAAATAATCCGTAAATGAATTATTTATTGTCGCGAGCACATTCTCATCGAGCCCTGTGCCCGTGGCTCGCAAGTTTGAGTGCGCTTACACTGAAAATTTCTTGAGCAAGCAGCTGTCTTCTTAGTGGCAACGCAGCCCCACCACGATGCTTGGTGCAGTGGCCAGATCACATTTAAGTAAGCTATAGTACCAAACGTGCGAGCAGATCCTCTCCCGTGTGTCAGGAACGCAGCAGCCCACGAAAGAGAATGAAATGGCCCCACGAGAATAAACTATATGTATAACTCCGCAAGAAAGTAAGAAACTCGGCGTGAGGATTCCGTGCTCCCGCCTAAAGGGAGCGTTACTGTACCAATACTGTTGGGACTACAGCTGTTCCAATGTGGGAATACATTGATCCCAATATGAGAAAGGATATGTACCAAGTTGCAGGCGAGCAGCGAGCGACGCATTTGGTGTTCCAGCTCCACCACGTGGGCGAGCAGCTCGCCCAAAAAATTTTCAGTGTAGGGCGCGTGTCTGTTGATTCCCGCGATTCGCATAAGATCATTATTCTTTGCATTTAGAATGCTTGAATGAAACTTCATCAAAAAGATCTCTTCAGATCGCAGTATTTATATGCGTGTTAATATTCTTCATTTTCTACTTAAATAAATATAGTTAAGGATTAAGGTTCTCAAAGCTCTTCAGGCTTTGAGGTGCACAATATTATCGTGACACTCGCGCTGCGCACTCGTTTTTTGACAGACAGTTGTAAATTTATATTTTCTGTACCAACTTAAAATAAATTTTAAAAATACAATCCTTTTTTTAAAACATTTTCTCCTATCTCACGTTGCTATGCTAATAATAGGATTTTGGTTTTCATATTATTTTTTATAGATAAAGCAAAATATCCTACAAGTCTTCTTTTAGATTTTTTACGTATCTCGCGTCTTTTCGCGTAATATTGGAATTTTCGATTTTCTACATATATTACTTACGATAAAACAAAATTACGAATTCTATTGAAAAGTGGTTAAAATAAATTTTTTGTAATTTTTCACAACCTATAATTTCTCTTTGAGACTTTTTGTCGTATTTTGCGTCATTTGGTTCAAAATTTGAATTTTGTGGTGTCAAATTTTGGGCAATTCTAATACTTTCTCCATCATAAATAATAAAAATGTAATAAATGTATACAAATTTGTATCACTTTTTTGGGCGTCTTACTTTTTTCGATCAATTTGTTTTTGTACTTTTTCTTGTTTTTCTACAAATTTTTATTTTTAATGCCAATTTTTTTTTTATTTATCTTCTTTCGTATCCTGCATATTTTGACCACAAAATGGGAATTTTCATTTCTCATGATTTTTTGTATAATAAAAATGAGAATTTTCGATTTTACACAAAATCCAAAAAGTTTTTATGTTAATCTTGTAGGGCTTTTAAATAGCAATGTTTTTCTTTATTTTACTTTTTTTCATATCGTACTTTATTTGGCTTAAAATTTTTATTTTCGATTGATATTAAAAATTTTGAATATGCTATAGCTCTGCGAATTTTTGTTGTATAAAAAAAGTCATCAGGATAAATAGTTTGGCTTTCTGAGTATTTTGCTACAAATTTGTCTTTTTCTACCGAAAATAAATTTTCTGCGTTGAAACTTCATCATTTTTTATTAAAAATAGAACTGTTTGGGTCTACATTAATCTAATTTGGTTGATGATTCAGCAATTTGGTAAAAAATTGAACTATTCGGTTGAAAATTAAGTTTTATATTTCAAATTAAACCATTTTTGTAACCAATAAACTGGTTTAATGAAAATTTAACTTTTTGACAGGAAATTAACTTTTTTCTTAAAAAATCACATTTTTAGTTGAAAATTCAACTCTTTTTTTGAAAATTTAATTCCTCGATTTGGTTGAAAATTAATCTTTTTTTAACATGTAACCATTTTCTTGACATGTTGTGTTTTTTCTTTTGTTCAAAATTAATTTTTTATCTGAAAATTGCAATTGTCCATTTTGGTTAGAAATTTATACATTATATGTTAATATTTTAATTATTTTGTTGAAAATTCATCTTTTTTGTCGAAAATTAATATTCTTTATTTTTTACATTGTTTTTTCATTAAAAATGCAATTGTTAAGGTCTAAGTTAGTCTATTTTGATTAATGATTTAACAATATGGTAGAAAATTAAAGACGGATTTGTTTGTAAATAAAATTTTCTGTGTTTTTTTTTCGTATTTGTTAAATCTAGTTTTTTTAAAATCATATTTCTGCAAGATTCACCTCTTTGGCTTAAAATTTAACTTTTTTTGTTGACAATTTGGTTTTTTTATGCTAAAAATTACTTTTTTTCTCTGAAAATTGCAACTTGTCTATTCTTGATTAGAAATTGATCCTTTATAAGTTGAAAATTCAACTATTTGGTAGAAAATTCGTGGAATTTGTAAAAAATTCGTCTTTTTGGTAAGAAATTTGCAAATTCATTATATATTTCAACTTTAAATCTTAGGAATTCAAAGTGTTTCGTATTGCATTCAAATCAATTGAAAGTGAGATTTAAATAATAACTGGTCCCAGGGATTTTATTTAGCAGTAAGGCATAGCGCAAGTTACAAGTTTGAGATAATAAAAGACCCTGTGATCCTCTTCATGACTTTCTTACCAAAACCCAGCTGATGTGTACAATGTGAACATTATTTCGAAACTATTTATGAAAAAAATAAATCACGATTTTTAAACACTTAAAACCCCTAGCTGGATATTTTTTCTTTGTTATGGCAAACTTTAAAAAAACCCACTTGAACAAATAAATAAAATCAGAAATTTTTTCAATCCTTGGTGGGAATTTTTTTATAAGTACGAAAATGTATAACTATTTTTACAGGAAACACCAATGAATATAATAATTGTTTAAATAATAAGAAATTCAGGTGGCCGTTTTAATCAAGGAAATAAATTTCCGGCCATTTCCCGGTTCGCAAAAAGTTATTGAATTATTTTAATTCTTAGGAATTCTTTTCTTTTCCATTTTTCTTTGTAACAGCCATAGTTGCTAAGATGCACCCCTATACGCATTATATTTCTTTAGAATTTTGTTGAATTCTTCAATTCTTTGAATTATTTTTATAAACTGTTTGGATTTCTTTGAAGTTATGAATTCTCATGTGCATAAGAATTGCAAGTGGTTAACTGCCCTCAAACTTTTAAAACTAAATTTTAATATGTAAGGCACAGTCTAGGTACTGGTTTTTGTAATTAATCAAATTATGAGAAAAAAGATTATGCTTTTCAAATAAAAAAAACAGACTTTTAATATAACTTTGATAAATAATTAAATGAGTAGTGCAAATCTTACATTTTTTCTCGCAATTAAATGTAAATTGTTAATTTGGCACTACAGAGAAGTGTAAATATTACTTCAGTTATACCTTGAGGGCATGTTATACTTAGAAAATTTTCGTTTTTACCAGTTTTAGGTTGCCCCGGCTTTTTTTTATAGAATAATACATTTTTGTCTAAAAAATTTGGGAAATGATAGCGAACATGCTAACGGACGTCCCCACACACTTTTTTGTAGGTGAATTAAAAAAAGTTTTAATTTAGCGAAATGTGATTAATTTGCATAGCACTTAGGAAATAGTATCGATTTTTTCAGTGTTAGATTCCCCCGACATTTTGCCTAGGATAAGAAATATTTTGCCTTCAAAATCTGGGAAATGATAGCAAACATGCTAATGGACGTCCCCACACACTTTTTTTTGTGTTTTTTTTATCAATAGATTTTTGATATTGCTAATAACGTGTGTGTATATTTCGGGGTTATGTGTGTTACAATTTACTCGAGCGTTATTTCCAAACTAGACAATATTTTTGGCCGAAAACTTTGAACTTAAAAATAAACATATTAACTAATCTCCCGGAACTAATCTTGTTTGCAGCCAATCAAAAAGGTTTATTTCATAAATAATTTCTAGATTATCGGAAAGGCAGAGATGAAAAACGACGTAACCTCAAAATAATGCATATGCATAAATTTTTATTTAACACAATAATTTTTTTGTTATCATCCCGCAAAAAAGAGTGCAGGGACGTCCGTTATGATATTTCATAGCATCTCCGAATTCAGTTTTTAAAAATTTTCATTTTTGTGGAAAAAAGCCGGGGAAACTGTAAGTATCACATGCCCTTAATTGTATTGCGCGCCCCTTCCTCGAGATCATAATGTAGTACCCTCTACTATGTACCGATGTTGCTACTATTCATAGTCAAAGTTTTTCAACTGTATTTCTGCTGCTGTATTTCGTCATTCTTCTTCTTTGTGCTGATCACGTCGCATATCAGATTTTTATTTGCAGTTTAGTGCAGTGCAGTGCAAATGAGTAAACATAGACGAGTAGACTACTCATCGAGAGATGAGGAGGAATTCCAACGCTTAAAAGAACGCATGAGACGTTTGGAGACAAAGAATGACTACCGTCGTTGGGAAAAAAGACACAGTAAGTACAATAATTTTAAGGTTAGATTTTCCAGGAGGCAGCGTCTCAAAACAGTTAAGCGTGACTTATTCACTTAGTACCTCATTCTTCAACCAATGGTTAATTGTAGAAAAATTTTATTTTGACACATATTATCGGTCCAACTGATGTATACGAATATTTATCCAGAATTGAGAACGATAACAGCACCTCTGTTAGGCGCCTGTTGCTCATATTTTCTCTTTGTTTATCCATCCTTTTTTCTGGTCAAACTTGAATTAAAAGAACAGCACCTCTGCTAGGCGTCTGATTCTTATAATGTCATCAGATATTTCTATCCCTAATTATCTGGCCAGTATTTAAAAAGGAGAACAGGATCATTGACAGTCGCCCGTGTCGTAGAATATTCTCGGCTCTCACATTTTAAAGTCTCGTAATATCTCACTATGGACATTCAATTTATTTATTAAACTTTGTTTTTAGGGAGTCTTTACTCTCGTAGTCGGTCTAGGCAACGTTATAGTGATGATTACTACCGTCGTTATCGCAGTCCAGGTCCAAGCTACAGTCGACATTCTTATAATCGCAGTCCAACTCGAAGCTACAGTCGAAATTCGAAATTACTGAGTCCAAGTCGAGAACGAAGTCTATATTCTCAAATTCGTAGTCCAAGTTCAGAACGAAGTCGAAGTAGAATTAGTCGACATAGTCTGCGCAATACTGATCCTGACAACATAAACGAAGGTGAGAAAAATCCTGAAGATTCTATTCAAAAGCAATCAGATCCACAAAATCGTTCACATCCTCACCCTGCTGGTAGCAATTCCCAATCCGTAATCCAAAATACCACAAGGTCTGCCATCCCTTCTTTACCAGCCGAAATGGAAAAATAATAGAGTTTAGGGGCAGAGGTCCTCAAAGTCATTGGGGAGCGACTTGTACCGGATAAGACTTTCGCACCAGCCATCCACACTGATCTAGCAATAAGGTTGGAGGAAGTTGTCAGAAAAGGATTGCCAAAAGAGGAAAAATAGTATTTATTAAACAAATACTGTCTTCCTAAAAATGCTTCGTTTTTTAATCCTCCAAAACTAAATTTTGAAATTCAAGCAAGTCTGAAACAAAAAGACGCTGTCATTAAAAGAGATACGAGATTCTCGGAAAAAACAGGAGAGAATAACTGCGAGGTTAGCAGCACTAACGGATCTAATTTTAACGATCATCAAAACAAATGATAATGAAAAATTACCAGTTTTTAAAAGAATTTTATATTTAAAAATATCGACTCTCCTATGAGTGATACGCTGAACTCGACGTGTACAGATGAGTGGCTCTTTGGGAAAAATTTAGACGAAAAAATGAAAGCGGCAAAAACTCTGGAGGTGACCAGTAAAAATTTCAGGCAGAAGTTTCATCAAGCGCAGGGACAAGATTAAAAAACCTGGAGGGGCCCGCCACGCTGCTTACCTACCATGTCAGCAGAAGAACTCGAACGCGACGTCAGGCGGGCAGAAATCATTTCAGAACCAGAAACCACAGTGGAATCGCAAACAAACGCCGCAGAAAATGGGGCAGCCAGCGAAACGGCGTTATTAGATGCATCAGTAAGTATTCCAGCGGGATGTCTTAAATTTTTTCAAAAATACTGTTCTGAGATTACCTCAGATACAACCATCCTGAGCCTGATTGAGGGATACAAGATTCCCTTCAAATATAAAGTTGTACAATGTAACCCACCTTCAGAGCCCTCGTGGTCTTCAGAAAAACGTTCTCGGATATCTGAACAACTAAAGCAATTAATAGGCAAAGGGTTTATAAAACAGATTATAGCCGTCCCAGGGCAATTTCTTTCGAGAATCTTCCTAGCTCCAAAACAAGATGGATCATGTCGTATGATTCTAAATTTAAAAAACCATAATCAGTTTGTTAAAATTGAAGATTTAAAATTAGAAGACACAAAAATAGTTCGAAAGTCGATTTATAAAGATTGCTACATAGCTACGATAGATTTAAAAGACGCGTTCTATTTGGTTTCAGTTGCGGAAGCAGGCAGGAAATATTTAATATTTGAGTTTGAAGGTATACTTTACAAATATGTTTGTCTACCTTTTGGTCTTAATACAGCTCCATATACTTTCACAAAAATTATTAAACCTCTCATGCCCTATTTAACATCCTTAGGTTATGTCTCAGTGATTTATCTAGTTGATATTTGCTTATTCGGTTATTCATTTAAATGATGTTAAAAAAATGTAGACAAAACATGCCAAATATTAGGAAGATTAGGATTCATTATCAATAGAAAAAAGAGCGAATTAATTCCACGTACTAGACAAAAGTTTCATGGTCTAATTTATGATTCTGAAAAAATTACAGTTAAACTTCCGATTGAAAAAAAGAAATAAAGTTGAAAAAATCATTGCAAGGATTGAAAAGGCAAAATAATATAAAATAAGGGATTTCGCAGCTTTTATTGGAACGTTAGAATCTTGTTGTCCGACAATGAAATATAGTCGAATTCATATGAAACTTTTTGAAAGAGAACAAATTTTAGCTTTAGAACGCAATAATGACGAATACGATTCGTTCATGCTAATTCAAAACTGCATAGTAAAGGATCTTCAGTAGTGGAAGATAAATATAACATCGTCAAAAAATAGTATAACTACTTTTAATCCGGTTATAGAAATTTTTACAGACGCGCCACTATCGGGACACTGGAACGTACAAGAAAGATCGCAACATATTAATTATTTAAAATTAATGGCTGTCTATTTTGGGCTAAAATGCTTCGCAAAAAATTACAGAATTACGATACTTTATTAATAGTGGACAACACAACGGTAATAGCATACATAAATAAAAAGGGCGGAATGCGTTTTCCAAAATTAAGCAATTTAGCCAAAGAAATCTGACAATGGTGTAAAAAGAATAATATCTGGGTATTTGCATCTTATATACGTTCTCAATACAACGGCATTGCAGACTTTGAATGCCGAAGGCTGGAACCTCAGAGAGAATATGCCTTATCGAAAAAATCTTTTCAAACTATGGCTCATGTTTTTGGCTATCCAGAGATTGATCTTTTTCCAACAAGACCCAGGAGCAACTGCCGTGGATGCATTCACCATAAAATGGCAATCATATTTCTTTTCACGCGTTTCCTCATTTTTCGATTATACTACGTACATTAGAAAAAATTAAATTTGAACAATGTCGAGGAATCTTGGTTGAACCACACTGGCCAGCTCTGGTATGGTTTCCAGTATACCTTTTAATGCTCAAGGATTACACTGGTTGCCGCGATTTTATCAGGGAAGCCCTCAAAAAAAGATTAATTCCTGAAGAATCCATGGACATTATGCTCTTATCATTAAGCGCTTCCTCTAAAAGACAATACGACAGCGGATTAAAAATGGTGTTTTTTTTGTAACAATCGTCATATTGATCCTCTTCTATTCTCAACGACAAATATACTAACATTCCTCACTAAAGAGTTTAAAAAGGATGCCTCTTATGGGTCACTTAATTCGTTTCGTTAGGCAATTGCGTTAGTCTATGGTTCCCAGCTAGGGCAAGATCCACAGATAAAAAGATTTTTTAAGGGTATCTCGAACCTTCGACCACCTAATGCTAAATACGATTGTACATAGGATCCGGCGTTAGCCTTAAATACCATACGACAACGGGGATCGCATGACGAATTCACTTTAAAAAGATTAACATTTAAACTAGTGACCTTGCTGGCCCTTATTACGGGTCATCGAAAGCAGACCTTATCACTTATCGATGTAAGAAATGTCGAACAAAAAACCGATAGAATAGAAGTAAAAATTTCTGATAAGATCGAAACCGCTGCTGTCAATAGACAACAACCTACGCTTGTAATTCCATTTTATTTTGAAGATTTGGCTGTATGTCCGGCATCTCATACGAAAAACAGCTGGGTGGACTTCTAGCTTGCAAACTTTTGCAAGATTCTATAATCGCGAATTAGTTGACGATCAGAGACAGTTTGCTTTGTGAATCTTAAATAAAAAATCTAAACGAAAGATTTTGTATAAGCATACATCAAGCAGTTATAATTATAATTTACAATAAATATTTTTTCTTCACTAAACATCAAAGCCGTAACAAACTGTGAACAGCTACATTATGATCTCGAGGAAAAGGTGCACAGTACAATTAAATGATTAAACGAACTTACCTGTAAGTGAAGTTCTATCATAATTGTATGAAGCGCCTCTTTCGAAGAGATGAGGTCCCACCCTAACAATGCGTTCCCTATTCCTAACAAAATTTAATTGTTAGAAATCCCGAAAATGTTAGGGCGAAAACCTTGAAGAATCACGAAATACAGCAGGCGAAATACAGTCGAAAAATTTTGACTGTGAATAGTGGCGACATCGATACATAATAGAGGGTACTACATTATGATCTCTTTGGAAGAGGCGCTTCATACAATTATGATAGAACTTCACTTACAGGTAAGTTCGTTTAATCATTTAGTTATGTGAGAAAAAATAAAATATTTTAGGATATAAAAATACACGTACAAAAAATTTACTATTCAATTTGCTATTCAATTCAATTTCAATTTACTATTTTTGTAAAAATAATTTTTTAAAAATAATTTTTAAAATTTCGCTACAATTCTAAAATATGAAAAGAATTTTTTTTAAACTTATTCATATAGTATTTCGATAATGTCTCTTCTAAAAGAAACCAGACGAGGAATTATTTTAACGAAACTTAATTAAATTTATGAATTTAACTAAATTCTGAATTAAACCAAAATTTATTAACTTTTTAAGTTAATCTTATTTTCATTTAAATTTTAAACTTAGTTTAAAAAAATTGCCGATTTCATGCAATTTTGCTTGTGCAACTAAGCATGAATGAACAGGCGCATTGTCGCGATGATGAAGCGGTTTTTTCTTCTTCAAATGCGGTCGTTTTTCGGCGATTTCGATTTTCAATCGGCCAAATAATGATGAATAGTATGCTCCGGTTATGGTTTTACCTTTTTCAAGATAGTCCACGAATATTATGCCATGTGCATCCCAAAATACGGAGGCCATAACCT
>NC_046658.1:17568128-17572141 GCF_010883055.1 Belonocnema kinseyi
AGGGAGCTCTTCTTAATATTTTGACACCAAAATCATGTCGATACACCTTACCGACTGCGAGTAAAGCCACCCACGCTTTAACTTGACAGACTGTATATCGTATCGTATCGTTCTCTCACTCCGACCACCCGTGCCGCATCTAGGCTTATAATATCTTTGCCCTTTACAGGTGATACGTCAGCGTTCTGCCTTATGGACTGAGCAGAGTGCAGTGATCGCTGTTCTGCGAAAATTAATAGATGGCTCTAACTACCATCTTTTGGGAATAACCAGCCTCCTACAACGACTGTACGTTGTCAAAATTTCAGTCGGGGCCTCGTCGGTGGTTGGTCAGGGGCCTGATCTTACAAGTTTTCATTTCCATAAGAAAAAGTTTGTAAGTTCAAACACGACTTACGTATTTAAAATTTATTTTTTTCATATAAGTTCTCATTTATCACCCATATGATAAATTCTTTAAAAAAAAAGTAAATACAATTTTCGCGAAGAAAATATTCCTCACGTTCCAAAACTAATGTTTAACACAGTTTTTTGGAGAAAAGATTTATTAATGTTAATGTCATCTCAAACATTTTTAATAAATAATTATTAAGTTAATAATTTTGTATGAAAATCAACTTTTAATAAAAACAACGATCAAAATCTACATAAAGACGTATTCTTATTTTTTTTTTGTATTTTTTAGAAAATTGCGAATTTCTAGGAACATTTATAAATACCTTTGGATGGAATTTTAAGAAAATCCATATTGGAAAAGATACATATAGATGTAGTCGAAAAGTACCCGCCAGAAGTCATAAGACTCTAAATTTGTATAGATGCTTATTTTTAAATTAATCTAAAAGGCTTGCCATATGTAAATAAAGTCTAATCTTTCAGGTAGTTGAAATTGGAAAGACAAAAAGTTTTTGATTAATCAGTGAAGAGTGTATATTAGTAGTAAACTATTCAGCACGGTACAGTTCAGATTTCGCTAACACCTTCATTTTAGTCTTGCGTTTCTGGACTGGTAGCTTTAAAGAAAATACGCAAGGGCGAGATGTGCCGCCTCTCGCGCAACAGAAATGACGTGTCGAGTGTATAAGACAGCAGTCCATACGTAACAATGTATAATTACTTGGAGCAGAGAATACCGTGACCAACATTGCGGTTCCTTCAGAGCGAAGTTCTTCCATTGCTGTGTAATAATAATAATAATAATAAAAAAAATAAATAAATAAAAAACATGTATACGTAGTTGTTAAAAAAAGACCATTTTTAACACTTATATATTAACAAAAGTTGTAGCTCCACCGAAAAATTAGAAAACGGGTCGTTGCATGAAAAATTTGTTACGACATACAAGTTTTGTTTCCCTATAAACTTTCTGAAAATAATTCTACAAAAATTGTATCATAAAAAATAATTTAATTGTTAAAAAAATGGTTTAAAAAATTGTTGCATCAAATTTCGAAAAAGTCACCTTGATATTCATATACCTACCGACTGCATTTTGTTACAAGCTTTAAACATTAAAACCTCTACATTTAAAAAATTGCAGAAACATATATTCAAATTTGAATTTAAATCTGCAGAATTAAATAAATTAAAAATTGAGAGATAAAAATTTTAATGATTTTAAAAGAAGATATATTCCAAAATAAAATCTAAATGCTTTGAAATTACAAAATGATCCAAATGGAACTTGCCAAACTTACAGCATTCAAAAGACCCATGTATTTGTAATTTTAAAGTGCTTAAAATTGTGGATCTTTTAATTAGAGTCGTGATTTATTTATTATTTCGTATTATTATTGTATTGGGTTTTTAAGAAAGTCTTGCGACACACAATACAAGTGAAATTGAAAAACGTTTTATTTTAATAGAAAAGATAATACAATAATGTAAGCTCCCTCTGCAATTACAACTCGTGCCTTACGCTTTAGTAGACTTTGTACACCTGCAGTCCAGAATTCTTTTGGTCGTGAATTAAAAAAGTCGTCCAGTGGATTTTTCAGATCTGTGAGATCATCACATTTTCATCCTGTGAATATTGTTTAAAGCCCGAAACAAAATGTAGTCGGTAGGTATACTCTGTCTCGTGAATACGATGGGTGTGATATATGGCATGTTAATCCAATATTAAATACTTACAACTCTTTAAGATTTATGTTATGTTGGCGTGTTTCACCTGAAATTGATATTTTTAAATGAAAATAATGAGATTTAAATCCAATTATTTTTATTTTTTAAAAATCTGTCCGCCTCGCGAGTACATTCTCTTCATGCGCTTCGCTTTTTTCGCAATTTGAGTGCGCTTAGGGCGCGCGACTCTTGATTCTCGCATTTAAAGCTCCTTCGGCTTTAATGAAGACATTCTCATCACGCATCTCATGCTTCGAACTCGATTTTGTCTAAAATGCGATTTTTACTTCGTTATGTGCAACACTATTATATCAAATATGTAGTATATTTATTTCTGCACTTCGGGTTGGTACGGTTTATTCAGATATTGCAAAATAATTTACAAAGTTTATTTTTTTCATGATTACTTTAATATTTGCTCCTTATTTTCCACTAATTTTTATTCTCGGCTACCATTAAAAATGTATGATTTTTATGAATTTATATTATTACAATTTATAATATGTATTAGTATTAAAAAATACGTATTTTCATTATTTTGATTTAAAATTTTTTTTAATGAGTGCATCACAAAAAAAACCATTTTGGTATTAAACTTTCTATTGCAACTTGTGCTGTTTTTCCATAAATTAAATTTCTTTATTTTTAATGTTATTTTTAATCATTTAAGCCAACAATACCCATCCTACCCTTAATTGATCCAAAGAAAAATTGTAGATATAATTTAGGCGATAAAATGTATTAAGAGACAAATTTTGTCTCTTTATTTTTTTCATAACTTGTGTCCTTTCCCGTGTGGTTATTTTATTATCATAAGTATTGTTAAAAAATCAGCAATTTATTTACTTTTTCCCAAAAGTCGTCTTTTATAAATTTATAATTATATACTGTGATTTCCCTTACGAATTCTTAAAAAACTGTTAAAATTTATTGAGTCATTGCAATAGCAATACTCATATTATAAGTCAAATAAAATAAATTATTCTATATATAGACATTTTTCTATCAGTTCTTAGAAGTTAAATATTCTTTTTATTATTAACAATTAAAATCTAATAGAAGGGAGAAAAAGAAAACGACTCCAAGGAAGGCACCGTATGAGAAAACCTAGAGCCCTTTCTAAGGCTGCAAATCGTCCCAGTTCAAGAGAATCCAGTTCATCTACTGAAAACTCATCCTTAAGTGATGGTAATAACCAATATTTAAATAGTTAGAACACTTTTAATTCAAATATTCAATTTGAATAACCAGTTTTTTATTCTAAAAATCATATCTAAAACATTTTAAAACCTTTACAAGAATTTTTCTATATGCCTCATAATCTTTCGATTAAGTAATTACACATTTCGAAATAAAGTTTAACAGTAATTAGGTCTTAAAGGTCTGAATGGCCAAGCTTTTCACGGCTTTGAGGACAGAGAAAAGTAGAACTTTAAGCTTTTAGAACATGCTGAAAAGATTATAAAAATATTTTTCGGTTAAATGGACTCTTTTATAGAACAATTTTACCAAGTTTTCTTAAAGATTTAATTTTCTAAAGCTTTTGATATTGGTTGTATTTTCAAAACAAGTTTAGTGTAAATAACTAAAAATTATAATAGTTAAAAATCGGGGTGGTCATCGAGCAGGGAAAAGTCAAGAACTTTCATCGGTCAGGCAAAAGTGGGGGATTTTTTCATGTCTTTCAAAAGTCAAGGAGAATTAATTTGAAATTATTATTAAAATCTTTTTATTCCATTCATAAAAAAATGTGTCAAAATCGCTACAAGATAAAAATTCAGGTCTTTGAATCAGTGATCCCAGATCTGAAACGAGATGCGGTCCAATACTATGACAGGGCTATGTCCGTGTGAATATAGTAGGAGACGCTGTAAATGACTGAGTTGCGC
>NC_046658.1:17572241-17584960 GCF_010883055.1 Belonocnema kinseyi
GCGCGCAACTCAGTCATTTACAGCGTCTCCTACTATATTCACACGGACATAACCCTGTCATAGTATTGGACCGCATCTCGTTTCAGATCTGGGATCACTGCTTTGAATATTAATGGTCAGGGGAAATAAAAAAGTGGTTAGTCATTTATTTGCCTGGTATTTTTATTTCTGTATCTTTTTTCCACTTGTTTCCATCTGGCAATCATATTTTTATTTTAAAATTTTGGTATTTGGTTGAACAATCAACAATTCTAGTTAAAAAATCCGTCTGTTCGAGTAGCAATTTGATCTTTTCCGAATCGAAATGCAACTATTTTGTTGAAAATTGATATTCCTTAATTCCAATTTCATATACTTAGGTAAAAGTGGAACTTCTTTGTTTAAAAATTATATTTGTAGTAAAAGGTTAATCTCTTCGGTTCAAATCTAAATATATTTGATTGATAATTCCTTTTGTTATGCTTAAAATCAATTTTTTACCTCAACATTCTTTTTCCATTTTTAGTTGAAAGTTGATATTTTTCAGTTAAAAATTCAACTTTCTTGGTAGAAAGTTAGTCTTTTTGTGGTACAAAACTAATTCCTTCTGCCTGTAGTTTTCTCTTGTTTTGTTAAAAATGCTACTGTTTCGTTGAAAATTAACTTTTTTGCTGAAAATTCATATTTTCGGGTGAAAAATTTAACTGTTTTAAGGTAAATGTCCCAGTATTCGTGAAACTTGGTTATAATTGGAATATTTTGGGAAACAAATATTTTAAAAGTAGCATTTAATAATAAAACCTACTTATTTTTTAGGATTTTTTCATTTTTCATTTTTCATTTTTTTCATTCAAATTAAATAAAAATCAAGAAAATTGGCATCACGATTACTGCGACGCTTGCCTTACGGAAAATTTATCTTTTGGCCTGAAAATTCAACAATTATCACAAACTTTTTTTTGAATATCAAGTTACGAGGAAGATTCTTCGCTTACAAATGCAGGAAATTCAGAAGGGAGTCAGAACGAATCTGAACGAGGAAACGAAAATTCTCTTGACACTGCCGCAGAAACTGAAGAAACTAATATGAATAGTATTCAAGAAGAGAGTTCTGAAAATGTAAGAATCAACGATAGTTCTTCCGAAAGTGAAGTAACAGATGATAAAAATCCATATTATGCAGATGTTCAACGTCTTCGAGTTTGGGCCATAAATGGGAAGATTTACCAAGCCCGGATTGATGAGTTATTGCAAATCTTAAGGCAAAGATTATTACCAGACTTGGCCTAAAAAGTTGTTTAGAAGCATGTATCGATCCTGATGTAAATACAGGCAATTTAATGGAACTAAAGTTTAGCGTTGATGGTCTGCCCGTTTCAAACTCAGGAGACGAAGACTTTTGGTGCCATCTTTGTCAAGTTCATTTATATCCTAATATTTACATACCATTCCTAGTATCAATATTTAGCGGAAAAGCAAAGCCAGCAAGCATTGATGTTTATTTCACAAAATTTGTGGATGAAATAAATGAATTGCATGAAAATGGAATTGATATTGCTGGAAAACATTTTACTGTGCAAGTAAAATGCATTGTTCGTGACACTCCAGCAAGGGCATTTTGTAAAAATACAGTGGGACATGCTGGAAACCATGCTTGTGAAAGGTGCACAGTAAAAGGCACAAAAAAAGGCATAGGCAGGACTGTCTTTCTATTAGTTGACAGCGTCGAAAGATCGGACGAGTCTTTTAGAAACCAAATACAAGCTCCTCATCGCAATGGGCGAACAAAATTGCTTGACATAAGACCCAATATTAATATGATATTTACCTTCGTCTTGGACTTCATGCACTTATGTTGCCTTGGAATTATGAAAAAACTGATTGAATGGTGGCTTTCCGGTGACTTTATAGTAAGATTAGGACCGAGAATGAGAGATCTTTTGTCTGAACGAATGGAGCTTCTGGAATCTCAAGTCCCTTGTGAATTTACAGAAAACCTGCGTCACTAACAATTTTTAAAAGTGTAAATCTACTCAATTTTATTTCTTTTTACTCTACTATGTACCAGTTGTCCTAAAAAATTTATTGAGAAAGTGATTGTACAAACACTTTTTTCTTTTGCATGTAGCATGCAGAATTTTATGCTCTGATAGTGTGTGTTTAACTTTAAATCAGTATGCTAAACGAGATCTGATAGCTTTTTTTGTAGAATTAAAAGATTTTTACGGAAAAAATCACAAGTATTAAATCATCATAACCTAATACATTTGGCAGATGATGTACGAATTATGAGATGCAGTTTTATCAGAATTTCGGCGTTTGTTTTTGAAAGCTATTTAGGAAAGCTTAAGAAAATATTGAGAACAGCAAATAAGCCATTAGCGCAGGTTCGCAGAAGAATCCATGAAGAAAATTCTGTGTTTTCTCAAAAGGCAAATATACCTGGTGGAATTCAAATTTTGAGATGAAACAGAATAATATTTCAAAAATTAAATATAAACAGTACACTATTTGTAACCATGCACCTGATAATATGGTTCTTCTCAATAATAAGCAATTTCTAAAAGTAACAAAAATTAACGAAACTGATGATGGAGTTCAAATTAATGGTTTTATTTAAAAAAAGAAAGAGTATTTTTGATTATCCATTCGAATCAAGTTTGCTAGATATGTGGGAAGTAGACAGAGAACCCCCAAGAGGCTTGAAAACTTACCATATAACGTCAATTAAATCAAAAGTTCTAAAAATGTCAATAACTTTAAGATTTAACGGAAGCAAATGCGTATTTGTTAAACCTTTCCTTCATAAGGATATGTAAGTTTCTTCAAGAAACCGAAAATAAAGCTGGGATTTTGTAAAAAGCATACAGTTTTTAATATTAGGGATAGAAGTAAAACATTTGTCTGATAGCAAATATTTGTATTAAGTTGCGGAAACTAAAAATTATCAATAGAGTTAAATTTGTCAATTATAAAGGTTTTTTAATCATGCCTATAAATTTGCCCCTAAAGTTTTGTTTCCACTCAGTAACACTCATATTTTAGGATAGAACTCAAAACAAATCGCATTTAAAAATGTAAATATATATATAATTAATTTTCTTCCCGTGTAAGTGTTCATATAAGCACAGTAGTGTTATTTGTTTCTCAGATTACGAAAATTTTCCAAAATGTGCATCGTATGATTTTAGCGTTACCGAATTCGATAAATTTTTTTTTACAATTCCTGGTAAAATAAATATAAAACTAAAGATATGGATGCACTGCCAAATAGAACTCGGGGGAGAACATTTTTAAGTATTTTCCAGATTTTTATGTCCATTTTAAATATTTTAAAAATAATAACTCGGTTCGGTTTTGATTCCTCTAGAATCAAACCGAAGGGCCTATGACAAAGCCACCGAACGCGTCCTCGGGTTGCGAATAGAGGGTCCCTGTGAAAAGGATTTCTGCTGAATATGGTCAAAAAATAAATAGGCAGTCGCGGACAATTGTCCAGGGTTGGTCCCGAAGGAATTAACCCCCAAGCGGAGGTATGAAAACTGTGCCGAAAGCTGAATGGCACCTGGGTGAGGTGTCCAGAACGGGGACTCTGGGTTAATCGGCGACCTCTCAGAGTTCGCAGCCTTATCTTTGCATGCGGGCCTCTACAAGGATGGATGAACCCCTTTCCCTATCTTTACGTGGGAACAACAATGATAACACCAAACAGAGTTGTAGTAAGTGCGGTTGAAAGCAACAGAACGCGCATGTTTCCCAACAATGGGTCGGCTAACAATGCCGACCACTCTAGAGCTGGCTGAGCCAATGAAGATAGATTCAATGCGATGGATCGGCGGAATCTCGCGACCTTTAGGTGGACGGAGCGACTGAATCACGACTTGCTAGAGTGCTACGATGTGAGTGTGGCTCTTGAACGGGGTTACATGGCACGGCTGCATGCCCTGTGGTGCGAGAAACACCCGGAGCTATCGCACTTTTCGCAGGAATGTCTGCGAAACCATGCTGAACTACTCTGAAAAGGGGCTATGTAAGCGGAACGCCTACTCTACCACAGCTAGAACAATCCGGCAACAGAGCAAGAGAGGCGAAACTAAGACCAACCGCGGGCATGCATCCAATAGAGGAAGAACGATGCTTTATGACCCGGAGAAACATCAACACCAAGGTTTCTCTCAAGCCTAAAGATCTGGCTGAAATGGATGACGAGCTTCGTGGACATTTTTGCGGAGAATCCGACCTCTGGGCTATCAATTATTGTGTGCATAATGCAGCGAGAACTTTGGCCGATGCGAACCGTAAAACAAAACCAACGGTTGATCATAAGACCAAAAGACGAATGCATCAACTTGCCATAAAGATAGGCCGGGCAAGACAGTACGCGTCCCGCATTCAGTATGTGATTGACTTTATTACATCTGGAGGTCGAAGTATTTTGGAGAGAAGTCTACGAAGTGCAGCATAGAGTAGACAAAGACTCAGAAAATATAAATAGCTTCAAGGAGCTATGTGATGCCCTCATAACACCTGATAAAGAATGCCCACCCATCTCTACCGAGGAGGTGAAAACAGTATTAAAAGGGATGAAGAACTATTCCGCACCGGGACCAGATCGTATCAAAATTTTCTGGTGGAAGAAGTTTCCTTCAACATATCAGCATTTGGCCCATATTTTCATCTCATATTCAAAGGCGGAAGAGCCGATTCCGGAGTGGTTGGTGGAAAGGCGCAGAATACTCCTGCCGAAAATAGGCAACTTAGGTGACCCGAAGAATGACAGGCTAATCACTTGTCTGAACACACTGTATAAGATATTCACAGCTATCCTAAATGATAGGATTGTTCGAGCTATTGAACCTGTGTGACAAGAAATGTATGAACAACGAGGCTCAAAGAAAAGCGTAGCGGGATGTCGGGAGAAACTGCTCATCGATAGATGTGTCTGCAAAGATGCAGCATTCTACCAGCGTGACCTATCGATGGCCTGGATTGATTATCGGAAAGCTTTCGATTCGACTTCCCATAGACATATCATCTATCTTTTGGAAATCTTAAAGGTTCATCCGCAAATAGTAAGGTGCATAGAGAGATTGATGCCGCTTTGGAAAACCAGATTTACTATCTCACCTGGAAAAAATCGTGTGTCAACTAATCAGGGCACCTTTCAGAGAGTTGTCTTTTAGGGCGACACCATGAGCCCACTCCTCTTTTTCCTTACATTATTGCCAGTATCTCTAGCACTTCGCCATTCCGACGGGTACTTGTGCGGCAAACCTACAGATCGAAAGTACAAGTTCACTCATGTATTTTACATGGACGATTTTAAGATCTATGCTAAAAACAAAGAGCAACTACATCTTGCTCTAGGGATTGTCGAACGATATACTAAAGAAATTGGAATGAAATTTGGGTTAGACAAATTCACCAAGGTTTATTTGAAGCAAGGAAAGCTTAATGGCATCCCTGAAGATCCTGAGCTCGTTGATAGAGGCACTTTACGACACCTTTGTGCTGGAGAGACTTATACATACCTGGGCGTGCCACAGAGCCGCATTCAGGACGTGACATTTATAAAGGATACTCTCCGAAGCAAATACAAACGTCTTATCCGACAAATTTGGCCTTCCGAACTGTCGGCGAGGAACAAAGTATCTGCAACGAACATTTTTGCCGTCCCGGTAGTATTCTATTAATTTGGAGTAGTTCCATGGACGAAGAACGAGTTCAGATCCCTTGATATCGGGACAAGAAAGGTTATGCACATGAACTCAAGCATGCATCTTAACTCTATCGTTCCGCGACTGTACATCTCATGCCGTCAAGGTGGTCACAGAATATTGTGTCTTGAATGTCTTCACAACAGGATTATTCTGGGTACAGCACATAGAGTTGCAAATGGAAGAGACCCTCTTCTTAAAATGGTCAGGAATCACGAGTAAATGGGCAAAGGAGTGTTTCTGTACAAAGCAGCGGAGGAGGCTACTGAAACACTCGGACTTAACTTCAGTATTAGTGGTGAGCAAAATTCATATAAGCACAGTAGTGTTATTTGTTTGTCAGATTACGAAAATTTTCCAAAATGTGCATCGTATGATTTTAGCGTTACCGAATTCAATAACAATTTTTTTACCATTCCAGGTAAAATAAAAATAAAACTAAAAATATGGATGCACTGCCAAATAGAACTCGGGGGATAATATTTTTCCAGATATTTATGTCCACTTTAAGTATTTTAAAAATAATTTCAAAATTTAATATTCTGCTCGCTTCACTCGTTCCACGCAGACTGCAGAATACATAAGTTGTGTTTTAAAATTTATGAACACTAAAAATATTATTTTTGATATCTACAATTTATAAAAGTCCATAGTTTTAATTTCATAACTTTTTGGCAACGATCCTTGTAGATTTTAATCATTATAGTAATATTAAGGCAATAAATATATTTTTTTAATGAACTGAAGAATATGAGTTTTTCTGAATTTTTGGAAACGATTTTACCTTTCTTTTAGCAGTATTATATATAAAACGTACATACGCATCAATGTTTTATTAAGTCTTCACTTAGAGCAATAAAATAATTAATATATATTATTTTAATAGTAATTAATATATAATAGCTAATGGGATTCAAAATTGGCCATCCTACATATTTACGAATTTCAATTCAAATTCAAAATATTTCCCATATTTCATTATTCAGTGCTACCAAAAGCATTCAACTTTCATCGTGCAATGCAATTCCAAAACTGCTACCAAAAAGGTTGGCAACAATTGCCAGAACCGGATTGCAAGAATCAGATGTTCGCCATGCCGCCATTTAGTGTAAATACGTTTTGTTGTGCGACTTATGGACAGAAAACATCTTGGCAAAAATATGTCGACAGGTAAGTTTAAATGCTCTTTTCTCTTGAAGTAATTAAATGTTTTGCTCTTTTTAAATTCTGCAAAAATTAAGAAGATTGTCCTAAAATCTTCCAGATTCTTTTTCGAAGTGAGGGCGTTGGAATCAAGACTTAACCTCAGAACTGTATTTTCTCATTTTATTCTATAAATACTATAATTACATCTTTTCTAGATAATCAGGGCTGAGTCCTCTTTTCAATCAAATCTTTAATCGGAGTAGAACATTTGCTAATACAATAGTTTTTGTATAAGGTGTTTGTTTTTTATTCTAACCTCAGCATTCGAAAGAAAACGCCTCACATAAAAGCTATTGAAATTAACCAATTTTTCACTCCGAATAAAAATTTGATTCAATACAGGAATAGGCCCTAATGATTTGAAAAAAATTTAATTCTAGTATTTATGGAGTAAAATGAGAATTCAATTTTGAGGTTGGCTCCTGGTTCCAACAACCTTAACACATTTTGAAATCTCCTAAGCTTAAAATTAATCTTTTAAAATAAAATCTTTAATAACCTTTAACAATAATATTTAGAAACATTCAAAAGCTTATTTTGAGATTTTGATTTGCTAAATCAATGGTGCAGATAATCCTTGATCTTTAATAATAGATGAATACATTAAACCTCATTTAGTATGGTTAAAGCGTTGTAAATTAAATACCTTTATCACTTTAAGAAAAATTTGGGCAAAAGTTAAGAACAGAATTGTCGCATTCATTATCAAAGAATCATTAGAAAAGTAAATGTACAAATAACCACTTTTAATATGAAAAATTGTAGAAAACCTTATGTAAATTGAGAAAAATGTATGCTTTTTAATACTTTGTCTATTTAAATTAAAACTTCCATATTAAATAATAAATTATTGAAAAAATTGCACATGTTTTGTGCGGTTCGTTTTTCGTCTGAAATTTTTGTTGTTAATAAAAAATCATAGGTTTCAATTTTCATCAATAATGAAAAATATTGTCCTTGCTCTTCTTTCATTTTAGATTATAGGTATTGTAAAATATAAAATTTTTGTATTATTAATAATTATTCATTTTAATTTCAAAATTTGCGTGAGACCAAAAAAAAAGAATAATTGCTCGCGTAACGTGCGTGTTTATTTTTTGTAATGATCATTTATACCAGTATTTTATATTTTTTAGAAAATTCTGACATGGATGAAAGTATGGTAGACGATTCTGTCTACAAGCTAGTTTCCTTTGTCGGGTACACTGACGACAAGGGACAAAAGCTTGTAGACATTGTCTTAGCTTCTTGTATAAGATATAACGCAAAATCAAAAAAGTTTGAAACTAAATCTCCTCCGCCTCCGTATGATAGGAGCGTTAAAACGGAGCTCAATAAATTACTAAAAAGCTTTTCGGATGCACCTGAATATTGGGCAGAGTATACTATCGATTTTCAGAGTCATGCAAGTAAGTTCCTTATTTTCTTATTTATTCTTATTTTATTTTTGAATAATTTATGTTTGCTATAATTTTTAAAAGAAAATTCAGAACCCGAATTTAATTACAGAAACATTCTCAGAAGCACAAAAGCGATTTAAAAAACTGCAAAAGAAAGAATATACTTACACTTCAGATGGCTAAATCGACGATAAAATCGAAATAACGAAGAGAAAATATCGGGGGAAAAAAATAAATGTATCACCAGAGGCAGAAGAAAATTTTTTCAAGTACCGAGCATAGCAGAAGTGATGCAAAATTCGCGAGAAAACTATGAAGGCAAACCAAGTGGTCATACAAATAAAGGTCTGCAAAACTCAATGAAACCAATTTAAAAAAAAAATATGCAAAGAAAATAGTATAATCTTTCATTTATATTCACTTATGCTATTACACCGAATTTCTTAAAAGCTTTATTTGCAGATTCAAGCGAATCACAAATAAGCAGCGCATCAGAGTCGCCAAATGCAAATACATGCTCAAATAAGCGAAGAAAAGGCGGAATGAAGTCCAAGTCTTATAATGGCCTGAAAAGGTCAAGATTAAAGTACGAAAAAAATATAATTCCTAACACTAGCAAGTAAATGTAGCGATCTAATTGTTTATTCTATGATTGTTCTGGGGAAGATGGGTGTGGTCGACCAAATAAACGCTTCTAAGTTGTTGAACCTTCTTTATTTCTCCAAATTGAACACATGAATGAAGGAAGTAATTTCATAAAATAATAGGACTTCTTCTCGTGCCTGGCATGAGATTAATTGATTAATAAATATAATAAAATTAATTCTGCTACAAGAAAGAATGCTTTGATATTTTCGTTCGATACATTATTTAAAACAAAATAGAGAAATGGTCCGAAATAAAAACAGTAGGTTCATTAAAGTTATATTTTAACATTTTAATTTGAATAGAAATGTTTTATTTTAATTAACTTCTTTAATGTACGAATTATTTAACTAACATTCTTAATGACCTGTATACTTTATTTCGAGGTTAAGTGACAAATTCAAAACAGAATGAAATTACAAAAAACATTCAAATATATTAGCATATTTCTAAGAATACAACAAATTCCTAGTAATGTCTGTTACTCGAGAATTTAATTTAAATAAGGGGGCATATATTGTCTATTTTAGTGATTTCTCTGTTGTATGTGGTTACAACTCTGCTTCTTATTTTCATGGGCAGCGAACAGGATTTTGTCAATGAAATGGCAGTTTTGATCTATTAATTTAAGTCAAAATGTTTTTCTTTTTTCAACCAGAGAAACAAAGGGGTTTCAATGGTTGATATCAAAAACCACGGGAGCTCTTATTAACTATCTAATTTTCTCACTTAATTAGTATTGTTTTTCAATACTCACATGTCGATTGATTCAGATTTCTTTGAGTGGTGATTCCATCCGGCTCGAAGGACCAAATGTTTATTCTACGATTGTTTTGGGGCAGGTGGGTGTTTTCGACCAAATAAATCCTTCTAAGTTGTTGAACCTTCTTTATTTCTCCGAATTGAACACATGAACCAAAGAAGTAATTTCATTAAATAATAGGACTTCTTCGTGATGGTCATAGTATACCTCGGCGCCGAGAGAGGAGCTACTAGGCTCGCTTTTGAGCGAACACTAATTTTATTTTTTTCCGTATTTTCGGTATGAAATTGGAATTTACTTCCGCATAACATAGCTTCTGCTGGGTAAAGCCCCCCAAAACTCCAGTCCTAGACCGTCTATTACGGGCGGTTTTTTCGAGCCCTAGTCTAGTGCTGGATAGCCCGCAACGACCAAACATTTTTCTTAATGTCTAACTCAAAAAAAAGAAAACTAAAACTAAGAAAAACCCGAATTTTTAACAAAATAGTCAGATCTTCATCCAAATATTTTAATTTTTTACGCCAAAAAGTCGAATTTCTTAGAAGATAGTGAAATTTCCAATCTAAAAGAAGGAATTTTCTTTCCAAAAAGCCAAATTTTTATAATAACAGTTAAATTTTAAACAAAATAATAAAATTTTAAACAGTATAATCAAATGTTTTAAAAATTAATTGAGTTTTAAAGAAAATAAAGGAATTTTCAATTAAAATGGTGAATTCCTAATAAAAAAAATAATTTTTAATAAAGAGATTCGACTTTCAATCAAATAATTGTAATTACAAATAAAAAAGAATAATTCTCAACGAAAAATTTAAAAAGATTTTAGTTTTAAATGAAAACAGGCGAATTTAACAAAAACAATGAATTCTGAAAAAGATAAAGAAGATTTTAATCTTAAATCAAGAACAGCTGAATTGAAAAAAAGACATTTTTTAACAAAATATTTCATTCCTTTATCAAGTATTTTTTAAATGAAAAGTTAAATTTCAAACAAATTAATTAAGTTTTCAACAAAATAATAGAATTTTCAACTACAATGATGAACCTTTGATAAAAAAGTGAATCTTTGACAAAGAAGTTCAACTTTAAAACAAATATTTTAAATTGCAAATAAAAAAGATTTGGTTTCAACGGAAAATATAATATTTCATATTTCAAGCAAGAAAATATTTCAATTATAAATCAAAAATCTTGAAAAAAGGCAACTTTTCAACAAAAAGGCCAGGGTGTTTAAAAGTATCAAAAATTAAAAGTGTACATTTAAAATAAATAGTTTTTTCGTTACGCAGTTTCTGATGAAAAAAGCTTCGAAAGCTCCAGTTCAAAAATTTAGGTAGTCCTGAATACGTTCGCAGGAGTAATTCGCCAGACATTCAAAAATATAAACCTCAGGCTGTGAATAGAAATCCTAGGCCAACGACGTCGTCCAAAAATGAAAATCGAAAGCTCCAGGCAGAAAGCATAAAAAGGCCCTCGATGCAAAAAAGACAAGCTCGATTTTCACAAATCAATAGAAAAGACATGCAGAATACCTACAAGTAAATATAAAAATATACATACCAAATTAAATGAATCTTAAGTCTATTTTGGTTTCTGGATATCTTCAGTCCAATCTTATCACAAAAGGAAAGAAGTACAATATATCAAAATTTAATACTTGTGATCTTGAACCAAGTACTTTACAGTCATATTTATACATTTCATCTTATAAATGTAATCCATGTGAATGGTTAATGATTAAATTAATAGATTTATGATTAAATTTACAGAAGATCCAGTTTTATTAAATCTAAAAATAATAAAATGTATACACGTGGTGCATCTCGATCAGCTGTAGACACGGCGTCAGTTAAAGGACATTGATGCAAATTTAGCTTAATCCATAAAAACGACGACTTACCTCAAAATTTTGCTGAGAAATACAATTTAACTTTGCCAATAGCATCGATAGCAATTCTATACGTGTATCTATGGTAAATAAATTTGCTTATTTTTATTTATATTTATTTTAGCTTTAAAATACATATACAAATTTTAATATTTATTTTTTATTTCAAATTTCATAACTACGAAATACATGAGTATGTCACTACGACTTACGGAGAAAGAATTTCTACACGCCTTAGAACAGGTCCTAACAAACGCCATCGATTGGGACGGGCGTCGAGCTTTTAGAACAAAAAAATAAACCTAAAAGATGTACCGATTGTACTTGTGGATGAAAATGTTGGAAATTTTTGATAAATATGTAAGATGACAATGTACAAATTTATTTGCAGACTTTTAGGGCAACTGATTTCTGTCTAAAAAGCACATACGAGCTATATTCCATTTTTCTTACAGAAATCTGGAATTTGTTAATATTCTCAAGGTAGCTCATAGTACTTTTATGTCAGGAATTATTTAATTATAAAAATAAGTATTAAATTAGCAGTCTAGGTTGCATCTAGATCTACTAGATTTGACTAGATTTACTAGAACGCGTCAGTACCGCTGGTGTAGATAGCGGCTAGTCGATTGGAGCGTTACATTTGCGCACCGCCCCAGCATAATTTCTCGAGATAGCGCCAGTATAGACTCGTGGTGGTCTAGGCTGGAACAGTATATCGCCATTAATTATTTCCACAAGGGTTGTCTAAAAGTTTAATTTTTCTATTTTTAATGTTCTTTTTTACGGATAAAGCAAAGGCTACGAGTTCTACCAAGAAGTGAATAATAATAAAGGAGGATGGTCGATTTGGGCGGCTTTTGGTATAATTTATGTTTGGGTCAAAAAATTAAAAAAAATTTTTTTTCATTATCTACTAAAAATAATAAGTCGATTCCATCCTATACGGACCATCCTCGGTCCCGTACTTTCAACCCCGTTATCCCTTAAATACTGAAGATCCCATAGCTTACTAAAATTATTTTTGGAGAAATTAAGGGCTACCAAACTTACATTTGCTTAATAAAATACACTATCTCTATGTGGATGGAGAGGGAGGTACTATTTATTCGTTGCGGTGT
>NC_046658.1:17585060-17587231 GCF_010883055.1 Belonocnema kinseyi
ATTTGATAGCTACCACAAATAAATTTCATTTTGCTCAAATTTGTGTACATTTTCGTAATTCATTTCCTATAATAATCAATTCACAATAATTATTTAATAATTTATGTTTGAGGATGAGTGCCCGGGTTTATAATCTCCAAAGTTTATTTGGAGTATCTGATAATCAAGGTAAGTTGATAAATAAATAGATAATTTAATGATTCTTTATACAGCATATTTTGAACGGCTTTATATAAAATTTAACGGAATACCGTGTATTTGAAACATACGCTGCCGATCAAAAGTTTTCGTACGCCTATTTTTTCATGACTAAGTCCTCTTAATTTTAATTATGCCAGGGCTAAAAACTGTTCTCTTCATGGGATTCATTTCTGTCCAAATTCTGTATAAAGTGATTCTTGGATGAAGACAATTTGTTTATTTTATAAGTAGTTATTAAAAAATTTCTCATCACATTGTAAAAAATGGAAGTTGTAACAAAAAAGTTGGAAAAATTGCAATATTCTTTGTGGTAAGAAAAATATTTTTGCAAAATATATGAAACACATAATCACAAAGTTTCTATAAAATTCCCTCAAAGCATATATTTATTCAATTTTCATTCTGATTTGCCTGTAGATAAAATATTTGGGTTGGTGGAACCGCACCTTCGGCGGCGATTAGGGTTACCTACATTACGCGCTTCGATTAAAAGAATTATACACAACGTTTTCAAGATGGATGAATCTGTACCAGCAGCGTTAAGCGCTATTAGAGAGAACACACGGTCAAGATGTCACATGTGTGAAACCGCTGTTTCTAGTCGAACACGCACGAGGTGCCCGAACTGCATGCGCAGAATGTGTGACGATCATCGTGCACCTGTATGCATTGAATGCGAGCATTTTGCCGAGGACTTAGTATTTCCTTATAGTTTTGAAGTATTCACATAATTTTTATCATAAATAAATGGTTTTATGGTAATTTCTTGTTATTTAATATATTTACTCTTCCTTGTCCACTCTGAAAGCACGAAATTCCCTCTTTGGAAATATAGTCACTTCGGGGGCATGGGAAAAATACTTAGTATAATTATATTACTTTTATTTTTTTTCTTCATAAACAATGATTTAGCTAAGAAATCGCGTTGGTTTCGTTGAATTTAATTGAAATTCAAAAAAATAAGATTTTTCAAAAGAAAAAATGATTTTTTCAAAAACGTACTTTGGTTGAACAATTGTTTCATAACAAAATGTATTTTTTGTTAATTTAAATTGCAGAATTGTATTCTACGTAAAATTTCACACCAAAAATATGTGTCTTTCGATATGTTTTGAATATTTCTTCATCTTTAAATAAGGTGCTGAAATCGCGAAATTCCAAATTTGCTCTTATGTACGGTACATGGGTGCTGGAATGAAGTGTACGTTGAGAGGGTTCAAATATAAAAAAATATATAGTGCACCAACTGGGCTCCCTAGTCGACCAACCTGGACACTTGAATGCATTATAGTTACTTGAAAAAGACAAAAAATATAGCGTGCACTTCTAGGTGAACTTCGTAATCGGCCACTATGTAAATTTATAGCCGTAGAGTTTTCAGAAATATATTTTGTATCTCATTTTGGAAGATATTCTTTATTGTCAGCGACATAATTAATTTTAAATAATTATTTACAAATATTTTATAAGTTATTTTTTGAATAAAGTATATTGTGACGTTTTATTGCAAATTTGATACAGGTTGAAAAATTATAAATTTGTGAGATACGTTTCTTAAAATGCGAACAATATACAACGTCTTGTAAACAGCGGGCGAGGTACGACGTTTTTTGAACCGCAAAATAGGCACGACGTCTTCTGAATAGTGAACGAGATACATTTTTTGAACCTCGAGAAAGGCACGACGTCTCTTGGGCGGTCAACGAGATACGACGTCTTGCGAATCTGCGAGCGAAGTACTACGTCCGTTCAACCACGAGCTAGATACGACATGCATTGGAACCGTGGATAGATACGACGTCTCTTGAAACAAAAATCAGACACTAGGTACTTCCACTTATCCTTCGATTTATAGGTTTTTGGGGTCGCTGAATCCAAATCAGGGGTTCTTTTATTCCCTCAAGGTCATCTAGAGGTCGTTTGACACCAAAAACCCAAGGATACCCTGATCAAGTCTGCTGATCAAGCTT
>NC_046658.1:17587331-17606040 GCF_010883055.1 Belonocnema kinseyi
AGTTTCGTACCTTCTACTTCGGCAGCCAAGCCACAAATGAACGCGGACTCAACGACAATAGATGCTAGAGAGGTACCGCATATTGGTCGTAGTAGGGGTATATCTCGGAAAAGTGAAACCGTAAAATGCCAGCAGCTTGAAAATTTTTCTGGTGCAGATACACACCAGTATACGTCGAGAGGGTTAGGTACCTGGTGTGTAATTTATCTGGCCACAAAAACTTGACTAAACCAGAGCGTGTAAATCCCAACGGCTCATATCCCAAGCCAATGAACTTTAAATACACTATTCTCTTACACGCGAGCCCTAGAAAACCAAGCTCGAAAACCGCGAGCCCGCCAGCCCCAAGTCTAAAAACCCCAAAACCACTAGCTTAAAGCCCACAAACCCCAATCCTGGAAACCCCAAGCCCACCAATCCCAAGCCCATAATCTTTAAGTCCAGAAACCCTAAGTCTACAATTTCCTAACCAGCAAACCCCAAGCCCACCAGTCCCAAGATCACAAACCCCAAGCCCACATACCATTAGTCTACAATTCCCTTACTAGCAAACCCTAAGCCCACCAGAGAAACGGACAGTTTTTGTCCCAGAAGGGAGGGTTTTCGGATACTTTTCACGGCTATGCGACTTTAGCGATACTCTTCTCCGTTAGTAAGCAACTTCGATACTTTTCGACTCGAGCTCGCACAACGGATGTTTTTCGTAAGATGAGTTCGAATCGGAGTTTTCTTGGTGAACAACCCCTCATTTTGTATTGAGTAACCAGTTTCTTGATTTATTTTCTATATTATATTCAGTTAAACGTAAGTCAATAATGTTACAATGACACACCAGGTACTTAAAATAGAAAAAAATATATAGCGCACCAACTGGGCTCCGTAGTCGACCAACCTGGACCCTTGGATGTATACTAGTTACTTAAAAAAAGAGAAAAGATATACGTGCACTTCTAGCTGGACTCCGTAATTGGCCACTATGTAAATATATAGCCGTAGGGTTTTCAGATATATATTTTATATATCATTTTGGAAGATATTCATCATTGTCAGCAGCATAATTAATTTAAAATGATTATTTACAAATATTTTATAAGTTATTTTTAAAATAAAGTATATTGTGCCGTTTTATTAAAAATTTGATACAGGTTGTTAGATACGTGTCTTATACTGCGAACGAGATACGACGTCTCGTAAACAGCGCGCGATGTACGACGTTTTCTGAATAGCGAACGAGATACGACATTTTTCCAACCACGAAACAAGCACAACGTCTTCTCAATAGTGAACGAGATACGACGTTTTTTGAACCACTATAAAGGCACGACGTCTCTTGGGCGGCCGACGAGATACGATGACTTTTGAATCTGAGAGCAAAATACTACGTCTGTTCAACCACAAGCTAGATACGATATATATTGGAACCGTGGCGAGATACGACGTCTCTTGAAACAAAAATCAGACACTACGTTCTTCCACTCAGCCGTCGATAACAGTATTATTAAAAATTTATTACGTGACATTTTTCTGCTTAACTCTGAAGTGATATTGAGCTGACCTTGAAATTAGCTCTAATTGACATTAAGCGATTAAACAAGCCCCGAATATAGATTTAGAAACCCTAAAACTTATATATCTATTTTTCTAGAATTCTTTATCAGGTTTTTTCCCCAATTTTACCTCCAAACGACCTTGAACCTTATGTGATAGAAGTTAATGGACCTCGGATTCTGAATCAGCGACACCGAAAAATCAAGCATACCCTATACACCATCGACATATAGAAATGGACCGGTAACGCTTTGAGGAGAACTGAAATGGGCTCTAGAGAGAGAAAAAACATATGAGACGTAGACCTGCCTTTATCTATTTCAGGACTCTGTCAGGTGATTTGGTGGCCCCGGGTATTGCCTAAATATTCTGTACGGTTAATTAAAAAAAAAGATAAATAATACATTAGAAATTTGTAGTTATAATAAATTGAATTCTAAAGAACATTCATGTGAAATAACCTGTTTCAGATAGATTATTTTAAAAACTTGTTAACCTTGAATTCTTCTTGAAATTGGATTGAAAATGATACAATAATAATCGTTTTGTGAGTTTAGAAATACTGTAAAAACTGTCAAAAATTTGAACAATATTTCTATGACATAAAAAATAATCATTTGTATTGCATAGGTACAAAACTTCATATTTTGAGGTTTTGTTTTTGTTGGAACATTTTTTATTTTACGATATTCAATAACTTTACTTACGTATGAAAACATATTCCCATGTTAACGTCTTGGCGACGCCCACATTATTGGGGCACTTGCGACACAAAGCACGGTCCTGTGCTGCGCCAAACTTCACCCAATGAAAATATTCTCGACCAATCAGCTTTATCTAGAAAGAGATAGGTCTACGTCTCATATGGTTTTTCTCTCTCTAGGGCCCATTGCCGTTCTCCCCACATCATTACCGGTCCATTTCTATATGTTGATGCTATTCACGTCTGCTTATCAAGCTTATATGTTTTATATTTATATACGCCGCACAGTAAGAAATATTAAAACCACCCCCATCACCCTCATAAAGTGGGGGGTGTAAAAAGGCAAGAAATGATAAATATTTATTTTACGAGTGCTATAACTCTGGTAATTTTATTCTCGAAAAAAGTCATAAGAGAAAATGTTCTTATTTTCAATGGCTACGAATAACATACAAAAGACATCCAAAAAGACATACAGAAAGACATATAGACAGAGACTTATTCGTAAAAAACAGTTTTTCGGTTTCAGAGGGTCTCAAAACGTGAACATTTGACAGAAACAGGAAGGGGGATTATATTTTACAAAAATCTAATAGCTTCTCTAGTGAGAATGTAAAAATAAAATTTACAAATTTGAACAATTTTAAAATCAAATATTAAAAAGAATAATTAAAAGAATTAGTGTAGTGTGAATTATTATATATAATATTACTTTGTTTGATATATTTTGTTTATAAAACAAATGAATATTATAAATAAAAATTCATGCTATGTATAAACTATGTATAAATTTTCACCTTGTTTAAAACGGTGTTAGTTTTTAAAAGAGATAAATAATTTTTTAACAATTCCAAGTTATGTTCGCGTTTGACATTGAATACGAAATATTTACAACTTTCAACATATTTAGCTTATGCTGTTGTTTCATCTAAAAATTGGTATTTTTAAACTAAAATAGTTAGATTTAAATCCAATGATTTTTATTTTTAATAATAGAATTTAGAAACTTGAGAAATTTTGGATTCTCTTAAAGTTTTTCAATGGTATTAAACATTTTTATTAAAATATTATTAGTTTTTTAAGAAGATTAATCATTTTTCAACAATTTTAAATTAAGTTGGCCTTTGCTTTCGTAACTTTATATTTTTAAAGAAAAATCATTATAATCTGAAAAAAATTTTTTAACAGATAACGTTATTGCTAGTAAAAAATTACCTGGTTGAGAAAAACAGTTTTTCATATTTTAGATTAAACTAGCGGCTGTTAATTTATATTTTAAGAATATTTACAATTTAAAAATAAATTAAGGTTATGTTAATAAACATTTTTATAGCAAAAAGATTAGTTTTTAAGGAATTTCAATAATTCAACAATTTAACAATTTTAAGTTAATTTGTCGTTTGACCCACAAAATTTATATTTTTAAAAAAACATCATTATAATTTGAACAAATTTTTTTTTGACAGACGGCGTTATTACTAGTAAAAAATTATTAGATTGAAATTTTTTTTTTAATATAAGGTTAAACGAGCGGTTGTTAATATATATTTCAAAGAATATTCACAATTTAGAAGCAAATTAAGGTTATGTTAATTTTTTAAAAATAACTATCAATAATGATTTCTGGAAACTCAAATATTATATCTTGAATTTAAGCATCAAGAAATTGAATAATTTCAGATTAAAAATTTAGAAAATAGGACAATGTTAATACTTCAAAAATTTTATATTTTAAGACTAGGGCATTCAAAATTAAGGGGATTTGCAATTGTAATGTTTATAATTTAAAGCATTCAAAATTAAATAATTAAAAACTGCAAACTTTTGAATTTGAACAATTTTAAATTTAAAGCGATGAAAATTTGACAATCTATTATTCAAAATTAAATTGAATATTTCAAAGTCAAAGCTCTTAAATTTTTGGAATTTGAAATTGCGTTATTACATAATTATTTATTTCATTTTATCATAGTAATTATACTTTCCGAAATTGTGGAATTGTGGAACTGTGAAGTGTGTAGAAGGGTGTGGATGTAAGAGATTAATTGAGGGATTGTGAGATTGAAAAGGGGAGGTAGATATTTTGGAGGATTGAGCCAGATTTGTGTGGAAGTTTGTTTGGAGATTTGTGACAGGGTGAGAGGACTGTGTTGATCGGGTTGGTAGTAGCACGGTTGGGTAGCGACGCCGAAAGGCGACACAGGTACCAGACCGCGACCGTACATAGAGGCAGGGAAGCATAGAAGGCGGGAGAGTTTGAACTGGATTCATGGCTAGCGGAAAGAGCATCTCCGCGGAAGAAACAGATCTAGAGCAGGAAGTGTTCAGTACGTCGAAAGAGGAGAAGAAGAAAAGGAAGGCAAGGGGGAAGTATAAAAAAACTATAGACAAGGAAAGATTAAGAGCAAAAAGCGTAGGTTCAATTGAGGCTTTTATCAAAAGGAAGAGAGGGAAGAGGGAAAGCAGGGAAGAGAAGGAAGATACTGGAGCGAGCGTGAAGTATCAAGAGATGTTTAGATCGCCGCCGAAAAAGCAGAGTTTGGTAGGGAAGAGTAATGATAGTAACGATGAAAGAGGAATGCCTAAAGGAAATTGGCGAAGTGAAATAGAGGTAATTGTGGATTTATGAAGAAAACCAGGAGAAAACGAGAGAGGAATTAAATAAGGAAATTAGACGGGAAATGGATAAAGTTAAGAAGGAAATAAAAAAATGGGAAGAAATCAGGGAAAAGTAGAAAAAGAGGATGCAGTCATTAGAACAAAAGCTAGAAAAGCAGGAAGAAGATAATAATAAAAAGGTAGAGGAGATGCAAGGTGGGATGAAGAAACTTGAAAGCTCAAACCGGGATTTTGGTGGGGGCGAGAGAGGGAATAAGGAGATGGAAGGGCCGAGAAAAATAGAACAAAGAATAGGAGGGAAAGATAGGGATGAAAGAAAATTGAACATAGTGATAAAGGGTATAATATTAGTGGTGAAAGAGCTGTAGGAAGGGGTGGAAGAAGTACTAAAAAGGATTAGTGGGAAGGTAGAAATAGAGGAAATGCGAAATGTAGAAAGGGAAGAGCGAAGAGGGGAGATAATGGTACTGGTGAAAATAAAGAAATGGGAACATAAGAGGGAGGTGATGACAAATGAGAGGTTATTATATGGTAGTCCAGAGAAAATAGTGGATGATTTTACATAGTTAGAAAGGAAGATGCAGTATAAATTAAGGAAAATAGCGGAAGAGGAAAGAAAAAAGGGAAAGAGAATATTAGTTAAGTATGGAAGGATACAGATAGACGCAGTGTGGTGGGATTAGGATGAAGAAAGGGGACAGATAGTGAGAAATGAGGTGCAGGGAAACTAGGAGAGAAAGGAACAGGCGATAGGAAAATAAAAAATAGTAGGAAGGAAAAAAAGATGAGAAACGAAAGTAGGGAAGAATGAAAGATTTGTTACTGGAATATAGCAGGATTGGAGAGAAAGAATAGGGAGTTTATGAGAAATTTGACACAATGGGATGTGGTCATAATGATGGAGACGTGGCTAGATGAAAAAGGATGGGAAAGAGTAAGGGGAAGGTTACCAAGAGATTAAAAATGGCATGTGGAAAATGCAAAGAGGAAAAACAAAAAGGGCAGAGCAATAGGAGGAATGGTGACGGGAGTAAGGAATGAATGTATAACAGGGAAAGATAAGAAAGACAGGAAAGAACAAAAAGAAGGATTAATAGTAGAAGAGGTAATGATAGGAGGAGAGAAGTGGAAGGTATTGGGGGTCCATGTGAACGGAGATATGTAGGAGAAAGCAGAGGATGCTGAAAGAAATAATTGAAGAAAATAAAGAAGAGAGTAGGCTGGTAATAGGTGGGGATTTCAATGCGAGAACAGGTGACAGAGGAGAAAGGGAATGGTGAGAAGCGAGAGGAAGAAAATTCAAAGATAAGTTACTAAATGGGGAGGGGAAAAAGTTTTCGAAGAACTTGGAGGAGTTGGGATGGTATACCTGGAACAGAAATATATAAGGAGATGAGAAAGGAGAATATACACGATCAGGAGGTAAAAAGGGAACAGTAATTGATTATGTGATAGTGGATGATGAGGTAAGGGAGAAGGTTAAGAAACTAGAGATGGGTGATTATATCGATGGAAGAGGGAAATGTGGACGAGGAGATGGAAAAAATGATAGGAGAAATAAAAATAGAATTAGAGTGTACAAACAAAAATGACGTTAGTAAAGGGGGAGTAGAAGTGGATGGGATAAGGACGGTAAAGAGAAAGAAAGGAGGTCAGAAAGGAATGAAGAAAGTGGAGAAAAATAAAAAGTAATGGGAAAGAATATAGGAAAAAAGAATGAGTATGCTGAGTTGTGTTATGAAAAGAAAGAGGAAGAGAATAAAAGGTTTTAGAAAGAGGCGAAAAAGGTGAGGGCGGAAGAGGAGGTATGGAAGGTAGTAAACAGAGAAAGAAAAAGAAGAGGAAGAGTAAACCAAGATATTGAAATGGTAGAATGGAAGAAATATTTTTGGATTTGCTAGGAGGAGTAGAGAAAACAGTTATAAAGGGAGGAAAATATGGTAGAGAAAGGGATGAGGAAGAAGACATATCAAGGGGTGAAATAGTTAAGGTTTTAGGAATAATAAATACGGAAAGGCACCTGACATAGATGAAATTCCAAATAAAGTATGGAAATATAGAGGAAAGGAACTAGAGGAATGGGCATGGATAATGTGTAATAGAGTATGGAGAGGAAAGGGGTGGCCAGAGTTATGGAAAGAAGGAGTAGTTATACCAATAGTAAAAAGGGAAATAGGAGAGGAGGTTAAAGATTATAGGGAGAAGACGTTGATGCCAACACTGTATAAAGTATATGTAACTGTTTGTCGGAGAGATTGAAGATAGAAGTTGAAGAAAAAAGATCGAGTCACCGAATCAGACAGGGTTTAGAAAAGGAATAGGGGTAATGGACAACATCTAGGTTCTGAACTATCTAGTAAATAAGAGAATTAAAAGGGAAAAAGGGGCAATGATAGCAATGTTCGTGGACTTAAAGGCGGCATTTGACTCATTAGACCGAGGCGAAATAGAAAAAGTTATGGTAAAAAAGAGGATAAGAGAGGGGTTAATAAAGAGAGTATCAGAAATTGTTAGAGAGACAGAAAGGATGTCCTTGGAGCCCATAGGGATGTAAAAGATATATACACTGGCATATGCAAATGACATAGTGTTGATGGTAGAGGATGAAGAAGGGATGGCAGGATTAATTACAGGATTAGAGAAATACTTAAATGGGAAAAAGCTGAATGTAAATGTAGAAAAGGCAAAGATAATTAGGTTTAGAAAAGGAGGGGGAAGGAAGAAATAATGGACAGGGAGATGGAAGGGAATAAAGTTAGGAGAAGTAAAAGAGTATAAATATTTGGGATATATCTTGCAAACGAATGGAGATCATACAGCTCACAGAAGAGAAGCAGCAGGGGTAATGAAACAGATATGGGGAATAGGAAAAAGAAGGTTGAAAAAAATTGGAGAAGGAGAATGTGGTTATTTGATACGCTGGTATTTGCCAGTATTGTGTTATGGGGCAGAGATATGGGGATGGAAAGAAAGGAAAGATATTGAGAGTTTACAAGAAAGGTATATAAGGTGGACACTAGGGGCATACTGCAGGACGCCAAGATATATGGTGAGAGAAGGAGAACAAAGGGATATGTTAAGTATTAAAGCGGGAAAGAGGGTATGGAAATTTGAGACGAAGCTTTGGGAGAAAAAGCGAGAAGAGTTAACGAGAAAGTGTGTACAATAAATGGTATAAGATGATAAAAAAAGAAGCAGTGCCAAAGTATTTAGAAAAGGGATGGGGAGAGAAAAGGTGGACTAGAATAGCAAGATTGAGGTTGGGAAACGAGGTAAGGGAGGGGATGTACTGGAAAAAAGAAGAGAACAGAAAGTGTAGAATATGTGAATGGGAGGAGGAAAGATGGGAGCATGTATGGGAAGAATGTAGGAGAGGAATCGAAGATAAAGGAAGCTGGAAAGAGAATGTGGTTAAGATTCTAGGGGAGGATGGATTAGGAGAATTGTAAGAAATGGAAGTTACGTTAACCCTTAGGGGACACATTATGAATATTAGATAAACATGTTCTAATATTATATATATTATTAAACAACAAAATTTTTTATGAACTAATTATTTGTTGAAAAAATGTTTTTTATGATTTTCCATAACACAGGCCCACAAAAAAAACAAAAGTGTCTGTGAAATTGACTAGACCTATATATTCTTATGTATTTTTCGACGCTGAATCCGAATTTGCAATAAAAAAGTAGGGTCCAGCTACTTTTTTATGGGGTATTGCTCGAAAAACCTCATTTTTTACGGTTTTTTCATGGTTTTTTTTTAATAAAAAAAAGTAAAGAAAAATTTTATTTTTTTGACTTCAGAATCGAATTCTGTGGGAAAAAATACATCGAAAACCATGTTTTGATTTTTTTTTTACAAAAATTTCAACCCACCATACGGCGATGAAACGGCAGAAGATCGCGAAAAGTGAAAATTTGCTTCAAATTTGATTAAAATGACATTAAAATCAAGCTTTACGATTTTAATCTAATTGATTGAAATGATTGCAAAGTTCAAGTTCATCACGCTAGCAAATATCTAGTATCCAACATCTCACTATCGTAGTTGCGAAGTATTAGCGAAAATTCTACAAACTCAATTGATTAACCCATTAAAACTCTAAGGCACTTCTTAAAAGAAGCTAAAAATATTATAATAAAGTTCATTAATATCGCTATACATAGGTTCTAAGTCTTACTTTATGATCAAAGGTCGAAAAAAGTTCTAGTTTTGTGCTTTATGTAGTGGAAAACCTCCAGTACAGTATCCAAAACATCGATTGTTTGAAAAATATCAATTTATCACGTTTATTGTCCACTTACGCCGACTAGGAGTTGTTTTTTGAAAAAAATGACTTAAAATTCGTGATCAGCGACCTCAAAAACCTCCAGTAAAGTATTTTCAATCTTTATAAATCGGTTTAAAATCGTAAAGCTTGATTTTAATGTCATTTTAATCAAATTTGAAGGAAATATTCACTTTCCGCGATCTTCTGCCTTTTCATTGCCGTATAGTGGGTTGAAATTTTTGTAAAAAAAAATCAAAACATGGTTTTCGATGTATTCTTTCCCGCAGAATTCGATTCTGAAGTCAAAAAAATAAAATTTTTCTTTACCTTTTTTTATTTAAAAAAAACCATGAAAAAATCGTAAAAAGTGAGGTTTTTCGAGCAAAACCCCATAAAAAAGTAGCTGGACCCTACTTTTTGATTGCAAATTCGGATTCAACGTCGAAAAATACATAAGAATATAAAGGTCGGGTCAATTGCACAGACACTTTTGTTTTTTTTTGTGGGCCTGTGTAATCATACGTTTTTTCTAGATATATTGCAAGAAATTTCATTAACAAATGCAGTAATCAGGCATTTTCCGACGGAACAATTCATACTTTTCTATGCACATTTTTTTAAATTTGGAACTTTATGATATTTGCATCAAAATTAATAATTTTTTTGTCAATCTTGTAATCTTTTAAACAAATTTAATAAACAAATGCATTATTCGGGAATTTGTCTACAGAAAAATTCGTTTTTTCTCCTATGTCCACAGTTTTAATTAAGATGTCGAAAAATATAAATTTTCCATCGACAGATGCTCGAATTATGCATTTGTTTATTAAATTTGTTTTTGAAAAAATATAAAATTTATTAACCAATTATGAATTTCCCTGAAATAATCATGAACTTCCCAATTAAAACGACTCTAATATAAAAAAACGAGTTTTTCCGTCCATAGATGCCCGAATAATGCATTTATTTGTTAAATTTGTTTTTCAAAATCATAAAATGTGTCAACTCATCATGAAAGTTGCCGAATTTATTATGAAGATCCCAATTAAAAGTCTGATATCGAAACAAAAAAGAATCCTTTCGTCGACAGATGCCCCAATAATGCATTTTAAAATTAAATTTGCCTGATTACTGCATTTGTACATAGAAATTGTTTATAATATAAACAATTATAATCGAAAAGGAAATTTTTATACATAATATTGTTTCGATTCAAATTTCTTGCAACACAACTTAAAAAAACGTGTATTTATGGAAAATCCTAGAAAAAGTTTTTTCTACAAATAATTTTGTTGATAACAAATTTTTTTCTACATTGTCTAATATTGGATTATCTTTAACTAATGCTATTTTATGCAACTTAAGCGATTTCAACCATTATCCTGTTATTGACGAGCACCGGGAAAATCAAATAGAAAAAGGTCATTTTTTCGTCATATTTTGTTTATTTATAAAGAAATTGAAAACCTAATTAAAAACTCAGACTGGACAACACTCTTAGAAATTTTATTAGCTTTTTTCCAATTTTTATTTTCGAATTCGGTGAAGATTTGTGGGCTGTACGTTATTCTGAACCAAACAAGTCATTTATCTTCCCAACATGTCGACTTGAGCATGTCTCAGTTTTTAGACAGAGCCAGACTTCAATTTATGTCTCTGAGAAAAGTTTTTATGCCTTCAAGACATAAATTTATCTCTTGAGTCGTATTTTTATGACTTCAACACGTTAGGTTCATAACTTCGAGCGTATTCCTGACATACAAAAAGGTTATTTCTAACAGTGATAAAAGCTAATCTTTGTTAATGCTTAAATAATCTTGTATATTTTTATACAATATACATATTAAATCAACTTATTTATGGATTGTTATTTGTATTATACTTGCTTGGCAATGAGGCCGAAAATGTTGTTTGTTTTTACGTATTTCTAAAGGCTTAGGAGATCCTTCTAGAAAGTTACCATTTTTATTTTTTTTTTCAGAAAAATTTTAACGATTTTATTCGTTCAGACCCACGGATTCTGAATTTTTAAATTAAAAAAAACTAATTTAATAATTACAAATTTTTCATTCATCAATTTTAATCTTATTTATGAGCCAAAAAAGGTTCTATAATATCAGCCAAGACAAGGCTCGTCTTGAGTCAAGTAAACGTCGTCTTAGCCAAGACAAGGCTCGACTTAAGACAAGTAAATGCCGTTTTACCTGCCGTGTTCATAAAAGTAAGACGAAGGCCTATGTCTCGACTCAGTTTTGAGACGCAGCCAGACATCGATATCTGGGAAATGAACTCAAGACATAACCAAGTCAAATTCAAGTCAAAGCATGTTTACTCGGGAACAAACTAAAAATCTACAGACACATACTGAAAGACAGACAGAGAAATTCCTGAAAACCTGTTTTTCGGATACAGGCGGTCTCGAAACGTGGGCATTTGACAAAAAAGGGGCACGGTGAATCTTGACACAAATCTAATACCTTCTCTTGATGAGAATGTAAACATTAATTAATTTGTCATGAATAATGTTTTGGTAGTTCTGTTTTCTGTTCGAATCGTCAAAAACAGAATTAAGAACATTTAAAAAATAGTAAATTTTTTGAAAACCAACACACCCGACGAATAAGAAAATTAAAAAATATAAGTTGTGGTAAGAATGTTGTTACGTCCCGAGCAAAAGGCGAGGGTAGTTTTTAATGGAATAGGTAAGGGAGGTTAAAGGGCTGATTAAGTCAGGGTGGTGAAGCCTGACTAATTATTTAATGTGGGATCGTCGTCACTCGTGAATCCTACGGGGATTGCGTGTTATTAAAACTCAAAAATATGGCAATTTTCACCAGTTATTGGTACATTTATTATAGTATAAGAACATAAAATTAATTTACAATGAAAGAATTATAAAACTTACGCTACCTTTCAGTCTTGAAAGGGCAAGAGAAGATTTGTAGTGTCGATGATATCCCCGATGATTTGTAGAATAGCGACGGAATTCTACCGGGTATTTTTAGTTGATGCTCACGAAATATTTGGAAATCAATGTATACGACGACCGTGGGCCGAAGGGACTTAGTTTACACTTAGCACTTCTTACTATTTCACGATGAAAAATACAAGTACGCGACTTTACACAATGCGGTTCTTCGTTAAGGAATATTTCACGTTTGTTGATTTGATCGCGATTTTTTCCAAGCGGTTCGTACAATTGAAGTTTCAAGTTGACAGCGTGACTGCCACGAACTAAAAGACAATCACCAGAGTGAGTCTGGAGTTTATAAAGGAATAACCCTCTTGTAAAGTCACGTGCAATCTAGAGAACTCGACGAGGCACGTACAATTGAGAAAACTCATCGAGGCACGTACGATTGAGGAAACTCGACGAGGCACGTACTGACAAAGTCTCGTATCTATTTTTGCTTGCTGTAATATATAACATTTTTAATAGGATAAATGACATATTTGTAAATTATCAATGGTTTGAATTAGTCGGTATACTCATGGTAATGCACGGGTAATTAACTCACGGTTACTACTCTATCGACCGCTGCATATTTATCATCGGTCGTAGTTTACTACTCATGGATTACCATACAAATGATTACCTACTGCTTTCAAGCTAATGTTTTCATCATTTAAGTTTTACGATGAGGTTTAAAGTTTGTTTTTAAATGTTGAGGATGTAACAATGTGTCCACGCAGCGGGCTGATTTTTATTGTCAATATAGATTTTCACGATTAAAACACAAAATACGCATGCTATCAAAAAGTGATTTGAAACAAATTTGTGGATATTTTTAAAATGCACAACTTTTGACTTGCCACCTTTTTACCTATTTTGCACAGTTTAAGGGCAAAATGTAATTTTTGATTTTCCATTATTTTTGAATGCTGTCAAAATTTGAATGTTCGATTTTTGAAAAAAAACTCAAAAAGTTGTTAGTATAATCTTGTAGTACATTGAAAAAGAAACATGTTTCTTTTCTCGATTTTTTTCCACATCATGCGTTATTGGGCTTTAAATGTTGGTTATCGTGTTTTTTGGAATTTTCTAAATGCTATAAATCTGGTAAATTTTGGTTTTAAAGAAAAAAGGCATAAGGATAAATAGTTCGCCTGTTTCAATACTATAAATATCGGTACAGAAAATTTGTGCATTTTGAAAAAAAGTCGTCTAAAAAATTTTCAAAATACGCTCAATTTTTGAATTTGTATCCAAAATTGCCGGCTAACGAACTAAACCTTTATTTTAGGACACTAAAATAGTATACCAAATGCCAATCCAATCTGTCGATTCTTTCGAAAGTTATCGTGCTAACAAACTAAAAATCTACAGACACACGCACAGAAAAACAGACAGACACATTCGTAAAAACCCGTTTTTCGAATTCAGGGGGTCTCAAAACGCGGACATTTTACAAAAACGAAAGGGAGGGGTCAAATTTCACACAAATATAATAC
Organism: Belonocnema kinseyi; assembly: GCF_010883055.1. Classification (NCBI taxonomy): domain Eukaryota; kingdom Metazoa; phylum Arthropoda; class Insecta; order Hymenoptera; family Cynipidae; genus Belonocnema; species Belonocnema kinseyi. Next base: position 17,600,928 of record NC_046658.1, read on the forward strand.
CTTCTCTTGATATGAATGTAAAAAATCATTAATTTGTCATGATGTTTTGGTAATTCTGTTTTCTGTTCGAATCGCGAAAAATAGCATTAAGATCATTTTAGAAAAAGTAAATTTTTTGAAAACCCCCACAGGAGACGAATAAGAAAATTAAAAAGCATAAACTGTGATGAGAATTTTCCTACGCAGCAGGCTCATTTTTTATTGTCAATATCGTTTTTCACGTTTAAACACAAAATAAACCTGCTATCAAAAAGTTATTTCAAACAAATTTGTAGATATGTTTAAAATGCACAACTTTGTCCAGCCATCTTTTCATCTATTCTGCGCAGTTTAACCGTAAAGTGTAATTTTTTATTTTCCAATATTTGTTAGCCTGTTTAAATACTCGTAATATAAATATCCGTACAGAAAAATTGTGAATTTTGAAAAAAAGTCGTCTAAAAAATGTTCAAAATAAGCTTAATTTTTACATTTTGTCCAAAATTGCTGGCTAACGAACTAGACCTTTATTTTGGGACACTAAAAAAGTATACCAAAGGCCAATCCAATCTGTCACTTTCTTCGAAAGTTGTCGTGCTTACAAACTAAAAATCTACAGGCATACACACATACACAGGCAGTCACATTCATGACAACCTATTTTTCGGATTCAGAGGGTCTTAAAACGAAGACATTTTACAAGAACGGGGGGGGGGGGGATTTTACACAAATCTAATACCTTCTCTTGATAAGAATGTAAAAATTAATTAATTAATTAAATAATGTTCTGCTATATAAAAATTTGCATAAATCGTACAGTTTTCAATTTTTCGAACTCTTTTCTCATACGTTTTTTTACAAAGATTTAAATATGGAATTGATTTCCTAAAACAACAATTGAAAATATGCAAAAAATAATTTAACTTCACTTAGTTTACAAAGGCCACAATACTTTTTTCTTTAGAAATTTAATCCTCTTAAAAACTATCTAAAGCATATAAAAAATAAAGAACTTTTGAGTTGAAAACCGCTTTCATAACCTCAGCGACAAATAAATATTTTCTGATATTAAAAACCTTTGTAAAACGCACAGTTTTCGATTTATTTAATTATTGTATAATACTTTTAACTCAGTTTTTAATTTAAAATAACAATTCCTAAAAAATAATTTAAAATATGTAGAAAAAATTGATCGCTAGTTTAAATATTACGTATTAAAAAAAGTGCTCGATACTTTATTTTTCTTTCTAATATAAAGTAGTTCGAAATCAGAAGAAACAAGAATTCTGTAATCGGATGAGAAATTTTTGTTTGCTTCATCCTTGTATTTTCAATTATTTTATTTAAACAATTTTTAATGGTGAATTTTTTAATTGTTCTTTTGTAAAATGAAATGTATTCTTAATACGCTTTTTAAAAATGTTATTGAATTTTTTTTAACGTTGCTTTAAAAACGCATAACATTTTTTTAAATTATCAAGAAAATGTACTAATTGTATTTTTAAGCATTTTTAAAACTTATACCTTTGTTTTATGCTGTCATATATTTATTATTTATTATTTACATAATAAAAAATAATTATGTAAGTATATGGGTGATTACCAAAATGTTAACCATTTGTAGTCCAAGACATTTTCTATGATTAATGAATTTCTTGACTGAAAAACTTAATTTTGTTAATTTTATTCAAAAAACCTAAATCTATACTTAATTATTTAAAACTGCAACATTATATGCGTTCTACAGTACGCGGGAAGCATTGCATTGCCAATGAATAACATAAGAATCTGCTCGCTTCGCGGGCACATTCTTATCGCCCACTACGCGCGCGGCTCGCAAGTTTGAGCGCGCCTAGGGCGCGCGACTGTTGGTTCTCGCATTTCGCGCTCGTCAGTATATTCAACTCGCGCTCGATAATATATTTACCTCGCGCTATGCGCTCAACTTTTCTGCACAGAATATTTAAAACTAACGGTAAAAGTATCGACAACAGTAATTTAATCATTGTAAATTCTCTTTTGTTAAAGCTCCTTCGGCTTTAATGAACACATTCTCATGACGTATCTCGTGCTTCGCACTCGAGTTTATCCCTAAAATTTTATATAATTCCCATAAATGTATATTATTATAATTCGTAACTTGCATTGGTATTAAAACAGACGAAATTTCATTGTCCCGTTTGAAAAAATTTGAAAATATTTTTTGCAAATCATTTTGAACTCACCCTAAATTATTATTAGCTTATCTTAAACTTTTTACATTCTTCTAAATTTACTCAATTCTATTCATTCGATATATTTTTTAAAAGTTTTTATTTCATTCATCTTAAAGTCTTTAAAACTCACCCTTAATTGGGAGGCATTTGATTAAATTCTTTTGAAGTTTCTTTAATTTTTCCCTAATTAATTTCAAACTAATTTTTGCATTTATTGAATTATGATTGTACAAAATGTAGAACGGATTTATTATGAAACTGGTTAGTTTAAATAAGTTTGTTTTGGTAATGTTATATTAAACATTTTTTTAAACTAATTGAAAATTGTACATTTCAGTATTTTTTTAAATATTATATTTATTTTATAAGATATTGTCATAAAACTATTCAGCTTCTACGGTTTTAATTTTTTAAAGAATGGTTGCGTATGAAATTCCGTGATTCATAAAGTGCGCTTTAAATACTTTAAATCATAATGTTTGTTTATTTTTCATGTTTTGAATTTGAAAATAAAAATGAGAAAAAAACCTTTTCGGAGACTAAAAAAACTGGTAAATTTTGGTATGCTAAAAGTTAAAAAAAAGTGGCCTGTCATATGAAAAAAATAGGTGAAGGGAATTTTGTAGCTACGTTTTGGAATATACGCCCTTGTGAATATTTTAATTTGTCACGTGCTATTTCTCTAAACAGTCAATTTGATTATTTATAATGTTATTTTTTACGATTAAAACGAAAACCACGCGTTTTATCAGGATATTATTTCGAAAAAATTTTTAGATTTTTTTGGGTGAAATAACCTTTCTCTTATATCTTGTGTCATTTTACCAAAAATGTAATTTTTTTATTTTTAATGTTGTTAATCACGATTAAAATAGAAACTACTAATCATATAAAAAAAACATCAATAAAAATTGTTGTTCTCTACTTTCGGTAAAAAAATGTTATCTATTTATTCTTTCTTAGCTTGTGTCATGTGTCGAAAATTTTAAGTTTTGTATTTTCACTGCTTTTTTTATAAATAAAACAAAAACTACGTATCCTATAAAACAGTATTCATAAAAAATTTGTAGATATTTTTTGGGTGCATAATGTTTGTCTTATAATTTTTTTCCTACTTTGCATAGTTTGACAACAAAATACAATTTTTCATCTTCGGTTTTTATCCAGGGCTATCGAAAATTAACATTTTACTTTTCAAGTAAAATTAACAAGTGTACAGAGAATTTTTTAATCATGAAAGAATGAGGTCTCAAAAACTTTCAAAATACGCTCACTTTTAGTATTTTCATCCAAAATGGCTGACCAATGAACTTGGCATTTAGCTTAGGATACTAAAAGGGTGAAGTGTGTATCAAACGCCAATCTAATAGATTATTTTGTATAAAAGTTATCGTGCTCGTAGACAGACAGACATAAAGATAGACACATTCGTAAAATCCTGTTTTTCGGATTCAAGGAATCTCAAAACGTGAATTTTTGACAAAAACTGGGAAGGGGGTAAAATTTTACACAAATCTGATACCTTCTCTGATGAGAATGCATTATCATGAAAAAATAACAAATTAATAATTACATTTTTTGAAAACCCACACACGAGGCGAAAAAGAAATTAAATGACAAAAGTTGTGATCAGAATGTGCCCAAGAAGCGGGCAAATTTTTTTTTTTTTTTTACTGTTAATCATGTTTTTCATGATCAGAGCCAAAACTATACATCCTATCAAAAAGTAGTTGATAACAAATTTGGAGATCTTTTTCAAATGCACAATTTTTGTCTTTTCATCTTTTACCGTATTTTGCATAGTTTGGCAGAAAAATATAATTTTTGGATTTTTAATAATTTTGTATGCTATGAAAGTATGAAATTTTGATTTTTCCAAAAAATTCAAAAAAATGTTATGATAATCTTGTAGGGAACTCAAAAAGCAACATTTTTCTTTTCTTGACTTGTTTTCATATCGTGCGTTATTTGGCCTAAAATGTTCATTTTCGTGTGTTTTTTGGAATTTTGTAAATGCTACAACTCTGGTAATTTTTGATATTGTGAAAAAAGACATTAGAATAAATTGTTCGAATTTTTGAATACTATGAATAACCGTACAGAGAATTTTCGAATTTTTGAAAAAGTGATCTCAAAAATATTCAAAATGTGCCCACTTTTTGAATTTTTATCCAAAATGGCTGACTAACGAACTTGACCTTTAGTTTAGGGCATTAAACGAGTACAACAAAGGCTAATCTAATAGATTAATTTTTTCAAAAGTTATCGTGTTCATAGACACAGACAAAGAGACAGACAAACATTCGTAAAAACCTGCTTTTTGGATTCAGGGGGTCTCAAAACGTGGACATTTGACCAAAAAAAAGGGGGGGGGCGTCAAATTTTACACAAATCGCGCTCGAACATAATTACACCTTGCGCTTCGCGCTCGGATATTTATTCTTTGCATTTGGAATGCTTCAAAAAAACTTTATCAAAAAGATCTCTTGTAGATGGCAGTATTTATATTATTACACCTAAGCCATTTCCCTTTCGAGGTAGGCGTGACTCACTCGGCAGGGGAAAGGAGTAGTGTGTGGAAGGGATAGAGATTTTTCAGATTGATCCAGAATTCTCGTGCTATTTAAGTAAATAACACGTTCGTTCCGCAACACTGCTCCGACCCAGGTTGCTGATCAATCTCTCTAGCAATCACCCCAAGCGAAGAACCTCACGAAGCCGTTATGTAAGGTTCCCCACTTGGGTCCATTAATAGCCAAGGTCTTTGTTTCAGGCGTCATTCACTCTACTGACACTCCTTTTATTAACTATTTGCGGCCATACTTTCCTGTCCTGGAATACTTCTCTAGCTTCTTTTATGTCCATGCATTTTGTCATGCAGGCTCTCGTGTTTCTGTGACTTCTTATGTCTCTTCTAA
>NC_046658.1:17606140-17607897 GCF_010883055.1 Belonocnema kinseyi
CCAAATCTTTGCTTCTGTTATTTTCATTACCCTACGAATAAGTATTTTTGAATATATTTTACTTACGGTGCTTAATAAGCTAATCCCTCTGTAATTATTGCCTCGCTTTTATCTCCCTTTCTCTTGTATATTGACAATTTCTGTACTTTTGTTTCCTTTCATTTTTTATAAAGTAGTTTCCTGCTTCCTTCAAAGTCGTTTTGTATTTTTATCTCTTCTTCTGCTCTAATTGTATCTATACTTTCTTTCACTAATCGTTTAAGTATCCTATTTTTGCGTCTATAATCATTTCTAAGTCTACTTATTTCCTCATTGCTAAGACCTGCGATGTTCAAAGTTCTCTTGTACGCTTCTCTTTTTGCTTTTTGGGCAGCCTGAATTTCATCATTCCACCACGCATCACCAGACATTCTTCCTACAACTGCGGTACCACACACTTCGATCGCGCATCTAACAAGGATATCCCGTAACATTGTCCAGGCGCCTTCTAAATCTTTGTTTTTTATACGGTCCTCCCATGTTGCCCTGTCTATGCTTTCGATTATCTTATTTTGGAAATCTATTCGCACATCCTGTTCCTGTAGGTTCTCAATTTTGATTCGCGTTTGTTTTGCTTTCTTGCGTCTCTTTTTTCTCCAACCCCGACCTAAGTTAATTTTTGAGATCAGAAGGTAATGATCAGTATTGCATTCAGGACCCATCATGACCCTTGCATCTTTGACTAACTCTCTAAGTCTTTCATCCGCAACAACAAAGTCAATTATACTGCGGTTATTTCCTTTAGACCAGGTGTACATGTGGATCATTTTATGCCTAAACCAAGTATTTGCAATAAACAGACCCCTTTCTAAGCATAGACCAACTAATTTATCTCCATTATGGTTTGTTCTTGGATCCCCAAAATTACCTAATACTCTTTCCGTATCCTGATTTTGGATGCCTACCCAACCGTTCATGTCTCCTAGTAGAATTATTCTTTCCCCATGTTCGCAGATGTTTATTGTGTCATTTAAAGTGTCCCAGAAGGCGTCTTTTACTTCTCTAGAATCACTTTCAACCGGCGCGTAGCATGCTATAATAAATAGTCTTCTGATTCCTACTTTCATTCTAGCCCACAGCAGTCTGGGAGACACGAAGCCATGGTCTCCGAGATGCTGCTTAGCTCTTTCATTCAAAATGAGACCTACTCCTTCTTTACCATGTGATTCACAGTCTACTCCTGACCATATTTCAAATCCGCCTTTCAACACGCCGTTTTTTATGTCTTTAGCTTCGCATCCCTTTTTCTTTATTTCGGGCACGCATAAAATATCTAGTTTCTTCATGTCCATAGTTTCACGCAATTCTTTTACCTTGAGATCATTTACTCCCCTAGCATTCCAAACACCCCGTCTCCATTCGTCGCCTGAAACATGACCTTTAGATTTTCCGTGTGCATGCCTTTTGTCATTAAAAGTTCCAGTCCTTTCCGAGGCTATTTGTAGTTTGTATTATTCATTGTTTAGATTATACGCCCAACTAACACCTTTATGCAATACGTTTATTTTCTGAGTCGAAATCATGTCAAAGTTACGAGGGTAGTTCAATAAGTCCTTAGAATGAAGTATAAAAACAATTTTTTTTGGGTAAATTTTTTTTAATTTTTCAACATAATATCCTTGGAGCTCTATACACTTGGTCAATCGCTTTTAAAGTTTTTTTAATCCTTCAGAAAAGTGCGTTTTCGGAAGTTCCTCAAAATAAGCACTTACAGAGGC
>NC_046658.1:17607997-17623444 GCF_010883055.1 Belonocnema kinseyi
CACATATACATCCCCTCTTGTGTGTTTATTTTAGGCCTATATCTTTGAATTTACAATAAAAAGAGCGTCTTCATATTCTGAATTGTCTACTTAATTAAGTATAGTCAAAGATTAAGTTTCTCAAAGCTCTGTAGGCTTTGAGGTGGACATTCTCATCGTGACACTCGCGCTGCGCGCTCGATTTCCGACAGACATTTGTAAACAGGTTTTGTTGGATTTTTTCTAGTAACTTTCGTCGTTTTTCCACACATTTTTGTTTATTTTATTTTTTTTTCAACGTTATTTTTCACGAATAAAACAAAAAGTACGGGTCCTATCAAGAAGTGATTCTTAACGAAATTGTAGATCTTTCTTGGGATAACCATTTTTGTTGATTCATATTTTTTCGTATCACATGTACGCCTATTTCCTTCTATCTCTTCGCGCGCTCTCTTTCTTCTTTACCACCTTTTCCTCGTCCTTTCATCTTCCTTTCCTCTCAGGCGCACATGAAGAATCACCGAGGATCTCGACCGACAATTGCAGCGCTTATTTTGTAAAAATATTAAATAACATGATTCATCCCTGTTATTTTCAGCTCTAATTTTGAAGCGAGTAGAATAAGTGCTCTCCTGGAAGGAAGCTACTTTTAAAAAGAAGAATAGACACTAGTTCAGATGTGCAAATGTATGATCCAAATACATTTGCACATCTCTTAAATTATAAATAAATATTAACGGAACTCATTTAGAGAGTTCGCTCTAATTAATACACTAGCCGGTAATGTTTCTAGGTATATTTTGTTTAGGATTTAGAATAAGAGGTTAAAAGGGTTGTTCGGGCTAGTATAAACAATTAATAAAGTAAATATTATTCACATTGCAATTAATAACGAAGTCAAAAACCGAACGACCCTTGTAATCATCCCAGCTTCATAATTCTTTCGGGAAAATGGAGCTGGGCTATAATGAAGTTAGTACATTGAGCCAATCAGTGAGCTCGAACGTTGCCCCACTGCCTTGGGACACTCTACGCACGGCTACCGAGCTCGCTCTCTGCCCGAGGATCGCTCTCTGCAGGGATCCTTTGGATAATTTTGAAAAGGGTGGTGTCTATAAGATCACTTGCAGGATCTGTGGGATGAATTACGTGGGACAGATTGTTAGACTTCTTAATACTAGGATAGAGGAGCACAAAAGTGATGTTCGTTTGGGACACTGTTATAAGAGTGTTCTTGCCAGACATAAAAAGGCATTTTTTGATGTTGACCATGAATTTGACTAGGATAATGTTCGAATTTTTTATAGTGAAAGTAATGAGAGAAAGAGGGAATTCATGGAAATGCTTTATATTAAAAAACAAAAAAAGTTATCTATTAATTTAAAAACCAATTTGGATGGGTTGAACAAAAGCTATGCTAATATGATTAATTACATATAACGTAGTTGTTTCATGAATTCTGTTTTTCTTTTACTTTCTCTATTTCTCATGTAATTGTGACAGATATTTATATTGTGTTTACAACAGATTGGCCTACTGACCCTCATTCGATTCTCAGGTATCAAAGAGAGAGCACCTGCTCGTGGGTGCTGTCAATTTCTACCACTTGAAATTTTCTTGCCTTGATAAGGGTACTGTACGAGTACCGAAACGTTGGTAATGCAAATTTATTTATTTATGTTTTTTATTTTTATTTTATTGTAATTTGATGGTCATAAAAATAAAAAAGGCGAAAGAAAGAAAAAGAGAAGGAAGAGGATGTGATTGGCTGCCTTCTCATCTTTCTTTCCTCTTTTTTATTTTTTTCCGAAATTTTTTTTTTGGGGGGTTTTTTGGGGTTTTTTACAGATTACAATAGGGTTTTTTTGGTTTTCATTTATTCGTTGTGGTCCAAATTTGGTCGTTGGATTCTTGTTTTGTTTAACAGGATTTTGCATCAATTTGATTATTGGACGTTAAATGGGATTTTTAATTTGGATTTTGGTCTAATTTAAATTTCATAAATTTTTATATCTGACATTCGTTTGAAATTAATAATTGTTTGAAGGAAAATATACAATAATTATTCTAAGAGAAATTATTTCTTCGCTAAATACATTCATTTTCTCGTCTCAAGAACATGAAAATTGTTTCAATTAAAATAGTTGTCAAAATAAGTATATGAATTTACTTGGATCAAGAAACATTGTGTTAGAGTTAGAGTTAGTGTTAGAGTAATTTAATATTTTCTTGCCTAGAATAAATATATTCTTGATTCAAATAGTTGTCCGGATTCTATTATTTTCTTCATTTAAGAAAATCGGTCCCTTGTAAGAAGAAAGTACTTGCTTCTTTGAAGTAGAATCAGCCAAGTAAAGTAGCCTACTTGATATAATGCAAATTTTTTTTCAGTGTACAGACACACACAGATACAGGCAGACACATGCGTAACAGCCTGTTTTTCGGATTCAGGGGGTCTCGAAACGCGGACATTTTACAAAAACGGTGGGGGGGGGGGTCAAATTTTAAACAAATATAATACCTTCTCTTGATGAGAACGTAAAAAATAATTAATTTGTCACGAATAATGTTTTGGTAGTTCTGTTTTTTGTTCGAATCATGAAAAATAGAATTAAAAACATTTAAAAAAAGTAAATTTTTTGAAAAAAGAATCACGAGACGAATAAGACAATTAAAAAATATAAGTTGCAATGAGAATGTGCCCACGAAGCGGGCTGATATTTTATTGTCAATTCATTTTTCACGTTTAAACACAAAATACACATGCTATCAAAAAGTGATTTCAAACAAATTTGTAGATATTTTTAAATTGCACAACTTTTTTCTAGCCATCTTTTCATCTATTTTGCACAGTTTAACCGCAAAATGTAATTTTTGATTTTCCATTATTTTTGTATGCTGTTAAAATTCGAATTTTCAATCTTTTAAGAAAATTCAAAAAGTTTTTGGAACAATCTTGTAGTGCATTAAAAAAGAAATATTTTCCTTTTCTTGACTTTTTTTCATATCGTGCGTTATTTGTCTTAAAATGTTGATTTTCGGGTTTTTTTAAATCTTGTAAATGTCATAATGTTATGTACCCAGCTATGTAGCCTGTGTAGAGGGGTACTAACAGTGCGTACATGAGTGGTGACGTGTAGTGTCCCGATAGTGGGGGGATGGGGAGAACCGTTGCTGGTTCGAAGCGGATTACCTGGGTGAGCGTTAGAGAGAGGGAGAGAGAGAGTGTGTGTGTACCGTGAGGAGCGGTGGTTGCTTATTGGTGTCGGGGAGTACGCGGGACGCTGGTTTGTGGTCCTTGTTGCTCGGCCAGCCAAGTGTCGAGCCCTTTTATTCCTTGAGGTACGTTTTGTTGGCTGGCCGACACTGTCCTACGTTCGGCCGGCGACCTCGACGTCGAGGCCGTGGATTCTTCCTCGAGTCTGCAGGGGGGTCCCGAAGATGCTGGGACCTGCAAATCAAGCAATTTGCCCGGAGTGGGCAATGGTGAAGAAGGGGGCACCAGCAAACCCCGCGGGCTTTCGAGAGAATCTAAACTATCAACAATTATTGGCCGGATTTCTTCGGCTGGGTCCTTCCTGTAACGTTGAGGACTGGCACAGTCGGGGTGCTGTCGGCGCGAACTAGTTGGAAGGTGGGTGGCAGCATCTGCTCGAGGTCAGGTTCTCCCGGCGATAGCTCTTCCGGATTTGGATGCCTGGAAAGCGCGTCAGGCAGTTCGTTATCCCTCCAGGGTACGTGTTCGACGTTGCGCGGAAAACGGCTGAGGAAGAGTTCCCATCGTGTTAGTTTATCGCGGGTGTTCTTTTGACGCTAGAGCCAAGTTAGGGTCTTGCTGTGAGTTCGCAGCGTATAAGGGTGGTCCTCTAGGAAAGGACGATAGCGTTTTATCGCCCAACGATGGTAAGGCACTCGCTCGTTGCAGTGATAGCGCGCTTCGGTGAGCGAAAACTTGGCGCTAGCGAACGAAATGATACGGCGCTTGCCGTTGGGTTCATCTTGCATCAGCACAGCATCCATTCCGCGGGCGCTGGCGTCAGTTTGTAGGACGAAGCGTAGTTCGGGGTCTGATCTACTTAACTTGACCGGCTTCTGGAAGGCTGCCTTCGCTGCTTCAAAATGCCTTATGTTCTCGGGCGTCATTTTGTATGGGCGTTTCGTCGAAAGCATATCCGATAATGGGGCGAGGATAATGGAAGTGTTCAGGATATACTCTTTTACCCAATTACAGATGCCAAGGAAGGATCTCATTTCCTTCCCAGTGCGGGGTTGTGCGGCGTTACGGATTGCCTTGACGTGCCTAGATTGCGTCGAGTTACCCTCCGTACTGACTATGTGTCCTAAGTAGGGACGGGTCGTTTAGCCGAAACTATATTTGGCAGGTGCTACGGTCAGGCCATAAATGGCTAATCGTTCGACAATGTCGTCCAAGTACCCGATGGCGTACACGCCCCACTGTTCGGCCAGTACCTCGCGCATGATATTCTGGATTCTAGGAGAGAGAGAGAGTGTGTGTACCGTGAGGAGCGTTAATTGCTTATTGTTGTCGGGGAGTACGCGGGGCGCTGGTTTGTGGTCCTTGTTGCTCGGCCAGTCAAGTGTCGAGCCCTTTCATTCCTTGAGGTACGTTTTGTTGGCTGTCCGACACTGTCCTACGTTCGGCCGGCGACGTCGACGTCGAGGCCGTGGATTCTTCCTCGAGTCTGCAGGGGGGTCCCGAAGATGCTGGGACCTGCAAATCAAGCAATTTGCCCGGAGTGAGCAATGGTGAAGAAGGGGGCACCAGCAAACCCCGCGGGCTTTCGAGAGAATCTAAATTATCAACAATTATTGGCCGCATTTTTTCGGCTGGGTCCTTCCTGCAACGCTGTGTAATTTCAATCGACGGAAAACGGTAGTGCGGATTTCCGTAGAAGGCCGGCAACCTTAAGGGCAAAGGTTTCTTGCGATCCTACGGGCGTCGATGACGGGGGTCCTAAATGTCCTCCTTTCCCCGCATAATTCCCGTCAGGGCCCACTCGCCCTCTTCATACAACGCCAGGGCTTTCGGTTGGTATTGACCCGGGGGCGACCACGTCGTCCTCGTTCGCGTTGGCAAGATAGGCGTTACGAGCAGCCGGCACTACGGCTTCGTTCCTCTTAGTCTCGACAAGCGGTTTAGCGTTGCCTTGCTGTCGAGCTTGTTCGGCACGATGTTCACGGCGGCGATTTTTGGCGTCTTCGAGGCGGCGATTCCAACATGCCTCCTCCTCTATTTGCCGCTGTCGGTAAAAGTCATCAATCCTAGCTCGTTCTAGCCGAGCGGAAATAGAATCTATCCTGCAAAGCGCCCTTCTAGCAACGGCGGCACTGACAGCCTGCTGAATGATGATGACAAGGGGCGTGATGGCGACTCCTTGTTGCCGGAGAGGCTTCCTGGACCCGTTCTGCTCGTAGGCGGGCTGCCCGAGCGCTCCGTTGCGCTCGACGCTGGCGAGTACGCTCACTAGCTTGCGTGCGCTCCACAATCTTTGTCATCAAAAGTGTTGTGGTGTGAAGAAACACGGGGTAACGACGTTGGTGAGCAGCTGTACAAAGTACAGGTCTCCTGTACCTGTCACTTATTTTGTCGACCGAAAAATTCCCCTTTCAACGTGAAGAGCGAGTCTTGTTCGACTGCCTTACTTACTCGAAGGAATTTAATCAATCTCGGAACTGGACAAGAGCCGTGGTTCGGTCTTGATCGGAAGGCAAACGAATTTCTATACCGACTTTCTTGGGCGGCTGGCCATGAAAGAAGCGGAAGCCTGTCCAGGGATGGTGACCCGACGCTGCCGATGATGGGTGGAAGCCTGTCAGGAGACGGCAACCCGATACCTATGAACACTGTCAACCTCTAGTCACAAACACTTGTGAAGACGAAAGACAAGGAACACAAGGGAACACTGGGAAACATGGAAAGTCAAGGGAGAATACGACGGGGAAGACAAAGCCACTCAAAAGGCTACAATGCAGGAAATTTATTCTTGGCTTTCTAGTACACGGAGCTGCTCGATATTCGCTTTCAGTTTCGGAAAACTGACTGACTCTCCTCGGGTGGAGAGCGCGCTCGGTAGCCGTGCGTAGAGCGTTCTGAGGCAGTGGGGTAACGTTCGAGCTCACCGATTGGCTGCGAGAGCAACAACGAAGTCGCAACCGAGCGGTGGGGATCGCGCGTCTTGCCTGGCTGCCTCGGCCTTTACGCGTCGGCCCTAAAATATAATAACTTAAACGTTAAACATTGAAATCTTTAATTATAAATTAAAAATACTTACAATTACAGGAAAATTATGAAATTTAGTTCACTAACATAATTATAACCCAGCTTCATTTTCCCGAAAGAATCATGAAACTGGGATGATTAGAAATGTCGTTCGATTTTAAAGCTCAATTATCAATAATAGTTCAAATAGAATTCACCATATTTATTATTCACTCTACTCCGAACAACCATTTTAACCTCTTATTCTAATTATTACGCGAAATATTCTACAAACCTTACAGACTAATCGGTAAATTCAAACGAACTCTCTAAATGAGTTTAGCTACTAATTATTTAAAATTTAAGAGATGTGCGAATGTATGTTGATAAAACATACATGTACACATCGGACTAATGCCTATTTTCCCTTTTTAAATTGGCTTCCTTCCAGGGGAGCACTTAGGAGCACTTATTTTGCTCGTTACCCGACAAAAGCGACATGATAATTATTTAGAGCTGAAAAAATAGGGCTGTATCATCCATGTAACTATTTGTATCATTTAAATATTGTTAAATGATAAGGTTCTTTCGTTATTTATTAATTTACACAATAAGCACTGCGAGGGACAGAGAAAGGAGAGTGGTAGAGAAGGAAGAAAGAGAGCGCGCAAAGAGAGAAAACGAAATAGGCGTACGTGATTACGACCTACCGCAATGTTTTCGAGAGGCGAAAACACGGCTGTAGCACGTATGACAGCGTGTTTGTTCTCCCATCGGGGACTTGTCGAACTTCGCAGGCTAATGGCAGAAAGGGGAGGAGGGCTCGACAATGGATGACTCACTCTTAAGGGTAGGCAAACTCGTCGCTTTCGAGCCTGGGAAAGTTCCGATATTGTTTCGTTCGACCTGCGCTTAATTTCCTGTAGGAAAATTTAGCGAGAGTTTACGCTTACATTTTCGCGGAATTTCCGAGGCTCTCAACTATGGCCTGACATACAACAATAACACTGGTAAATTTTGGTTTTATAAAAAAACGTCATTAGGATAAATTGTTTGTCTGATTGAATGCTATAAATATCTGTGCAGACAATTTTTTGAATTTTGCAAAAAGTCGTCTAAAAAATTTTCAAAATACGCTCAATTTTTAAATTTTTATCAAAATCGCTAGCTAACGAACTAGACCTTTATTTTAGGACACTAACAGAGTATACCAAAGGTCAATCCAATCTGTCAATTCTTTAGAAAGTTATCGTACTGATAATCTAACAATCAACAGACACCCACATAGAAAGACACAGACACATTCGTAAAAGCCTGTTTTTCAAATTCAGGGGGTCTCAAAACCTGGACATTTGACAAAAACTGGGGGGAAGGGCAAATTTTACACACTTAGTTACAATTTTTACATTCTTCCCATACATGCTCCCATCTTTCCTTCTCCTATTCACATATTCCACACTTTCTGTTCTTTTCTTTTTCGCAGTACATCCCCTCCCTTACCTCATTTCCCAATCTGAATCTTGTTATTCTGGTCCACCTTCTCTCTCCCCATCCCTTTTCTAAATACTTTGGCACCACTTCCTTTCTTATCATCTTATATCATTTATTGTATTTTGATTCCTCAATTGCCCCTCATCTTTCTACTAATTGTCTTTCCCTCTCTCTTTTTTCCAATTCTTCATAGTTTACTCCAGTCACTCTTCTATTTCTCTATTATTAAAGAACGCCCTCCTTTCTTCTTCCCACCTCGTTAATTCAGTTGCCCTCCCTCTCCTCTCTCCTACCTCCATCAAAAACACTTTCTCGCCAACTTCCCTCCCTTCTCCTCCCTCAGCTTCGTCTCAAATTTTCATGCCCTCTTTCCCGCTCTAATACTTAACTTATCCCTTTGCGCTTCTTCTTTCACCATATATCCTGGCGTCCTTCAGTCTGCTCCTAGTGTCCACCTGATATACTTTTCTTGTAAACTTTCAATATCTTTCCTTTCTATCCATCCCCATATCTCCGCTACATAACCTAATACTGGCAATACCAGCGTATCAAATAACCACATACTCCTTCTCCAATTTTTTTTAACCTTCTTTATCCTATTCCCCATATCAAATATTTATACTCTTTGACTTCTTCTAACTTTATTCCTTTCCATCTCCCTGTCCATTCTTTCTTCCTCCCCCCTCCTTTTCTAAACCTCATTATCTTTGTCTTTTCCACATTTTTATTTAGCTTTTTCCCATCTAAGTATTTATCTAGTCCTGTAATTAATCCCGTCATTCCTTCGTTATCCTCTGCCATCAACACTATGTCGTCTGCGTATGCTAGTCTATATATCTTTTGCTTCCCTATCGTAACTCCTCCCCAACCCTTTCTTCTCATTTCTTCTTCCTAGTCTGATATTAATAAATTCTCCCTCTCTTATCCCCTTCTTTACCATAACTTTTTCTATTTCTCCTTGGTCTAATGAGTCAAACGCCGCCTTCAAGTCCACAAACATTGCTATCATTGCCCCTTTTTCCCTTTTAATTCTCTTTTTTACTAGATAGTTCAGAACATAAATGTTGTCCATTACCCCTATTCCTTTTCTTAACCCTGTCTGATTCGGCGACTCGATCTTTTTTCTTTCAACTTCTATCTTCATTCTCTCCGACAAAATAGTTACATATACTTTATACAGTGTTGGCATCAACGTCAACCCCCCATAATCTTTAACCTCCTCTCCCTTGCCTTTCTTCACTATTGGCATAACTACTCCTTCTTTCCATAACTCTGGCCACCTCTCTCTTCTCCATACTCTATTACACATTATCCATGCCCATTTCTCTAGTTCCTCCCCTCCATATTTCCATACTTAATTTGGAATCTCATTTATACCAGGTGCGTTTCCATCCTTAATTGTTCCTAAAACCTTAACTATTTCATGTTGAATTTTGAAAAAAAGTCGTCTGAAAATTTTTCAAATTTAGCTCACTTTTTAAAGTTTCATCAAAAATTTCGAAAGTTATTGTGCTGAAAAACTAAAAATCAACAGACACACAGGCAAACACACGCAGAAAGACAGAAATATTCGTAAGAACCTGTTTTTTGGATTGAGGGGGTCTCAAAACGGGGACATTGGACAAAAACGGGGGGGGGGGTCAAATTTTACACAAATATAATACCTTCTCTTGATGAGAATGTAAAAATTAATTAATTTGTCATGAATAATGTTTTGGTAGTTCTGTTTGGTAGACTTTTGTCTAGCCATATTTTCATCTATTTTGCAAAGTTTAAACGCAAAATGTAATTTTTGATTTTCCATTATTTTTGTATGCTGTCAAAATTTGAATTTTCGATTATTGAAAAAATTGCAATGAGTTGTTAGTATAATCTTGTAGGGCATTGAGAAAGAAACATTTGTTTCTTTTCAACTTTTTTCCATATCGTGCGTTATTTGTCTTAAAATGTTGATTTTCGTTTTTTTTTTTTTAATTTTCTAAATGCTATGACTATGGTAAATTTTTATTTTATAGAAAAAAGTCATAAGGATAGATGGTTCGTATGTTTGAATACTATAAATATCCGTACAGAAAAATTGGAATTATGAAAAAAAATGGTCTCGAAAATTTTAAAAATACGCTCACTTTTTGAATTTGTATCTAAAGTGGCTGGCTGTTTTTCGAATTCAGGGGGTATAAAAACGTGGACCTTTGAAAAAATCGGGAGTAGGGGTTCTAATTTTACACAGATCTAATACCTTCTCTTGGTGAAAATTTAAACAAGTTACAGGCTTAAAAAATTTCCCATTATGTGAGTGTTTTTCGTTAAAAAATTAAAATTTTATTCCAAAATTATTAGATTACAACAAAAATATATTGTTCAAAATTTACATCACTTTGGCGTTTTTGCTGAAAAATTGTACTTTTTTAAACAAAAATCATTATAATTTGAAAACGATTTAGAATCGGTTAACAAATTTGATTTATATCAGTGTTTGCTTAGATTTTCAAGGACACTCACAACTTTACAATAATTCTGGGTTATATTGGCTGTTTTCGCTAGAAATCGTCAATTTTCGTACAAAAATGATTATATTAAAAAAAGATTACGTTTTTGGGTACAATTTTAGGTTAAGCTAGTGGTTTTCAATATGGAGTTTAAAGAAGGTTTACATTTTGGGAACAATTTAAGGTTATATTAAAACTTTTTTTTACATGAAATCGCTATTTTCAAATGAAATATATAAAGTACAAACAAGATTTATAATGTGGAAAAATTAATTCTTAAGTTTTGTCAGTGAGTTTGACGGCTACTTCTTGGTATTAAAAAAATTGCTTCAAAATAGATAGTTTAAATTATGAACAACTTCAGGTTATTTTCGTGTGTTTAAGGTGAAATCGATATTTTTAAACAAAAATTATTAGAAATAAATTCAATTGTTTTTGTTTGAAATAGTAAAATGTCCAAGCTTATTATAGTGATTTTCGTTAGATATTTACATTTGTGTTAAAAAAATACTTGATTTCATAGAAGATTCATCATTTGTTAACAATTTAGTGTTGAATTTTAGTTACATTTGAAATATTTTAACAATTTTGGATGTTAGTGTTTTTTGTTGGAAATAATTAAATTTTCAACAATGATAAAAATAGAAGAAAATTGACAAGGGAAGAAAATTATATATTTAATTTTTAACTGTTCTAAAATCATTTTTCAATTTTGAACAGTTTAAAATTTAAGCTTTGAAAATTAATCTGTTTAAAAATGATGAAAATTAAAAATCCCATTATGAACCGTTGAAAGCAAAAAAAACAGTACACGCGCTAAATACCCACACGTTTCACCATCCTTTTCCTCGCGCTATGTGCTCGACTTTTCTGCACAGACTATTTAAAACTAAAGGTAAAAGTAGCGACACGAGTAATTTAATGATTGTGAATTCTCTTTTGTTAAAGCTCCTTCGGCTTTAACGAACACATTTTCATCACGTATCTCGTGCTTCGCACTCGATTTTATACCTGAAATTTTATATCATTCTCATAAATGTACCTTATTATAATTCGGAACTTACATTGTTATTAAAACAGACGAAATTTCATTGTCCCGTTTAAAAACATTTGAAAATATTTTTTGCTATTCATTTTGAATTCACCCTAAATTATTATTAGTTTATCCTAATTTTTTTTTAATTCTTCTAAATTTACTCAATTCTATTCATTCGACAAAGTTTTTTAAAGTTTTTATTTAATTCATCTTGAAGTATTTAAAACTCACCCTAAATTTAGAGGCATTTGATGAAATTCTTTTGAAGTTTCTTTAATTTTTCACTAATTAATTTCAAACTCATTTTTGAATTTATTGAATTATGATTGCACAAAATGTAGAACTGATTTATTTTGAAAGTTATTAGTTTAAATAAGTTTGCTTTAGAAATGTTATATTACAATTTTTTTTAAGTAATTGAAAATTGTACATTTCAGTATTTCTTCAAATATTATATTTATTTTATAAGATATTGTCATAAAACTATTCAGCTTCTACGTTTTTAATTTTTTAAAGAAAATAGGTGAAGGGAATTTTGTAGCTACGTTTTGGAACATACGCCCTTGTGAATATTTTAATTTGTCACGTGCCATTTCTCCAAACAGTCAATTTGATTATTTATAATGTTATTTTTTACGATTAAAACGAAAACAACGCGTTTTATCAGGATATTATTTCGAAAAAATTTTTAGATTGTTTTGGGTGAAACAACCTTTCTCTTATATCTTGTGTCATTTTACCAAAAATGTAATTTTTTTATTTTTAATGTTGTTAATCACGATTAAAATAGAAACTACCAATCATATAAAAAACCAAAATACAATTTTTGATTACTTTTCGTTTGATCAAAATTTGAATGATTAATTTTTCGAAAAAATTCTAAAAGTTGTTAGGATAAATTTGTAGGGCTTTCGAAAATTAACATTTTACTTTTCAAGTACTATGAACAAGTGTACAGAGAACTTTTGAATCATAAAAAAATGACGTCTCAAAAACTTTCAAAATACGCTCACTTTTAACATTTTTATCCAAAATGACTGACCAACGAACTTGGTATTTAGCTTAGGACACTAAAAGAGTGTATCAAAGGCCAATCTAATAGGTTATTTTATTCAAAAGTTGTCGTGCTCATAGACAGACATAAACCTTCTCTGATAAGAATGTATTAACATGAAAAAATAACAACTTATTAATTAAATTTTTTTTAACCCTACACACCAGACGAAAAAGAATTTAAATGAGAAAAGTTGTGATTAGAATGTGCCTACGAAGCAAGCAGATTGCTTTTTTTACTGTTAATCATGTTTTTCATGATTAGAGCCAAAACTATACATCCTATCAAAAAGTGGTTGATAACAAATTTAGACATTTTTTTCAAATGCACAATTTTTGTCTCTTCATCTTTTACTGCATTTTGCATAGTTTGACCGAAAAATGTAATTTTTGTATTTTACATAATTTTGTATGCTGTCAAAATATGAAATTTTGATTTTTCGAAAAAATTCAAAAAATTGTTATGATAATCTTATAGGGCATTTAAAAATCAGCATTTTTCATTTCTTGACTTTTTTAATATTGTGCATTATTTGGCCTAAAATGTTCATTTTCGCGTGTTTTTTTTTTAATTTTGTAAATGCTATAACTCTGGTAATTTTTAAGAATGAAAAAAATCATGGGGATAAATTGTTCGAAGTAGATAGGTAAGGCGGGTTCTGGCGCACTTTTTTCATACGAATAGCAAACTTGCGGCTACAGTGCAGAAGGCTGTAAAATTGGTTTCGCTTCATGTGCTGACTAACGAATCACAGTTTTGAACGATCCACACTATCGATATTGGAAATCAATACTTAAAAATCATGGGAATGGATATTTTCAGCCCCAAAAATATGGAATAGGAGATGATATGATATACGATATCGCCATATTAGACTATTTAATACCTGTTATTCCCGGAATTTAAGTTTTTCACCCCAAAATAATATAATTTTTTATGTATTAAATCTTTATCGCAATGGTGCGTCATTGAAAATTTCCAAGATCTGCAACCACCCTCATGCTATTATAACAATTCTCGGTAAACAAAATTCCATTCTGATGACGTCATCGTCGATTCCTGGAATACTTGTCTATGTGAACTAAATTAATTAAACGTTTGGCTTTAATATTTGCCGACAGGGGCGTCATTTTTCTTATAATGTTAAACAATTTCTGGGGTAAACAAAATTCCATTCTGATGACGTCACCATAGTTCCAGGAATCCTTATCTACAGTGTTGCCGTGTTTCACGAATCTTGAAAGAATGGAAAAACAATTATATCAAATTACATAGAATTCTAAGAATTGTTTTCTTTCAAAATAGTATCATATTACATGTATTACTGAGAAAATAAGGCATTGTATCGTGCTTTTCCATGCAGGTTCGAACACGTTTCTCGGTCAAAAAAATTCCATTTTGATAACGTCATCGTCGATTCCTGGAATCTTTATCTATGTAAACTAATTAATTAAACGCTCTCCTTTGATATTTGCCAACAGGGGTGTCATATTTCATATAATGTTAAACAATATATGGAGTAAACAAAATTCCATTCTGATGACGTCATCGTCGATTCCTGGAAACCTTATCGAAGTACACTCTCCGTTTTTTATCATTTTACGGGTAAACAACCACCGAGTAGGTTTGATGTCTAAAACGCTCCAAGATCTATATCAAAGTACAATTTTTTCGGTGACTCCAGCAGTTAATAACAAGACTCACATAATCTCAAACAACTTTATATCTGTGTAGTGTTTCTACAAGTGTCATCAGTTAATAACAAGACTTACATTAAACACGAATTAGAACCGGGCTTATAACGAATTTAATTCATAAAGATTTAAATACATTTTTGAATGATTGTAAACGCATGTGTATTCCGCGAATTAAGAATGCAATTAATAGTATAGGTAATACCAAAGCTTGCGTTGAATTCACAGGTATTTTTAAGGCATTAGTGGGAGGGGAGAAAAAAATCGATGCAAAACGTGTTTGCACTGAAAATAATCCTATTCTAACGTCTACGAATATTGGTGAATGGTTTGAGGGTAAAGTTGGAGCTTCAACTTTCATTGAATTACCTGATTTTATACAGAGAAAAAGAGGTGTGGTTCATATTAAAAATAAAGGCTCGTATTGTTTTCTCCGGTCAGTAATAACAGCTTTTCACTCAGTTAAAAAGGATACAGGAATAACCAGTTGTTATCCTAAGCTTTATAGTTCAGAACTCAAATATAATGACATCAAGTTTCCAATTACTCTTGAGTATATTCGAAAATTTGAGAAAATGAACGGTTTAAGCATAAATGTGTACGGATTAGAGTCTGCTCAATACATTAAGAAAGAGGAAATTGTTCCAGTTTTTATAAGCCAGGAAAAATCCAAAAAACTTACTATTCACCTTGTTATGATTGACTCAATTTGAATCAATTTGCATGGAAATGTTATCAAAAACATATACCTACAAGTGTTGCTTATTGCACAAAATGCAGTTTTGAGGATTAACAATCTGAACCTCAAGTTTATCGTGGAAAGGACTGCATAACGTGGTTTGTCCTTGAGTTGAAAAAGTTAGCTGAAAAAGTAGATATATTTGCGAACAAGATTTTAACCAAGATGATGTTAAAGATCGGGATCACGACCATTTTACAGGTAAATACCGTCGCCCTTCTCATTCCAGGTGTAACGTAAATTACCAAGACTCACATGTAATTCTCATAGTATTTCATAATTTATCCGGCTACGACTCTCACTTTTTCATCAAAGAATTGGCAACAAGCTTCAAGGGTGATATCTCATTATTACCTATTAATAAGGAAAAACATATATATCCTTTACAAAAAGGGTGCAAAATACAAAAGTTAAACTCAGAGTCATAGACTTTTTTCGATTTATGATAAGTAGCCTCGCCAAATTAGCTTACAATCTTAGCAATGATGAAAAATTGGTTACAAGAAAATATTTTTAAAATGATGATGAATTTGAATTATTAACAAGAAAAGGCGTATTTCCATACCATTATGTTGATAATTGGCAGAAATTAGATGAAGACTGTCTGCCAGCAAAACAGAAATTTTATTATAAATTAAATGATAAGGGTACCAGGTGTATACATATGAAACCGGTATTGCCATTTAGCGGCCAGTAGGCACACTTGTAGGCACTGTCGGAACTTACCATTTGTGCTAATTGGCGT
>NC_046658.1:17623544-17627203 GCF_010883055.1 Belonocnema kinseyi
CTAAAAACTTCAGGCAGTCCCGAAAACCGCGATCGACAACGATAACAGAGTTTGAGGGCATCCATGTACGCAGTTTTATTGAATCTTGTTTTAAAAGACTTTAAAAGATACTAGCGTCGTTGTTCTTGCCGTCAGCAAAATACGGACCGAAAACATCCACTATATATCCTGTCGTCATTACTAACATCATGGGCTTGACCAGATTCCTTCCTTTATGCATAGAATAAGTCCGCCTTTGAAAAGATTAATTGCTACTCTTTTGGATAAACATGTATGTACCATCAGCTACAAGGATACATACATCTTCTCCATTTGCGAATAGAGTTTTTGCCGTTGATGTAGTATGGTCCTTAATGACTGACTCGGGTGATAAGTGACCTATACCAAGATGATGAGGTACAAAGGAGGACATCAGAGCTTTCCTTGCTGCCGTAATTCCTCTGCCAACTCTTCGTTTTTCTATGCCAAAAATAGTTGATAAAATCGCATTGGAAAGACCTGTGCGCAACTTGATCAACAATAATGCAAGGCACAAACGCACAGAACGACCTTTTGTCGAACGCACTTCAATTGGCAAGTACTGTGCAGCGTCACTAAATTGATTTTTCGTCAAACCGGTGAGCCTATAATAATCTTTATCCTCAAGTGCAGATGGATCATCAAAATTCAACTCTGTTATTCTTGCCTCCTCACGCAAATCATTCAGAAGCTTAGAAATCGACTCAGCGTTCATGTGAGTAAAATCAGAGGTGGTTTGTATAGACGCAACAGCCTCTTTCTTAAGAAAACCATTATCAACCAAATGAGAAGCACAGCATCTCAGTTTTGCAGGAATCAAAATACCAGTATCGACGTAAACCCTCAATGCAGCGAAAGGTTTGATTCTGATACGATTATTCTTATGATGACAGACAATGCATCTGGATTGAAAAATCATACATCTTCTTATTGGAAGTTTGATTTTCCTACAGTCAGAATCTGAAGTTCCATCTTCACTGGAAGATTCTGAATTTTTATAAATCTGACTCTTACCTGGTTCTAAAACATTTGATAAATCATTTTCATAAGAATTCATCTCTTTTGCATCTGTAATCCGATGCTTTTTAATCGAAAAGCATCGACAACTATCGCAAACCTTTGACTGAATAGTTAAGGAGCTATTAAAAGCAGTTTTAAGAACATTTAATGCCCTTTCATCCTGAACTACTGATAGATGACTCTTTGGTTTTAAGAATTTGCTGCAACAAGAACACTGTTTTTTCGGCATAATAAGTGGTAATTAAAACTTAATTCGCAAGTAATTATTTCACATGAAAAAATAAAGAGAATCTGAGACTGGTGTACAGAACTATTAAATAATAAGGATTTTAAAAAAAGTGTAGCCTCTCATGCCTATGAAGTACCTGTGCAAAAAACTTACAATCGCTATGAAACTAGTCGATACTGATAAAATAAAACTACAATAAAATAATCTGAAACAAATGTATGTACGCAGTAATATCACATACAGTGGATAAGAACTCTTTAACAGGTCGAAACGTGGAAGAAGAATGAAGGAGAATATAGCTAAAAGCATGTGCAACAAACGCGAATACCATGTGGAGGGGGAAAACAGTTGAACGTAGTGAAGCGGCAGTCGCACATGAACGATAGCGTTTTGTTTCCTATTCCACTGACTTTGGTTGATTTTAATCTCACTCCTCTTTGCCCAAGGGCGTCAAAGTAGCTAAGACCGGCAGTTAATGTTTCTTAAGAAAAATAACTTAAAAATAATAAATTAATAACAATAAATTAATACCTTAAAATAATACGCTCGGTTTTTCATAAAGTATAAAAATAAGCCCATTTTGAAGGCTAAGTACCTCGAGAAAAATGATGGCTTTAACATATGTTGTAACGCATATACGTGCGCAGTTTTAGGCCAAGTATGATCTTGCGTGAGCAATACTAACAATGTGAAACTTAGCATGATTTGAATGAAAGTACGAAAACCCATGTAAAATACGAACTTGAAAATGACTATATCTTGAAATCAGATCACTCTCAGGAAAAATCCTTTCAAGGGATTATGAGACCTAGTTAGATGAATAAAATAAAACATGTTTGAGGCCAATCTATAGATGGCCCAAAAACCGGCCTTATTGACCCTCCTCCTTTAACTTAAAAACGTTAGGTGAATATTCGGATTTATACTTGAAAAATGATGTTTTTCTCTTGGCGAATATTTTTGAAAGTTTTAGATGTCGCTGCATTGAAACTTATAACTTGGATCCATTGCGAAAGCAAATAATAGATTCATGGGGTCGAATTTTGATGAAAATGTACCCGAGTCCTATATTACTTATTTCGATATAAACAATTACTACGGTAAAGCTCTGAGCCAATCTCTACCCTATAGCAATTTTAAATGGTTCACTGATTTGGAAAACGAATCAAATTTTTACAACATTCCCGGCGATTTAGAAATAGGTTATATCCTTGAAGTAGATTTGGAATATCCTGAAGAACTCCATGATTTACATAAAGACCTACAATTATGTCCAGGACATTTAGTACCTCCTCTTCCAATATCTGAAGTCCCGAAACTAATTACCAATTAGAAATCAAACACGAATTACGTTCTCCATTATCAAAACTTAAAACAGTACTTAAAAATGAAAATGAAGCTTGTTAAAATTCATCGAGTTTTAGAATTCAAACAAAAGCCATGGCTAAAAGCCTATATTGTTTTGAATACTGATTTTCGAAAGAAGGAAAAAAATGAATTTGAAAAAAATTTCTTCAAACTCATGAACAACTCTGTCTTCGGAAAGACTATGGAGAACGTTAGGAAGCACAAAGTTGTTAGGTTAGTGACAAAGTGTGAGGGAAGATGGGATGCAAAAGCTCTGATTACCAAACCAAACTTTCATAGCAGCACTATATTTGGTGAGGACAAGGTGATCATTGAAATGGGTAAAACCAAAATTAAATTCAATAAGCCCATCTATATAGGTTTCACGGTTCTAGATAGATCAAAGATAATGATTTACGACTTTCATTATAATTACATGAAGTACACATTTGGCGACAAGACAAAAGTACTCTACACCGACACAGATAGCTTGATTTACCACACTACACGAAATTGAATTACTGAACAAAAAAGTCTTGGGACTCATGAAGGACGAATGTAACGGGAAAATTGTAACTGAATTTATAGGGCTAAGGTCCAAATTGTATTCCTATAAAGTTTAAGCGAAGAAGATTAGAAAAAGAAAGCCAAAGGGATTAAAGGGTCCACTTTGAGGACAATCACGTTTGAGGACTATAGGCAAACTTTGCTACATTATCAAACTCTTACTTAACCTCAACGGTTAATTCGAAGCCGAAAACATGAAGTTCACTCGATTGAGTAAAACAAGATCGCCCTCAGCTTGCGAGATGATAAGAGGATGCTGCTTCCTCATACAACCAAAAAACTTCCATGTGGCTACAAAATCCGATCACAGGAGGCAATGGATGTTGATAAAAATTAATATTCATTCTCAAAAAAAAAAGAATTCAATTCTCAAGGAAGAGTTGAAATTGTATAAAGCGATTCTAGAAAGCATGTATGAGTGTTCATCTTTCTAAATATATTTCACTCTACAAGGAGATTTGAAATTGTGTACAGCGAT
>NC_046658.1:17627303-17636421 GCF_010883055.1 Belonocnema kinseyi
TAATTAAAAATTTTTCATAAGGACAACCGCAGGATTTCGCCGGGAGCGGGTGCTAATCTGAAAAATTGCACCCGATACCAGCGAAATCGCGGTAAAATTTCAGCCACAACCGCGTCTCACAACCGTGAGATTGGTGGTTTGGTGCAGTGAAACAAGAGCGACGATAAGCATGATGAGCGATGTAACATATGAGTGGAGGAGAGAGAGAGAGAGACTTAGGATTAGTACATAACCTTTAATGTAATAGATATAGTCTACAGTCTACATATTGCAGTAACTAAAATGTATAATTGGCGAAAGAAATCGAAAATCTGTACAATTTTTGGTAAAAAATACATATTATTGCAAATAAAGAAAATTATTTGAATCTAAATTGGTGTCTTTTCTCATTTATTTAGCACAACCTGAAAATCCTATTTTATCAAGTAAGTTTGCTTCTTTTTTTCTCAAAAATAAACTCATCTGCTCTAATTCACAACTGAAAGTTCATTCATTCTTTCTGCTGTTGCTGCTATCGAGATGCAACTTGATCCGTCGGACGTAATCGCCCAATGCTGAGAACGATGTTCCGTGAAGCCGCAATGCCTACGGTGTGTCCACTGACCTATCTACTATTCACGCTTATGATTATAAGGGCAAGGAAGTCAGGGTAAAACAACACACACACACACGTTTCTTATCAATTGATTTTTTAAAATTTATTTCTAAAAACCAGTACATTATACTCAATAAGTATATTATAATTAAATACATAGAAACATTTTAATACTTTTCTAATCTATAAAAATTTGAAGTCAAGGAAATATAACTGATTCAAAGACATCCAGTTTTCCAATAAAAGTACATTTCCAATTGCACAATTAGAGAAAGTTTCATACTTATGATGTGTACAATTGAAATAATCAATTTCATACGTCTCATGCAATTGTCGTAGCGAGAGACATTCCAAATCGAGCATGTCAACGATTTCACACGATATTTCCTCAAATTGGTTAAGCCAATTCTTCTTTTCCAATCCCTTTACGCTTAAGAATACGGTAAATCACTCGAATTCCAAGGTATTTAATGATTATATAGCCAATAATATAGCCAATGCTTTCAATATTCATTTATTGTCTGGAAACTTAAGGCCCTGCACATCCACCACGTACTCCATTTCGCGAGCAACTAAACTATTTCTACCAGGTTACAGCATTTTTATACTAACTTTTTCACCATCCCACTTATTGGTTTATACTCAAGTATACGATCATGCAAAATTAGGCAATATGCTGATGTTTGAGAAGGAAAAATTTTACTTGTTTGAAATACCAATCGGACGTGAACTAGTCCGTATTTCAAGGATTCAATTTTCTTAGAACAGTCAATCACTACTAGAGGCACATTATCTATAAATTCTCTTCTCGATAGCAATTAATATCAAGATTCAAATTACTAAAAGGATAGCACTGATCATTTAAAAGTAGTTTTACATTAGTCAAATTGCAATGATGAAAGTTGCTACAGTTTCTAGTGGTATTATTTTTTCTGTTTGTCTGATATCTTATTATGACAAATCTCGGCTTTTCCAATTGTGTTGAGGTTTTTACAGTCCAAACATAGTTTGAAGTCGCTGGAACTAGGGGATATTCATATAGTTTCCGAGTTCGAAAACTTATTGGAATAGGTAGATCTTTTTCAATATATTTTAGCAACTGAAATTTTCGTGAATCAGGCAGTCTAACGCTAGGCAATAGCGACACCAGTGACGTTTGTTAGTGATTGATTGTTATCATTTAGATCAAGCCAACCAGTATTGTGTGTGTAACGTGATTGTCCTGGATTTAGAGATACATGATTTTTCATGAGACTAGTCAGACCAATATTTTTATTCCTGTCAATTTCTATTGCATTAATTTCGTATCTTGCATCTTCAAACAAATGACGGATGGCGTTAGAAACGAAAGATGTGTTTGTCACTTGTGCTCCATCAATTTTTAAGATTCTTCCGTGTACGTGAAATTAACTTTTGCTCGGTAGGAGACACTGGTCCTGATTCTGAACGACGATCCGAATTTCATCACTGTTGCTGAAGGTTGATGAGGCATATGGCTGATGCGCATGAATTTCACAGTGTGCAGTCGACTCATCAAAGATGATTGGTGCTTGAATATTTAAAATTTCCCCCTTCATGACAAATAATCAATCGTTGATAGACAAATTGACAAGTGCAGACGCAAAAAATCTTCACCACGAAAATTGACCAAATGTCCGTCTTGATCAACTGTACTGAGCCGTACATGAGCTATTATCTGCGCGGCGACTGGTAAGTAAATGACATGAGATGGTGCTTCCACCATCTTATATCCAGGTGGCATTAGAGGGAAAAATTCATGAATAGTATGTACTTTTTGACCATTAATGTATGCACCTGTAGTTATGCTACAAATCATTTATCAAAGAATTCACTTTTATTATTGATACCGGTTGATCAGATTCATAAGCTTGCTTAGCTTCTAGTCTACGTGGCGAGAACCCCAGCAAATTACTAATGGAATCTTAAGGTTCGAAATTTATACCGTGACTGCAGTAAATTTCACTTTTTAAAGTATTATTGTTTGGCTCCATATGAATTGCAATACCCTTGTTTGCCAAAGCATTCTGTAGATAGCGCTTTATGTCACTTATTTCATAACTTCCTGTAGGTATTTCAATTATTTAATCTTTCACATAAAATTTATTTTGACCAATGTCTACTTTGGGTATCGAATTAAAGGTTAGAAATTCAACGAGTCCAAGCGTGTGATTTTTATAAGAAGACGACCCAATTGGAGAAAGATAGTGTGTTTCTAGGATTGAAAAAGTTCCCGATAATGTTAGTGTCAATGAATCATCCATGATGACAGTTGGCGTTCAACTGACTTTATATTGAAAATTTCATCACTTATACAGAGTAAACATACTCTTAGATTTTAATTGATTGCATAGAAAATGCAAACGTAAATGCCCACACACGAATGTATCGTAATTTTGATATCTCTCGAGATTATACTTTATGCTACCAACACCGAAATACTTTAAGAGATCCGAAGGTGGTCGAAGATTATCGAAGCTATCGAAATAAATTATTTTACCCTCAATCTTTTTATAGGCACAGCAATGTGTTCCTGGTCCTTTTTCATTATCAAGATTAACAATAGCACATTCATATTTACGCGGCCCTCCCTCTAGTAATCTATTTCGCATAAAAAACCTCGAAAATGTGGAATCTTCAAAGATTTTGGAAATTTTAGTAAATCTGCATCAGTCAAGGCTCGATGAGGTAGTTTCACTTTGAGTTTTTTGCATTGCGTTTGAGTCCTGCTCCTTGTTTACACTGTTTTAGATGAAGCCCTAATCCTTGTCTATATGATTTCAAGTATAGACCTTTTCCTAAAGCAATGGCTTCTATCGTTTCATTATGTCGTTTACTCTCTGAAAGTTGTTATTTTGCCGAGTTTTCATCATACACAGCTTTAGCTATTCCAGCAGCTCCACCAGCTAGTGCCCCAGCAGCAATGAGATCCGCAAAAACGGGTATGAGAAAGGGTAAAAATCCTCCAACTCTGGCTAGTACAGGTAGAATACGAGATCTATTCACATTTCTTCTTCCATCGGCCTTCATCACAGCTGCGTTTGGGCCTCTGAGTGGAGATTTAATAACAGTTTGCGCATCATTGCTTAAAATCATGGACTTTTTAGCTGCAGCAACAATTTTTCTCAATGTAGTTGTAGGTCTTCTATTCTAGCTGAGACCCATCTCCAATTTTGATTTCGCTTTTATTGCATTTGCTATTCCCCAAGCAACCGCCTTTTCATCTATGCCTGCGCCCGGAGCAAGGACACTTTTCCAAGCTTTTTCAGCTAGTACACTGTCAGCTGCGTTTCTAGCCTCTATGTTTTCTATATTTTGTGAGTAGGCTATATCGTGCTCTTTGCAAGCAGCGTTGAGTGGATTGATTCCTGGATCCACTCGTGCTAATCGTTTGGCTAGTTTCGTGCCTGCTCCACAGTACTGGTAACCAGGCAAATGCAATTCCAACGGTAAATTTTTGATGATTCTGTTTAGCAAGCCTCTCCCACGTCTTGCCTGATTCACGGTTCGCTTACGACTGACTGTTTTGCCTCTGTGAACGATCATATCTAGGCAAGTGATACTTTCAGACTAAAGGATCAGCCTATATAACCAGGATATTTATAAGTTTTTCAGCCAGTCTTTATCAAGATGCAGTTTGATGCACAACCTGTGAAACTAGCTATCCAGAATTTTGATTCGCTTGTTCAAAACGAGAATAGAGAAAAACGAAATGGACATTTGCTACCAAACAGTGTATGGGCTATATTTTGTGGGCCTGCCAACTGTGGAAAGACAAATGCTTTGCTGGCTCTATTGATGCATTTAAATGGATTGAGATTTGACAATATTTACATCTACTCAAAATCGCTAAAGCAAGCAAAGTATGCATTTTTAGAAAAAGTCCTTCAATCAGTAGATGGCGTTGAGTACTATCCTTTCAATGAGCATGAAGAGGCTATAATGCCAAATGAAGCGATACCAAACTCATTAATTGTATTTGATGATGTGGCTTGTGAGAAACAAGATAATATAAGAGCATTCTTTTCTATGGGCAGACACAAGAATGTCGACTGTTTTTACTTGAGTCAGACATATGCTCATATTCCTAAACATCTTGTACGAGACAATTTTAATTTACTTGCGTTATTCAAGCAAGGTGAAATGAATCTCAGACACATTTATGATGCTCATTTAAATACTGAAATGACTTATTCGCAATTAAAAAATGTTTGTTTAACTTGCTGGAATAATGACAACTGTGGATTGGTTGTAATTGGCACGGATAGAAATCTGAACCAAGGAAGATATAGGAAAGATTTGATTGTTTCATAAACCTGAAAAAGTAATATATACATGTGTGATGATCAATATAAAAACAGTCACACCTTAGACGTTGATGCATCAACATGTCTTCGCGTGAGGAGAATTTTCAAAAGCAAAGAATATTTTGCATCAAATTGCTAGAGCCAGTATATCAATTCGACGAAAACATAGGTTAATAAAGTTGGGCAAAGAAACAGTTGAGCGCACATTAAGTGACACTTTTAAACCTATTGTTAATCAACTAGAGAAAATTGTTGGTGGTTTCAAGAATATGAAAAAAGTTGAACCAATTAGAGGGAAAGTAGAGGCGAAGAATAAAACTGAAGAAAGTATTGATGAGGACGATGATTTGTCATGTAAATCAATTAATATGCATATTCATGGATTGATGATGATGATGCAAACAAGTATCTAATATTGTTGGGTGAAAGAAGTAGAGAACTCGATAATGCGTATGGAGTAAGAAAATTAACAAAAGATAGATTAATGATTGGAGATTCTCAGATAAGTTTCAGCCAGAACTATATTCATGTGGGTAATTTGAATATTCCCAAAAGTAAAGGCTTGCTTGAACTTCCATTTTAAAAAGTACCTCAAGAGTCCTCTATAACTCCCAGTGATATTGAAAATTAAAGACAAATTGTTAGTGCAACAAACGCATGTAAAAAACATTATAAGCCTGATGGAGAAATTCGTGACAGTAAGGCCTTTAAATATAAAAACTTTATAATGAAATTAATTCACCCATCTCCACCAAAAAATTCAAGTAGACGAAGTAAAGACCGGGAATCATTATCAGGTGGAGGTATGATCCCACAATACATGATTGCCAGAGCGAAAAATCTAATGGAGTGCATTTTTGGGATGATCCGAATGAATTAGTAGATCGATTACGTTTACTGTTAGCGTCTAAGGTAGCTGGAAATCCAAGTCACGCCAATGAAATAATATCAATTATCGAAGAACTACGTGAAGCTGGAATTATATATTAATGGATTTTTATCAAAATTTTCATCATTTTCAAGATGAGCATCGATGTATTCGGACGTCATTCCAAGCGAGCACAGAACACAAGTCGCGGTTTTCCTGGAACAGGCATCAAAGTCAAATCTGAAGGAAATTATGATATGGATAATAAGAGGCTGTGTGAAGTTGCTGAAGATCAAGAGAAGTATGATGCTGTGAATCTGAATCTGATGCAACATATGATACAGCGTGAACTTCAGACTATATATGATGTTATAGCTTATTTGCGAACTGAAGTAGTCAATAATACAATGATGCTTGAAACTCTGGACAATTCCACAGATAAACATTTGAAAATAGCTAAAATTGATGTTGAATCAATTGAAAAACTGGTGTATCGAAATACAGAGCTCATTAGTCACTTAGACACCAGGCTGAATGCACTAAAAAATGGACGCTGAGAAGTTGCAGTTGGTGAAGGAGCTGCACAAGCCAGCTAGACGAAATTACCAACGTCGACATTTCGATATTCGTGGCATTGATGAAGCGTGGCAAGCTGAGCTTGTTGAAATGCAACCATACGAGAGAGTGAACAAAGGATATATAGTAAGTACATCTTAACTGTAACTGACATATTTTCAAAATTTGCCTGGGCTGTCCCCGTCAAATTCAAGAAGGGTGAAAATGTAGCCGCAGCCACGGAATCTGTTCTTGATGAGGGGCGCATACCGAAAAATTTAGATGTTGATAGCAGAAAAGAATTTGACAATTCGCAATTTGAAAATCTTATGAAGCAATACAAGATAAATTTGTACTCGACATTTAGCAATTTAAAAGCATCCATTTGCGAGCGATTTAATCGTACATTAAAGAATAAAATGTGGATGCAATTTAGCTTACAGGGGAATTACAAGTGGCTAGATATTTTGAAAGATTTAGTTTCATCTTACAACGATACTGGGCTTCAGAATATTAGAATAAAACCAAAGGATGTTATTAAAGAAAATGAGAAAAAATTGTTGTTTAATGAATACAAAAATTATAGTGTAAAACATACAGTTGAGAAAGCGAAATTAAAAGTTGGAGATAAAGTGCGTATAAGTAAATTTAAGTATGTTTTTGAGAAAGGCTACACACCTAATTGGACAACTGAAATATTTAATGTAAGCCATGTCAAGAATACTGAATCAGAAGCTGTTTGTAAAATGGTTGAGTTTCGATGACTCACACAATAGTTGAATAGTAGAGTCTAGCTTGTAAGTATCTTTTGCACACACATTATGATTATAAAAAATAATTATTCCAAGAAACAGAATTTCAAATCGCATGAGATTAGCAAATATCAGTTTTTTCATTGCTTCACTCTTTAAACTTGTATAGTTTTTTCCTATGTAAGATTTTACACTTTTCACACATGACGATTTCACTTTACGTCAGACACTTACAGCGATGGTTTCAATAATGACATCTTTTTTTTCTTGCAGTACAAATGGATAATATTTTTGCGTTTCTTGAATTTTCTCCAAAGCCACTATATAATTTCCAAAATATATAGTTATGTGTATATGGAAATTTCCACAGTCGATGCATTGTTGCTTCTCTTGGCCATCAAAGAAGAGTGTCAGGAGGTTGAAGTAACTTTTGAACAATTTCCACTCTTGAGGATTCAGGGTTATACTTGCACGAAGATGACTGGCCTGGAGTTTAACTGTTGAGGCGAGCTTTGCGTCTTTTTTAAATTCAACACCGACAATAATTTGTTTTGTGAATGATGAATTCAGGTTGTATTTGATCGCATGTAACATTTGATTTCGTGAAGTATACGGCATGATGAATATCTCACTGAAGCTTGTCACAGACTGAACGATAATTGAAAAACTGCACACACTTATACAATTTTCTCCACAAATTCAATGGAGTTGAAGCGTCCACCCAAATACACCATTTCAAGATGCTGATCTCCACAGACTTTCTTCATTTGCATAAACAGATTTTTATCCTCTTCAAGCAGTTTTGCCATTCTCCTTGTTAACTTCTAGGTCTGTCAGCTTCTATGTTGGAAGAAAATCTTCACTGCAAGCGGTTTTGTTTAATTGTAGGAGATCCGTTTTTTCTTTTCTTGTTGCTGTTCTTCTTTATAATATGGCATCTGACAACAAACTGAAGAAAGAGAAGAACCAGCCTCCTCTTATAGACACCTACCCCTCCACCAAATTTCTTGAGACTTTTGCGTAGTATTTCACGACATGATGCAATAATTAACATAAGAGTGAAAAAAATAATGGTTCTTTAAACGTTTATTCAATTTACCTCACAAAGCTAAGGTTTCCAGGAATCATGCAGACCTCATCATAATGGAATTTTGTTTACCACAGAAATTGTTTAACATTATATGAAATATGAGGCCCCTGTCGGCAAATATCAAAGGAGAACGTTCAATTAATTTAGTTCACATAGATAAGGATTCCAGGAATCGACGACGTCATCAGAATGGAATTTTGTTTACCGAGAAACGCATTAGAACCTGCATGAAAAAGCACGTTATAATGCCTTATTTTCTCAGTAATACATATAACATGATACCATTTTGAAAGAAAACAATTCTCAGAATTCAATTTAATTTGATATAATTGTTTTTCCATTCTTTCAAGATTCGTGAAACAAGGCAAAACTGTAGATAAGAATTCCTGAAACTATGTTGACGTCATCAGAATGGAATTTTGTTTCCCCCAGAAATTGTTTAACATTATATGAAATATGACGCCCACGTCAGCAAATATCAAAGCAGAACGTTTAATTAATTTAGTTCATATAGATCAGGATTCCAGGAATCGACGATGATGTAATGATAACACAGGCCCACAAAAAAAACAAAAGTGTCTGTGCAATTGACCAGACCTATATATACTTATGTATTTTTCGACGCTGAATCTGAATTTGCAATAAAAAAGTAGGGTCCAGCTACTTTTTTATGGGGTTTTGATCGAAAAACCTCATTTTTACGATTTTTCATGGTTTTTTTTTAATGAAAAAAAAATAAAGAAAAATTTTATTTTTTGACTTCAGAATCGAATTCTACGGGAAAAAATACATCGAAAACCATGTTTTGATTTTTTTTACAAAAATTTCAATCCACCATACGGCGATGAAAAGGCAAAAAATCGCGAAAAGTGAAAATTTGCTTCAAATTTGATTAAAATGACATTAAAATCAAGTTTTACGATTTTAAACCGA
>NC_046658.1:17636521-17649291 GCF_010883055.1 Belonocnema kinseyi
GAAAAAATATGATCAAAAGAGTCTGAATGATTTATTTAGAAAGGCTGGCCTATCTAAAGAGCAATGTGAATTGATGGCTTCAGACTTTAAAAAGCGACATATCCTGATAAAGGGAACTAAAGTAAGTGAATATCGTGACCGAGAGAAAACCTTTCGAAAACATTTTCAATAAATATTAATAATTTAAAGAGATTTAAAGGATTGTATGCTATATTTTCAATAATTTGAAGGGATTTCAAAGCCTTTGTAATATTTTAGTATGAATTTTCTAGAATTTCGGAATGAAAGATTTTTTAATGATTTTTATGGGACTTAAACATTTAAATTAATTTTACGAAAATCCCATGGAAAAATTGAAAATTCAAATTTCGATCCAAATGACTCAAAATACAGAAAAATATAAAAAATGAATTACAACTTTTAAAAGTCCAGAACATTTTTGTTTTAACAATTTGTTTATAGGACTTGAAAATTAAGTGTAATTATACGAAAATACAGTAGTAAAATAAAAATTTCGATCTGAACGATTGTAAATAAAGCAAAAAATTCTCTAAAACGGAATTATAATTTTTGAAAATCCCTAAAAAAAATTATTTTTTCTATTTTTCGGTAGGGCTTGACAATGTAGTTTCATTTTACGCAAATACAGCGGAAAAATAGAAGATTTAAATTTTGGATCCAAACGATTCAAAATACGTGGAAAAATCTCCAGAAAGAATTATAACTTTCGAAAAGTTCTAAATCATTTTATTCTAACAAATTTGTATAGGACTTGACAATTAAGTTTAATTTTATGAAAACACAGTAGACAAATAGAAATTTCAATAAAAATGTTGCAAGTAAGTGGAAAAATCTAAAAAAAAATTATAACTTTGGAAAAGTCCTAAATAATTTTATTTTAAACATTTTTTTTATAGAACTTGAACATTTAATTAGATTCTATCCATTTTTTTGTAGGGTTTTAGTTTAATTTTACGAAAAAAACGCTCTCTAGCAATCTCAAGCAATCTTAAAAAATTATTAAATATTTTAATAATATTGATTATGACCAAGTAGACAAACAAAATTAACATCTTAAACTATTAATTAATTTCCCTCAAAAAACTTACATCAATAATAAAAAATTATAACTTTTGAAAAGTACTAAATAATTTTATTTTAACAGATTTTCATAGGACTTGACAATTAAGTTTGGTTTTACGAAGACACAGTGGAAAATAGAAAATCCTAATTTCAATCCAAACGTTTCAAATACGTAGAAAAATCTCAAAATGGAATGATAACTTTTGAAAAGTCCTCAAAATTGTTATTTTAACAATTTTGTGTAGGACTTGACAAATTATTTTAATTTTACAAAAATAAAGTGGAAAAATAGAAAATTCCAATTTCGATTTAAACGATTCAAAATACAGAAAAGAATCATAAATGATGAAAAGTCCTACAAGATTTAATATTATCCATTTTTTTTGGAAGGGCTTGCGATTATAGTTTTATGTATCGAAAATTCTGTGGAAAAATAGAAAATTAAAACTTCGAGAGAAATGAAGCCTCTCTGCTTGTTATTTATGCTCGTATTTCTATTTCAATTTCGGAAAGGACATTTTAAAGTCTTTAAAACATTTAAAAGAGCTACCTGGACCTTTAAATATATCTACCTGAGTGCCTGCGGAGAATTTCTCTGACCTTCTCTGACCCTAGAGAATCTTTAGAATATGCTCAGAGATTTCTATCGGTAGGGTTGCTGCAACCAGATTCTGTGGAAGGTCATCCACTAACTACACACATTCTTACATAATTTGTCTTAAACAATTACATTGAATTACAATACATTACATATAATATAGTCGCACGCTTTTAATGATATTATAGCGCTTTTAAAAATCGAAAAAGCAGTGACGGGTATCGAACCACCTACTCTAAGCAATGCGTTTGATCGCTAACGACTAGACCTCACGGGTAACTTAACACTTAGAATATCGAAAAAAATATCTCGGCTAAAAAGTTAAAGTAGGAGTACGTCAGGGCCGTCCAAGAAATATCCAGTCCCTGTTCATCGAAATTTCTTATTTTAACTATTTATTAATAAGCGGGATTATAAATTTAAAAGAAGTAAATATATAGATTAGATAATTTTGTATTAAGAACTTTGTTCACCTTACTACCCAAAAATTTAAATTAATCATAATATTTGAATATTTTCTGAAGTCCTAAAATAATACCCGAAACTTAAAAATATTAAAGTTTGTACGGGGGACATGGCTTTAAACTTCAGCCCGGGCAATGATGACGTCCCTAGGGATTCTCATTTTACTATACTGCTGTGTTTTTCCTCACATAAGAAAAGTGAAAATCTCTAAACAATTCTCCAATATATACTTTCTTTTAAGTAAATCGTTAATTTCACATGAAAATAAACTTCATATCATTCATTTAATAAAAATTTACATTACTTTGCGTTATTTTATGGTATACTGGTATGAAAATAATACAATCCTTAAATGAATTAGTACATATCAGAATTTTGACTTTTGGACTTGAGATTTTACACCACTCTTTTGTAATGATAACAAGAGATATTTCGGGTTTCACTCGTGTACAAAACTACGAAATTTTGCCGAAATTTCGTAAACATTGTAGTTCACTTCTTCAGGCCTGACCTGAAACTGAGGTATCAGGTTATGTTGCTCTTATGTATACTCTCTACGATGCCTGTGATTGCCCAGAGCGCCCCAACGTGGGGACTGGTTGAACCTGATTGGCCAATCAAGTCTTTTTATTTTTAAAAATCCGGGAGGGCGGAAAGCTAAATTGGACTGGTATTATATACATTGTCCCTATTGATGTCATTAGGATGTTTTAAGATTTCGATTTCTTCTCTATGTTTTCTGGGAAAGATGCTGTGTGTTTTTGCAATGACTGTTGCTCTGTCAAATAAAATTTTATGTCCTGTTTCGATATGATATTTAGCTAGTACTGAGTGCGTGAAATGCTTTAGCCTGACCTTACTTTCATGTTCCTTTATACGTTGGCTCACCGCTCTCCCGATTTCTCCAATATTAACTTTGCCACAAGAACAAGGGATTTTATATACTCCTGGATCACTTAGGGGTGCCTTTTTGTCTTTCGGGTTATTTAGTAGTTGTCTCATTTTCTCAGGCGATTTAAATATGGTTTGGATGTTGTGTTTGTTAAGAATTCTTCCAATTTGTTCTGTGACACCTTGGATGTAGGGTAGGGTGGTGGTCATTTTTCTCTCTCTTTCTTTCGTAGGCTGTGTTGACTTGTTTTTTTGATTGTATTTCCTTATTGCTTTATCAATTTGTTTGATTGTGTAATCGTTCTGTATTAGTATTTGTTTAACATTTTGTAATTCCTTATGTAAATTATCTTTATCTGTTATGGAGAAAGCTCTGTATACAGGGGAGTTGATGACAGATTGTTTTTGAGATGCGTGATGGTGGGTGAAGGCATTTAGGTATCTGTTTGTGTGTGTGGGATTTCTGTACATTTCATGTCCTAAGGTGTTATCAGATTTTTTGTAAATTAATACGTCTAAGAAAGGCCATTTTCCGTTTTGTTCTATTTCCATGGTGGTTTTTAAAATAAAAAGACTTGATTGGCCAATCACGTTTGACCAGTCCCCACGGCGGGGCACTCTGGCCAATTACAGGCATCGTAGAGAGTATACATAAGAGCAACATAACCTGATACCTTAGTTTCAGGTCAGCCCTGAAAAAGCGAACTGCAATGTTCACGAAACGTCGGAAAAATTTCGTAGTGTTTTACACGAGTGAAACCCGAAATATCTCTTGTTATCAAAATGAATCATCGTGAAAGCATTAAATTCATTATTAAAGAACTCTTTTGTAATATTTATAGTTCTATTTTCTATTAAATCCTAGAATAATTGTAAACTTCATCTAAATACAGTAATGTTTTCCATTCACCCAACTAATTAGGTAAATTTTAATGAACAAATTTTCTCCGTGCACATCGAAAATCATTATTTTTTGGCCAAGAGTATGTTTCCTTTCTGATTTTTGGAAACTGTTTTTCTATAATCTTAGACTACTTGTAGTAAGTACTGTTTTTGATGCTCATTTTTTCTTTATCAAGCAGTTAAAGTCCATTATTACTTTAACACCTCCTTCAGCAGTATCATTCGCTACTGTTAAATATTTAACAATTGTTAAACCTAGCAGGTAATCTTTGTTCGGTATTTTCGTCAATTTCGAAATTGGTTTTGTCTCATGCTTTTTATTATTAATCTGATAATAAATAAGTTGTACTAATTTTATAAAGTTAACTAAAGTAATGTTAGTATTATTTTAATTATAATAAATTACCTAAAATATAGCACTTCGTCCTGTTAAATGTCTGACTTGATTTGTAGAAATTTGGTAAATAAAAAATATTTAATTGTAAAACAATTATACACTGTTATTAAATAATGTACTATTCAAAACAAGGACCAACTATCACATTTCAATAAGAAAATACGATTACAAATCTTATCATTGCATTATTCTGTGAAGTGACTCACGTCAACCCCGAAATTAAAAGAGCTTAAGGGTATGTATATGATATATACGAGGTGTGTTCAAAAAGTAAGGTGACTTATCAATTTTCGTGGGCTACGTACATTCAAGTTTTAAATTTTTTGTTTTGTTGTGTTGGTACGCTCGTCACGATCATATGTTGACAGTTTTGACTATATGGCTCGTGTTGTTTTTCTGGCAGAGGCGTAAAAGGTTAGAAGGGTTTGGTGTGCTCGGCGATTTTCTTCTTTCGAAAAAAATGCAGCAAAGAGTTTGCATTAAATTTTGCGTGAAGAATGGAATCCAGTGCTCTAAAACTCTTGAAATGTTGATAGTTGCATACGGTGAGTCTACTCTGAGTAAAAAAAATACATGAGACGTGTGTCAGCAAAATTTGTTCCAAAACTGCTTAATTTTGATGAAAAGATCCATCGCATTACCATCGCTCAGGAGATGTTGAATGAAGTCCATAATGATCCTGATTTTCTCAAGAGGGTTATAACTGGGGATGGATCGTGGGTATATGGTTATGACGTCGAAGCTAAAGCCCAATCGTCTCAGTCGAAAAATTCTGAGTCTCCAAGACCGAAAAAAGCACATCAAGTTCGGTCAAATGTGAAGGTTTTGCTCACTGTCTTCTTTGATCACCGTGGCGTAGTGCATTAGGAATTCTTACCACAAGGTCGTACGGTCAATTAGGAGTTTACCTTCAAGTTATGCGCCGTTTGCGAGAGGCGATACGCAAAAAACGTCCGGAACTTTGGAAAAACAATTCGTGGCTTTTGCATCATGATAATGCACCTACTCATTCATCGTTGCTTGTGAAAGATTTTCTGACCAAAAACAGCACCACAGTCAGGCCTCCATATTCACCGGATTTGGCCCCCAGCGACTTTTTTCTTTTCCTAAAACTGAAGAGACCCATGAAAGGACATCGATTTGCAACGATTGAGGAGATAAAAACTGCATCGCTGAAATAACTCAAGGCTATACCACAAAATGATTATCAGAAGTGCTTCGATGATTGGAAAAAGCATTGGCACAAGTGTATTATATCTGAGGGGGATTACTTTGAAGGGGACAATATAAATATTGTGGAATAAATGAATATTTTTTGAGAAAACCATAAAGTCACCTTATTTTTTGAACACACCTCATATGTTTTAAATTGAATCATTGTAAGAAACGTTCAAAATAAAAAGTAAATTTAAATGGGAAATATGTAAAAAATGCACAAATGTATGCTTTATTAACTTGAAACTTAAGTAAATGTGAGCGTCATTTTGAACTAAAAAATGTATTTGCGAAGGATTTTGATGCCGAAACTTTTTTGTACTCAAACCCTTCAAAATTTCTATTGCTTTAAATAAATTTATTCGTTTAGAAATTTACAATTTTTAAGTTGTTACTATACTGTTCTAAATTCAACGATTGCAATCTTATTCGCAAACTACTGCCCTGTCATTCCATTTCCAAATATTTATGAATTAACAATTTTCATATTAAATATCTTGATAGTCAGTTCACAAATAATAAATTTCGTTGAAACGGGATCCAGATTTTTTTACGGCCCACACGTACTCGTACTTTAACTTATAGCCCAGATTTGTTTTCCCATATCGTCAGGTTTAGTCGTTAGCGATTGAATACGTTAAACATAGATTATGTGGTTCGAAACCCAGCACTGGGTTTTCGATTGTTCAAACCGTTAATATAGTTAAAAGCTTGTGACCATATCACATGTAATGTATTGTAATTTAATGTAATTTTTATCCTAAATTGTGTAAGGATCGGTGTGTGTACTAGTAGATGACCTTCCACAGAATCTGGTTGTAGCAAGAATATATTTTTTTTACTGGCGCACGAAATTTCACATGACTGGGATGTAGAATTCACATATAGAGTGGTAGACTTTGTTTCCTTTGATTGTAATTGTAATTAACAGTTTGAATCATTTCACCTAACTGGTAGGTAATAGACATCTTATTTTACCCTGCTGTCAGGTAATCTTCATTATCTAGTTGTATTATTTCTTACTGTATCGCGTATTAAATTATAATGAATCTTAGTATATTCAAAATCGATATTTTAATATGAAATATTAACCTATTTCATTTGACATGACTAAAAGTGAAATTTTAATCAAATGCCGCGATGTCCTCCGTTTACCGAACTAAGTTATGTAAGATTTAACACACAAATATTCTGCGTGAGAATGTACATTGACCATGTAATTTTAACAAGATCAAAAAAAAGAAACTATTTCCTTTCCTTTAAAAACGCCTTATATAAGAAACTGTTTATATCATTTATTTATCAAATAAATCAATATTGGTGGATAGCAACATTTTTTCAGACAATAAAATTGGCAATATATTATCAGCAAGTTTGTAAAATAAAACGATTTATGCTCACGTGGAAACGCCGAAAATTTATCAAATATTTCTTGATTTCTTTCAAACTTCTAAAATTCTTTAACAATCAAACATCCTTTAAAGATATTCGAATTTTTCCTAAAATTTTGTTAAATCTTATCTATAAGATATAACAAATTTCTTTAAAATCTTAAAATCTGAGTTGTATTATAACTCGAATCAAAATATTTAAAAAATTTAATAAATAAAGAAATATTTACGTAAAACAAATGGAAAGTTATTTTGACATTTTTATGGTATTATATTATTGTGTATACTTAATGGTACTAAAAAAATTTTAATTTGTAAAATTCAATTAGTAATTATATTCCTTAAATTAGGTAACTTCCATATTTGTATGACCAAAAAGGGGCGGTTTTAATTGAAAACATGAGGGCAGTGAGTAATGAGAAATTCTCACAAGCATGTGAATATGCTTGATAATATGCTCGACTTTTCTATGCTTTGAGAATTTAATAAACATTTATAAGCATTATTAATTAGGGTTTAGAAAATGGTATTTTCTAAATTTATTGATAATAAGTACATTATTTAAATTTCGCTGGAAAATGTATCGCTTCAAAATTTAAATTGAAGAGGTCACTTAATTTAAAAGGTAAAATAAGTCAAAGTAATAGAAAACAT
The DNA here is from genome assembly GCF_010883055.1 of Belonocnema kinseyi. NCBI lineage: Eukaryota > Metazoa > Arthropoda > Insecta > Hymenoptera > Cynipidae > Belonocnema > Belonocnema kinseyi. The sequence goes on from NC_046658.1 coordinate 17,644,119, forward strand.
TATTCCCATTAAACAGTGCTTTAATAAGGGTTGCAATAATATGCTAATTTCTAAATTCTTCTGTGTATGAGATGAACCATATACCGACACGATTACTAATAACAAACCAAACAAGTTTTTTAATAGGAGCAAGTTGTTCAACTTATTTCGGTCTTACGATCAAATTTAAAAAATAGAAGACAAGGATTAATCCGAGTCAAAAATTTCTTTAATTGTCAAAAAAAAAAACATACAAAAAACGTGCGACGTTTCGACCACATCTGTTGGTCATCATCAGGCAATTATACCTAATAAAAATACATTATAACAATTATTTTGAAAAGTTACAAAACAACATGTCATATAAAAAATCTAAGAATGGATCAACACCCAAAGGAGGTTAGTCCATTTAAGAGAACAACACACCTTTCTCATCAGATGTAGAAAATCATCTTTAATTAAAATAAAAGTAAAATTAACTTATCAAAAAAAAAACTGTTAAGCTGTGAAATTGGTAATATAGTTGATAGGATTCACAAACTAGGCAAATGTTTAAATTATAATTTCTAGCATTACCTACGACTTATGTACTAGTCACAGTTGATCCATCGTTTTGACTACAGTGGTTCGCTCCGAGGTTTTTTAAAAATATGTAAAAATTTAACTATTAGGAACCTCTTTATTTTGGAGGTTTCCTAATTTCATGTCGACTTTAATGATTGTCTTTTCTAAGGTAATAAGAATTTTTTGTACTTAGATTTTTTATATGACATGTTGTTTTGTAACTTTTCAAAATAATCGTTATAATGTATTTTTATTAGGTATAATTGCCTGATGATGACCAACAGATGTGGTGGAAACGTCGCACGTTTTTTGTATGTTTTTTTTTTGACAATTAAAGAAGTTTTTGACTCGGATTAATACCTGTCGCTTATTTTTAAAATTTGATCGTAAGACCGAAATAAGTTGAACAACTTGTTCCTATTAAATTTATAATCGATCGAAGAAAGGTTTTACCAAAGAGTTACTTGGAATTTATGCCTAAAAGATTACTTTTCTACAAAAAAATAATCATTTTCAACCGACAAAGTACACGAATTTTCATTAAAAAAATATCAATTATCAATAAAAATTAGAATGATTTAAAAAAAAGAAGAATTAAATGTTCAGTTTAAACGATCAATTTTCAATTTAAAAAAATGAATTCTCAACAAAGAATTAAATTTTCAACGCAAAAGATGAATTTTCTAACAAAAAACATACAGTTTAATTTCAATATATATTTTTTCAACTAAAAAAGATTAAAAGATTACACATTATAAAAAAAAAGATTTGCAAACTACAACTAGAATAGCCCAATTTGCAGTCAGAAAAGTGCGTTTTAAATATAAAAACCCGAGTTTTCAGGCCTATTAATTTATTCTTAACTAAAAATATATATGTTTTCAAACAAAAATGAATCAGCTAAACAAAATAATTTTTAATCACGGTGATGGATTTATGAAGAAAAATATGAATTTAGAAGATTACATTCCTGTGAAAAAGTTACATTTTGAACAAAAAATGGAATAGTTAAAGTAAGGTTTGGACTAAGATGATAAATCTTCAAGTTAAAAAAATTGCATTTGTAACCAAATACATGAATTTTCAACTGAAAAGATCAATTTTCTACGAAAAAATTAAAGACTTACATTTTCATTCAATACAATAAATTTTTCAACCAAAAAAGAAACCAATTTTCAATAAAACAGCTAGATTTTCAACAACAGAAATGAAGAAGGCATGGAAATTTGAGACGAAGCTGAGGGTGGGAAAGGGAAGGGAGTTGGCGATAAAGTGTTTGATGGAGGTAGAAGAGAGGAGAGGGAGGGCGATCGAATTACCGAGATGGGAAGAAGGAAGGAGGGGTTCTTTAATGATACAGAAATAGAATACAGGACTGGAGTAAACTATGAAGAATTGGAAAAAAGGGAAAGAGAAAGAAAATTAATGGAAAGATGGGGGATGATTGATGAATAAAAATACAATAAATAGTGTAAGATGATAAAGAAGGAAGGAGTGTCAAAGTACTTAGAAAAGGGATGGGGAGAGAGAAGGTTGAACAGAATAGCAAGATTTTGATTGGGAAACGAGGTAAGGGAGGGGATGTACTGGAAAAAAAGAAGAGAAATGAAAGCATAGAATATGTGAATGGGAGGAGGAAACATGGGAGAGGAAGGGAAGATAAAGGAAGCTGGCAAGAGACTGTGGTTAAGATTCTAGGGGAGGATAGATTAGGAGAAGAATGGATGAAGGAGTTGGAGGGTGCTAGAGGAGCGAATGAGAGAGAATGAAAGAATGCATGTGAAAAAAAGGCAAATAGAGGTATAGAAAAGTGAAAGAAAAAGGAAACGGAAGTCGCTTGGATTAGAAGCGTAAAGATGGTAAGTAATGGTAAGGTAAGAGTTAAGTAGACTAAAATGCGTTTGCGTTCTCATGCTCTCTGTCTCTCTCGCTTGCACTCTCGCTTTCGTTTGATCGCCCACTCGTTTGCTAATAAATCCTAAATTGCGCTATCACAGGAAATAGAGATAAGGAACTAGATATAATACTTTATGTAAATAGTTGTAAATAATTGTATACATAGAAAGGATAAGATTATAAAGAAATATAGATATAAGCGGAAAGATTGAAAGGAATGGAAGTTATGTAAACCCTTAGGGAACACATTATGAATAAAGAAGACTAAAGAAGAAGATGAGAAAAGACTAATTTCCAATCGCGTACATGAATTTTCAACCACAAATTCGAAGTTTGAATAAAATAAATAAATTTTAAACAAAATATTTGAATTTTCAACTTCGCACAAATTTTGAATGTAAAAAGGTTTGTCAACTCAAATGATAAATCATCAATGAAGTAAATGAAGTTTTAACAAAGTAGTTCCACTTCCAACTAGACAATTGGATTTCAAACCAAAAAGGATGAATTATCCAAGAAAACCGTGATGTTTTCCATTTTAACCACAAAGGATATTATTTGTTTTACCAAAAATAGGTGAATTCAACCAAGCTTGGCTGCCATTGTCGGCCCAAAACTGGGTACCAATCCTACTATAGTCTAAGGTCTAAGGATATGAAAAAAAGATATTTAAAAAATAAATATTAATTGATTGCGAGTACTTTGAATATAAATAGTAATGGTCCTGTTTAGATTGAATACATATATTATATTTTGAATATTATACTACAAATAAAATTTCTAACGCTACGGGGGTTATCGAACCTACATCGATATACCTAAATCTATCGCCTAGCAGTCGGGAGTGCTAACCACTGCGCTAAACCGACAAGTTGAAACTCTGTTAAAAAGACATCCTCATAAGCTGCAGTTCAGAAAAGTTAAACAAAAAATTTTAAGCTCTCTTTTTCTAGATATTTATCATTATGCGACGACGTGTAAATGTAAAATACCTGTAATGTTAACATTCATATCAATAAAACAATTTTTAAATAATTAATTTAAATCGATTAAAATTTTTCTTCGTGTAATATTTTGTTTTTTATCATTGTAGCCTACTTTACAACTTTTTGCAATGAAAGGATATGTAATTTTTCATAAACATTTAAAATTTTTAATGACAGAACTTAACAAATTTCATCGTGAACTTTGACAATTTTTCAATCAATTTTTTTTTCATCTTTCGTGTAAGATTTGTTAAGTCGGTGCTAAAAGTGAGACTTGACGAAATAAAGTGCTGATTGTAGGCCAAGCATCGGTGGAGGATCGGCAAATTTAAATAGCCAATATAGGCTGAAAGCACTGGCTCAACATTGGGCCGATTAAAACGCCGATATTGACCCAATAACTTTAGCCGACCTTTGACTGCCAAAATTGGACCAACACTAACTCTATCAATTTTTCCCTGACATTTACTGACTTTCTGTAATTACCTGATCCGTAGCCATTCTGTAATTTAAAAAAGTATATTTTTCTTGCACCCTAGAATGTTTTTCTAAAACGGTATGTTATAATTATGATATATCTTTATTTAAACGACCTCCCCCCTCTCCCAACCCTCACTTATTGACTGAAGTTTTTGGTGGGACTGACGTTAGAACTACAATCTCCACCATATGACGATTTCATACTTAACTTTGACATAATTTCGACTCAGAAAATAAACTTATTGCATAAAGGTGTTAGTTGGGCATATAACCTAAACAATGAATAATATAAACTATAAAATAGCCTCGAAAAGGACTGGAACTTTTAATGACATAAGGCATGCTCACGGAAAATATAAAGGTCATATTTCAGGCAACGAATAGAGACTGGGTGTTTGGAATTCTAGGGGAGTAAATGATCTCAAGGTAAAAGAATTGCGTAAATATGATATAATATGGTATATGATGCAGACGGAATACTAGAGGCTATCAGAGACTATTTTAGGAGACAATTCGGAGATGAAGCTACAGGATACCACAAATGCGATGTTGAACCCGATGCGATGGAAAACTCAATTGAAAAAGTCTGTGTCACTGAGATGAGGGATATAATTAAGAACTTAAAAAACGGTAAGGGTGCCGGGGTAGACGGTATTAACGCTGAAATGCTTAAACACGGTGGCGCGTGCATACCACATAGACTGTGCGAATTGATAAATTTATGTTTCGAGACGGGAAACGTCCCAGACGATTGGAAAAAAGCAATTATCGTACCAATATACAAGAGAAAGGGAGATAAAAGCGAGTGCAATAATTACAGAGGGATTAGCTTATTAAGCACCGTAAGTAAAATATATTCAAAAATACTTATTCGTAGGGTAATGAAAATAACAGAAGCAAAGATTTAGGAAGTCCAAAGTGGGAAGTCCTGAAAGAGTATGGAGTCAATGGATGGATCTTACAAGCTATAAAAACAATATATACAGGTAGCAAAGCGAGTGTAAGAGTGAATGAGAAACTGAGTGACTGTTTCGATATTATTCAAGGAATTAGACAAGGATGCGTTAGTTCTTCATGGTTATTTATATTATTTATGGACAAGTGTTTAAGAATGGCTCTCTTCGACGAAGAGGGTGTGGATCTCGGAACAGTAAGGGTACGTGGGCTAGCGTTCGCAGATGATAAGGTTGTTATGGCAGAGTCTATCGAAGACTTACAAAGAATGTTAAATAAACTAGATGCAAGCATGAAGAGCATGGGCCTCAAAA
>NC_046658.1:17649391-17666931 GCF_010883055.1 Belonocnema kinseyi
ATAGATGAGGAATTAGATAGACGAATAAATGAAGGTAAGAAGGTTATTGGTAGAGCAGGTCCCCTTATCAGAAGTAAAAGTATATCAAATAAAGCTAAAATAGCAATACATAATTCTATATTTGTACCGACTGTAGTATACGGTAGCGAGACATGGACTTATCAAGAGAAGGATAAGAGTAAAATTAACGCAATTGACATGAGATTCATGCGCATAATATGCGGGAAAACCCTGATGGACAAAGTAAGTAACAAGGTAATTCTAAAAGAATGTGGTGCAGAAGAGACGCTAGTAGACACATGGGAAAGAAATCGGTTAAGATGATTCGGACATGTTGATAGAATGCCAAATGAACAACTAACGAAACAAGTGTATCAAAGTAAAATAAATGGCAGCGTGCCTAGATGTAGACCGCGGAAAGAATGGTTAGAATGTGTGAAGGAGACCCTAGTTAGAAGAGACATAAGAAGTCACAGAAACACGAGAGCCTGCATGAAAAAATGCTGGGACATAAAAGAAGCTAGAGAAGTATGCCAGGACAGGAAAGTATAGCGGCAAATAGTTAATAAAAAGAGTGTCAGTAGAGTGAATGACGCCTGAAACAAAAGACCTTGGCCACTAATGGACCCAAGTGGGGAACTTTACATAACGACTTCGTGAGGTTCTTCGCTCGGGGTGATTGCTAGAGAGATTGATCAGCAGCCTGGGTCGGAGCAGTGTTGCAGAACGAACGTGTTATTCACTTAAATAGCACGAGAATTCTGGATCAATCTGAAAAATCTCTATCCCTTCCACAAACTACTCCTTTCCCCTACCGAGTAAGTCACGCCTACCCCGAAAGGAAAATGGCTTAATGGTGTAATAATAATAATAAACAACGTATGCTTTAAATTCTCTTAAATGCTCCAGAAATGCTATGTTCGAGCTTAAATGCTGAGCTTATTCTCAACAGCATTTGCTCAATATAAATTATTGGGCTTTAGGAATTCTACTCTCCGGAAAAATGAAGAGAATTACACTCACTTCTGAGTGGCCATCTCTGTTTTTTTCCTCCTGGAAAAGGGACTCTTCACAATATACGCATAGTATTTTCACAACAAAACCGAAAGCAATGAAAAAAGAAGCAACACACGGAAACAGAACACTGAGCCAGAAAACGTAAACAAAGGACGGGGATAAAACAAAAAGATAGTGCATAACGCATGAAAGATTGCTTCCTACTGATAGGACGTGGGTGTGAAGAATCTAGACAGCGCTTGTACTGTAAATCTGAACCCTTAAAGCCAGCGCCATGATCGGTTTTCCTTACAATCAACGCCCGTTGAGGTCCTTGCTCAAGTAGCACAAGCATACAGGCGATCCGACAGGCTAGTAGAATAACGTGCGCTCGCCTGCGTCCTTTCATTCAAGGTTAGGAGGCCTTTCGTGTGTTCTTTTATTTTTGTTAAAGTTATGACAATCAATTGAAAATTCCTTGACACCTTTTAAAAGATACTCAAATATTTAAAATCCTTAAAAATTTTAAGAATACCCTAAAAATGTTAAATCCTTTAAAATCTCATATTAAATAACTGTAATCAATTGAAAATTCCTTGGGATCTTTAAAACTTCTCTCAAATTTGTCAAATCCTTTAAAATCGTTTGAAATGCCTAGAATATGTTTTAGGGTTTCTAAAGTACTTTGGAATTTTTTTTAATAACCCTTCTAGAAATTTGTCTCATTCTTTGAAATTCCTGTAAATTATAAATATACGTTGAAAATTCCTGGACGTTAATTTTATCATATCATATATTATATATTTATCATGTCAATATTTTATACATTTAATTCGTTTATTTTATCATGTCGTATTGAATCTGTGTTTTTGAAAGTTTTGGAAAAGAGAGGTTCGAAACTACGTTCTCTTCACTCCTGTGAAGAACATACAGGATCTCATTTATTAATGAAACTGTTTGAAATCGGGCATTAATGCAACTATAAAAATATCCGCATGCCGATTCTTAAATATTTTGAAATTTTAGATGTATTCCCGAATATTGGTGAACTTATGTACAAATTTGTGTTCGAGAACTGCCATTATCATTTCGAAAGGGCTTAACGAAGATCGTAAAAGTAGCGAACAATAGGACGTGGGGCGTTTGTGAAAATGTCCTGAAAAAGGATGTCATTTCTCGGGTGATTTCTGAGATGAGCATCTTGAGTTACGAGCCACATGTAAGGCTCATTTCCTCATGGTGCGCGGCTCAATAGGCCTTCATTTTTTTGTAGAGACTAATATACATAAATATGAACAGGTTTCAGAAAATTCGTTAAAGCAGTCACAAGTCGAAGACGACTTTCCGGCTATAAATAATTTATTTTCAGAATAATAGAAAATGTCAAATACAATTTGTGGAGAGCGGATTCGATTCATATAAGCTTAGCCGTCGAGGTCGCCTCGGCTCTCAAACAAGGAGAATCCCGGCTAGGTCACCATTTCTTCTTCATAACTTTCGATTGAAAGCGATTAAAATGGCAAAATTTATGAAATGATTTGTAATTTAAAACGTTCCAGTTTTACATATTTTCAATAGGTTAAATTTACAAACTAGGAAAATATTTCGAATTGAATGAAAAGAAATTGAACTTGGAATAAAAATCGTATTTTATGTATCATTTAAAGCATTCAGAATTGAATTATTTCAAAATTTTCAAATTTAAATTTGTGGCGATTAAAATCGAAAAATTTCACATTGATATATAAATTTAAAATGTCAGACTAGCAGCTTCTGAAATTCTATAAATATACATTTCCATGAAATTAAAAAAATTATGATTGAACATAAAAATTGGTAAGACGAATTTGTCTAAAATCATAAAATAAATTCACCTTCATTTGCAGAGTTATAAATGGAAAATTTTTAAACTATAAACATTTAGAACATGATTCTTATAAAAAAAACGGTCACAACAAAAAGTAATTTCCAAATTTAAAATATTAAGAAATGAATAAATGCATATTCCAGGAAGTTGAAACTTAATCAAATCCGAACTACATTTACAAGCACAAAAAAATGTTGTCATGAATAAATGTGAAATCAACTTTTTTTTCCTCAAACTCTTCACAATTTGTATTACTTGAAGTAAATGTAATCCTTCAGAAATTTACAATTTTTAAATTTTCTATTATATTTTTGAATATTCGAGGATTTCAATTTTAACGCAAACTACTTTCCTGCCATTTAATTTTAAAATATTAAAAAATTGAATTTTTTTATATTAAATGCCTGGATTGTCTGTATTTCATTTCATACGTTTAGATTTTAATAATATTAAGTCTTTGGTTGCAATTTAAGTCCTTTCAAATATAATTATTGCAGTTTTAATTATAGAACATATTTTTCTTTTTCAATTTTAAACGTACACAACTTTCTGCTTTATATAATTCTTCGATGCCGTACAGTATCCAATTAAAATACTTTATATTTGCACACTTTTAAGTTTAAAATGAAAAACTAAAAAATATTCTATTAATAAATTCAATAATTTCTTTAAATTTTAATGGTTACAATTTCACAATTTAGGATTTTCATGATACACGATGATTTTTCGAATTTCCACTATCATAAGTTTCAATTTTGGGATTAAAATTGACAGTGTTCTATTTCGAAAAAATATAATTGGAAATTTAAAAATAATTCATTCATCAACAATTAGAATGTTCTTCGAGCACTTGCAGTACTTTCCATGTTTTGATTAAAATTGGCATTGTTGAATTCAAAATGGACAATTGACAATTTAAAAAAAGGTCATTTCTAAACGATTACATTTATTTAACGTCTTGATGTAATAGAAACTGTAAAGGGTTTAAATACAATAAAATTTCCATAGCACAATTCTTCGCAAATAAATTTTGTTGTACTCATCCATTAAGCTGGGATTGCTTTCAATTTCAAGTTTCTTGATTATTATATATTAACATTTCTGCATTAATACATTGATTAATTTTTTACTATTTCCCATTTGGAATTACTTTTTCTTTTCAACCTTCCTTTTCATGATTTCATTTTAAAGGTTTATAATTAGAAACTTTGCCATTTCGAAAGGGGAAAATAAAGGTGAATTTATCTCTTCATTTCAAAACAATGTGACTTATCACTATATACGTTAAATAATAATTTTATAAATTTAATAAAAATTTGGATTTCTAGAATCTTTTACTTTGTAACACTCAATTTACAATTCAATTACAAACGCTCGATTTTTAATCACTTCGAATTTAAACGTATTAGAATTCAAGAGTTGTAATCTTCAAATTATTCTTTTTTAAGGCTTTGAATTAGAAATGATAAAATTTTCATTCCTCTGAATTTTAAATGACCTACTTTTGGCAATCAGAATCGGATAATATTACATTTTTAATGCTTTCAAATTTTCTTCTTCTGAAATTTTAATCTAAAATAATTCAATTTCGATATTCTTGAATTCTATATAAAAATGTTGGATTGTAAAGGTCAATTTTTTAAAGCTTCGGCTTTAAGATTTAGAATTTTTAAATTATTAAATTTTTAACGCTTTTATTAGGAAATTATAGAACTTCAATTCCTTTTCATTCCACTCGCTATATTGCTTTTTCCACATTTTTGCCTATTTTAAATATTTGGAATTAGAACGCGTTCAATTCAAAATAATTTCATAAATTTTTCTTAAATTTCAAACGCTTGCAATTCGAAATTCTCAATAAAAAAATGATTGTCTAACAGGGATTCTCCGGGTGTGAGAGCCCAGTCGCCCTCGACAGCTAACTTCACAGTGGCTCTAATCCCCTCTCTAATCATTTGTATGATTTTCCAATTTGTCATGAAGAATTCGGGCCAACCTGGCAATCCAGTTAGGGGTCGTACGTCGTACTAACATTCGCGGACATAGGAAAGTAGGGTTCTATGCATCTCGTTGCGTGGGTGATTGTGTCAGAGATAATCCAGTCGCCACTAACACTTCTATATGTACTAATAGGTCTCCGAGATCACTCTTTTTTAAAAGGTTTAAAAGAGGTCCCTGATTACGAATATCTTGGGTAGGTTTTCAAAATCCGGGTCAATTATTGTTTAAACCATTTTTTAAAACAATTTCTTTATTTATTGACAAAAAAATTTATAAAATAATTTTTAACATGGTTGAGAAAAAATAAAACTTTTTTGCGTCTAGCACTTTTTTCGTATGAGAAACCGTTTGCAATTTATAGCAATATAAACAAATTATTTTTTAACAAAATTGCCATATTTGCACAGTGCTAACTCAGAATATATAATTCAGAAAAATTTTAAACTTGTACACTGTCTATATCAAGGATATATCACTTAAAAGAAAAATGAAATCTTTCGATCGAACAAACACTTCTCTTCATAAATTGTTGTTAAAAAATTCTTATATTAATTAAAAATCATCCAGATGAACCAGTGTCATAATTTTGCTTCAAATTGTTGCGAAAGCTTTCTCTAGCATTATTATCATAATTTTTTGTTCATGATTTCTCTTAATAAATTGTTTATAACAATTGATATAAATAATTACCATTAATTATCAGAATTGACTTCAATTTTTTTTTATTAATCCTTGACAAATGATTGAACTTTTCACTCTCTTGATATTTCCTCGTACAATGAGCCATTATTCATTTATGGCCTTATAAAAAATGTATCTTTTATAAACACACCCTCCCCTGAAAGCCACAATTTCCAAGTTATTAGCGATTACCTTTTTTGATATCGTTTATTTTACCAAATGGCAATTTTGTTAAAAAATAATTTGTTTATAATGCTGTACATTGCAAACAGTTTCTCATACGAAAAAAGTGCAAGATGCAAACAAGTTTTATTTTTACTCGGCCATGTTAAAAATGTTATAATTGTTTTTTGTCAATAAATAATGTAATTTTTTACAAAAGTTGTTTTAACAAAAATTGAATCATATTTCGAAAACCTACCGAAGATATTTTTAGGGTATTTTTAAAATTTTAAAGAAATTTCAAGAGCTTTTAAAATTTTAAAGAGACTTCAAAGATTTTTAAGGATTTTAAATATTTGTGGATGTTTTAAAAGATGTCAAGGAATATTGAATTGATTGTCACAACTTAAACAAAAATGAGATAACACATGAAAAGCCTCCTAACGTGGAATGAAAGGACTTAGGCAAGCGCACGTTATTCTACTAGCCTGTCGGATCGCTTATATGCTTGTGCTACTTGAGCAAGGACCTCAACGGGCGTTGATTGTAAGGAAAACCAATCATGGTGCTGGCTATAGATTCTTCACACCCACGTCCTGTCAGTAGGCAGCAATCTTTCATGCGTTGTACACTGTCTTTTAGTTTTATCTCCGTCTTTTGTTTCCGTGTTCTGGCTCAGTGTTCTGTTTCCGTGTGTTGCGCACTTTTTTGTTTTCATTGCTTTCGGGTTTGTTGCGAAAATACTGTGCGTGTATTGTGAATAGTCCTTGTCCCAGTAGGAAAAAAAAACAGAGATGCCCACTTAGAAGTGAGTGTAATTCTCTTCATTTTTCCGGAGAGTGGAATTTCTAAAGCCCAAGAATTGATATTGAGCAAATGCTGTCGAGAATAAGTTCAGCATTTAAGCTAGAACAGAGCATTTATGGAGCATTTAAGAAAATTTGAAGCATTTATTGTTTAAATAAATATATATATATATATATATATCATAATTATAACATATAGTGTTACAAAAACGTTCTAGAGTGCAAGAAACATATACTTGTTTAAATTACAGATTTGATAAAGTTCATTTAATTACAGAAAGACAGTACACGTCAGGGAGAAACTGATAGACTTAGGGAATTTTCGAAAAAGTAAAGTTGAAGTAATTTTATTATTATGTGCTGAAAAATTACCAATATTTGGTTCAAAATTATTCAGTTTTGGTTGAGGATTCAAACTATTTTGTTGAAAATTCATCTGTTTTGATTGAATTCAACTATTTTTGGTAAAAAAATTAATATCCTTTTTGGTTAAAATAGAAAACCTCACAGTTTTCTTTGAAAATTCATCCTTTTTGTTTGAAAATCCAACTGTCTAGTTGGAAGTGGAACTACTTTGTTAAAACTTCATTTATTTGATTGATGATTTATCATTTTAGTTGGCAACTTTTTTAGATTCAGAATTTATGTGAAATTGAAAATTCAAATATTTTGTTTAAAATTCATTTATTTCATTCAAACTTCGAATTTGTGGTTGGAAATTCATGTACTTGATTGAAAATTAGTTTTTTCTTATCAAGAATTCATTTTTTCAAGTGAACATGTAAATGTTACATTTTTTGTCAAGAATTATTATTTTTCAATAGAAATTAAATTTTCTTGGTTGAAAATTATACGATTTCGTCGAAAATTTACGTTGATTGTATTGAAAATTAAAGTTTTGGTATAAAAAATTAATTCTATTTTTAGTTGAAAATTGAAGGATTTTAGGTGAAAATGAAACTATTTGTTGGAAATCCCTCTTTTTCGTAAAAGAGAACTTACATTGGTTAAAAGTTCATCTTTTTGGTTAAAAATTAATTTCTGTGGTTAAAAATTTAACTGTTTTCTTAAAAATCGTTTATTTTTTGTTGAAAATTGATTTGACTAATTGAAAATGTTAGTACTTTAATTTTGGTAGAAAATTGATCTTTTTAGTTGAAAATTCATGAGTTTGGTTCAAAATAAAATTTTTTTAAGTTTATTACTTCTCATTTTAGTTGCCACATTTTCTTATTCAAAAGTTACCTGAAGTTGACAATTCAAATATTTTGTTAAAAATTCCTGTATTTTATTCAAATTTCCCGTTCGTGGTTAAAAATTCATTTACTTAATTGAATTTTTTTTTGGTTTCACTCTTTTGTCGAAAATATATTATTTCGATAGAAGCTTAACCTTCTCGGTCGAAAAATATACCATTTTGTCGAAAATTTACTTTGATTTTTTTGAAAATTAAATTTTTTGTAAAAATTGAACTATTTGTTGGAAATCCTTCTTTCTTTCCGTAGAGGAGAACTCTCATTAGTTGAAAGTTCAATGTTTGATTAAAAATTAATTTCTGTGGTTAAAAATTTAACTGTCTCTTTTTTGGTTGAAAATTTATTGTATTAACTAAAAATGTTAGTACTTTATTTCCGGTAAAAAATTGATCTTTTTAGTGAAAATTCATGAGTTTGGTTAAAACTAAAATGTTGTTTAAGTTGATGATTTATCATTTTAGTTGACCAACTTTATTTGATTCAAAATTTACCTTAAATTGAAAATTCTAATATTTTCTTTAAAATTCCTGTATTTTTTCAAAACTTCGAGTTTTTGGTTGAAAATTCATGTACTTTCTTAAAAAGTCTTTCTTTTTATGATAGAAAATTCATCTTATCGCTTGAAAATTGATCTTCCGTTTGTAAATGATATTTTTTGGTGTTATTTAGAATCAATTGTTTTAAACTAAAAATGTGAATGTTTAGTTTTTTGTCAAAAATGAATATTTTTCGACAGAAATTAAATCTTGTTCCTTACAAATTATACCATTTCGTCGAAAATTTACTTTTATTTTCTTGAAAATTAAGTTTTTTTTCTAAAAATTTAATTATATTTTTAGTTCAAAATTTAAGGATTTTAGGTGAAAATTTAACTATTCGTTGGGAATCCCTCTTTTTCATAGAAGAAAACTCCCATTAGTCGAAAGTTCATCTTTTTGGTAGAAAATTAATTTCTGTTGTTGAAAATGTAGCTGTTTTGCTGAAAATTGGTTTCTTTTTCGGTTGCAAAATTTATTGTGTTGAATGAAAATGTAAGTATTTAATTTTTTTGTAAAAAATTGATCTTTTCTGTTGAAAATTGATGTGTTTGGTTAAAAATGCAATTTTTTTAACTTGAAGATTTATCATCTTAGTCCAAACATCATTTTAACTATTCCATTTTTGTGAAAAATGTATCTTTTCATAGGAATGTAATCTTCTAAATTCATATTTTTCGTTATAAATTCATCACTGTGATTAAAAATTAATTTTTTTAGATGAAAATTCGTTGCCTGAAAACTCGGGTTTTTAATGTTTAAAATGTACTTTTTCGACTGCAAATTGGGTTATTCTAGTTTTAGTTTGCAAATCTTTCTTTTTATAATCTGTAATGTTTTAATCTTTTTTAGTCGAAAATGTATATATTGAATTCAAACTGTTTCTACTATTTTAATTTTTATTGAGAATTGATATTGGTTTGATGAAAAATCGTGTACTTTGTCGTTGAAAATTATTATTTTTTTATAGAAACGTAATCTTTTGGGTATAAACTCCAAGTAACTATTTGGTTCAAAATTCATACTTTGGGTTAAAGATTCATCATTTTAGTCAAAAATTCATTTCTTAGGTTCAAAATATTTTTTTTTTAATTTTAAAACTCAAGTAAAAAGTTTTTAAAATATATTTAGAAACAAAACTTGTTTGGTTTGTTATTATTAATCGTCTAGGTATATGGTTCATCTTATACGCAGAAGAATTTAGAAATTGGCATATTGTTGCAACCCTTATTAAGGCACTGTTTAATGCGAATAATATGTTTTCTATGACTTTGACTTCTTTTACCTTTTAAATTAAGCGACCTTTTCAATTTGAATTTTAAAGCGATACATTTTCTAGCGAAATTTAAATAATATAATTATTATTAATAAAGATAGAAAATATTATTTTCTAAATCCTAATTAATAATGCTTATAAATTTTTATGATATTCTCAAAGCATAGAAAAGTCGAGCATATTATTGAGCATATTCACATACTCGTGATAATTTTTCATTACTCACTGCCCTCATGTTGTCAATTAAAACCACCGCTTTTTGGTCATACAAATATGGAAGTTACCTAATGTAAGGAATATAAGTACTAATTGAAATTTACAAATTTAAATTTTTCAATACCATTAAAAATATACAATAATATTAATAATATAATACCATAAAAATTTCAAAATAACTTTCCATTTCTTTTGCGTAAATATTTCTTTATTTCTTTAATTTTTTTAAATATTTTGATTTGAGTTATAATTAAACTCTGAGAAATGAAAAGAAGGAAATCAATATCAGTTTGTTTTAAAATTTATATAAAGATAATTTTTATAAGAGTCTTGAGAAAATTAAAAAAAGCTGTCTCAATATTCGAGATGTGTCAAAAAAGAATATAGAAGATTTTAAAGAAATTTGTTGTATCTTATAGATAAGATTTAACAAAATTTCAGAAAAAATTCGAGTATCTTTGAAAAATGTTACATTGTTAAAGGCTTTTAGAAGTTTGGAAGAAATCAAGAAATATTTGATAAATTTTCGGCATTTCCACGTGAGCATAAATCGTTTTATCTTCCAAATTTACTGACATTATATTGCCAATTTTATTTTCTGAATAAATGTTGCTATCTACCAATATTGGTTTATTTGATAAATAAATGATATAAACAGTTTCTTATATCAGGCGTTTTTAAAGGAAAGGAAATAGTTTCTTTCTTCTGATCTTGTTGAAATTACATGGTCAATGTACAATCTCACGGAGCATATTTGTGTGTTAAATCTTACATAACTTAGTTTGGTAAACGGAGGACATTGTGGAATTTTATTAAAATTTCACTTTCAGTTATGTAAAATGAAATAGGTCAATATTTCATATGAAAATATCAATTTTGAATATAAATTCATTATAATTTATTTCGCGATTCAGTAAGAAATAATACAAGTAGATAATGAAGATTACGTGACAGTTGGCTAAAATGAGATGTCAATACAACACAATACATCAATACATCACATGTAATATAGTCGCACGCTTTTAACAATATTAAGGTTTGAAAAAGTTTAAAGAATAGAAGTTTTGAAGGGTTTGAGTACAAAAAAGTTTCGACATCACTATTCTTCGTAAATATATTTTTTTTTAGTTCGAAATGAAGTTCGGATTTGCTTAAGTTTCAAGTTAATGGATCATATTTTTGTACATTTTTAAAACATTTTCCATTTAAATTTATTTTTATTTTGAACGTGTTCTTACAATAATTCAATTTAAAAGATGTATCTTACATACATAACATTAAGCCCTTTTACTTTCGGGGTCGACGTGACTCACTGGTTGAGGAAGGGTTTTTTTAATTTTAGAAAAATTTTTCTATGAATTTTAATGTTAATAATAATTTTATAATATTTCCAGTAATAAAGAAAATCTTTAAGTGCAAGCAAAATTAAAAGAACTCTGAACTGGGATCGAAGATATTAACTGACTTTCATAAACTTTTTTTATTCTAAAAATTAAATCAGAAAATGGACTTCGCTAATTACAATTTAATTTATTAACATTTTACCAAATTGTAATTTTTCTCAGCCGGCCCTAACACTATAACAATGGAAAGGTTTGAGTTTGAGTTTTCTTTCAGAACGGGTGCTAAATCGCTGACGCTGAAAGTATATTGATATTGTGAAAACCAAATCGATGCTCACTGCCGTAATTTAAAAATAAATTTTTGTCGTAAAAACGTCAGGTTCGTGTTAAAATAAAGAATGAAAGCACGTTACTTTTTCCCAAAAAATTCATGGTATCGGCTTCACAACATAGTTAATCTTATCCGGACCAGACACTAGACAATGATATTTTCGTCAAAAAATGTATTAGAAAATAACATTCAATGATTATGCTGTTGGAAGTCTCTCGAAGCATGCATATAGAAATATTTATTTTTAAGGATTTATAAAAAAAATTATTTGACAATGGACAATCATTGTCACCACTGTGAAATTAGCTGTCGCGGGCAGCTTGACTCAGGAAATTGAAATGATTTCAGATTCAAATTTCAAAATAGGGCACTTTCAAACCGTGGAAAATTGAATATTTTCCGTTTTAAGTTTTCAAAAGTAGAACATTTAAAATTGAGAGGAAGGAAAATTATATTACTTTTAAGTAAAAACATTGAAAAATGAATAATTTAAAAGTGGAATCTTTAAAATATACTCAAACCCTTTGAATTTCTATTACTTTAAGTAAATTTTATCGTTTAGGTATGAACAAGTTAAAATTTTTTTAATTAAACTTTTAGAAAATGAGCTATTTCAATTTTTACTAGCAAAACTGAAAAATATGTTAGGGAAAAATTTAAAATTTATCGTTGACCATGAAAACTCGTAATTCAGGAATTGAAATGGAAAATTGTTTTTGGTACATCATTGAGAAATTATTTTCTTCATTTTTTTAATGTATTGTAAGGGCAAGTCTTTCAGTTTAATTCCTACTATTTCTAAGAATTTAAGGAAGCAAACAGTTTTTTACGTTCATAATCGAAACTGTACTGAGTTAAATTTGTACATTCGTGCCGCTGGCCAAATAGACATGAATGGCGCCAGTTTGAATGCGGTAATCGTGGTCAATCTCATAAATTTAAAAGAAAAGACAAATATAGTTGTACCCGGACATCACGTGAGACAAAAGTTAGGACCAATTGGTTAATCGAATAAGAAATTCGCCAATGTCATTCATGATGAATGAAAAGTGCGGGATAGTTTCCGTAGTCTTACATAAAGAGCCATCGACTCTTTCATTTCGCTCTTGTACTTCGCTGAGTAACGTTAAATAACCGGTGAAAGAGTGCAAATTTATAATTATAAAAAAAATCTGGTGGTATAGAACTGCGCTACGATTTGCGAGAAGCTATGTCTACGCGTCTTTATAGGTATCTATTTCAAGTATATAGTGGAGGTCTACGTGATTTGTAAAATTTTATTAGGAAGAACGATAAGGCTGCAACGAAAGGATTCTACTTTGTTACAGCTTGGCGAATATGCTTGTCTATAAGCTGAGTGAGATCATTAATTGTGCTGGTGAGTGGACTTTTGTCTACCCTTGAATTTATATTCGATGTCGATGTTCAATACTCCTTGAAGAAGGAATTATCAACCAATTGATTTGAGTCGTCCTGAACCCTTAGGAATCCAAATCATCAGGAGTATGTTTCACCAAGTTCTATTTTCATTATGAATGTCGCGTCAGCGTTTTGTATATTGAGAAGCGAATGGGGCATGTAACAACTATTCTTGTTGTGAAGAAAACACATTAGGATCTCGACTTTTTGTCTCTAATTTGAGTAATTCTCGTTATACAATATATTTTTTCTTTTATCACTCCGCATTTTACTGTTGTTTTTGGACTAAAAATGTTAATGGTTGAATGAAAAGGTTTTACAAAATGTGTGAAGATTTTATATGACGAGGTGCGTTACGATTTATGTGAATAAGTTATATTAAGTTTTAGAACATTCTTTTATTATTCGTGCCGTGTTAACAGATTTTAAAATGAAAAAAATATTATTATCTCTTACTGTCCTGAAGATCGTTTGAATGGATAAACATCACTTATCACATTTTATCCCTCAACTCCTCTATTCTCGCTATCTAAAATAAAAATTTTGATTGATCTGCTTACTTTCAAAAAAGTTTATAATAATTGTAGGTCTAATAGATTTTTGGAAAAATAGTTTAAAAATGTTGATGTGAGATGAATTCTCGTGAAGTAATGATTTTTAAAAAAATAGAAAGCTCTAATTTAACTAATGTAAGAATAAATCCGTTATATAATTGGCGCCTGAACTTTGAGACTCAAACTTTTTTTAAATCCTGATTTTTCTTTTCAGTTTCCATTTTTTTCAAGTGAATGTCATTTTATGATTTAACCTCTATAAATACTAGATCGAGATGCTTACCTTTGCATGAAGCAACTTTGAAACCTAAAAATAGAAAAAAGGGAGAAAAATGGATTCTGTTGATAGGTTCTCTGCAAAGAGAAACTTCCTTGAAATCATGAGTCAAGAAGCTTTAGAAAATTTACAGAGAGAGGTAGACGAGTTGAGACAGTTAAATAACACACAGCGTTATGAGATTATTCGAATGCGAGAACAGCGAGACCGATTACAATGTGAGCAGCTTGTACAGCAGCAAGGGGGTGGAGAAAATCAAGCTTTAAATAATTGGTTAGCTGGTCTGCGTGGTTTGAATATTAATACTAATTTGCCTAAATTCGATGATGATCAGACAACTAACCCGAATGAATTTTTAACGAGTTTGAATAAATACTTTACTTTAAAACAAGTGACGGAAGAACAAAAGTTACTTATTTTGGAAAATGCTTTAGAAGGTAGGGAAAAGATTTGGTTTGAAACAAGATGTGTGGATTATGTAAATTATGAAGCTTTTAAAACTGCATTCTTAACCGAGTTTTACTTTATTCCTGTTCGTGCCAAAATAAAATCGTGCTGGTCTGCCAGGCGGTTTGAGCCCAGTACAGGAAATTTGCAAACATATTTTCTACCTCAATATAAAGAGGCACAATATTTTCTACTAGCTCTGGAAGCATATGAAATAAATTATAGTATTATTCAACAACTTCCCGTCAGACTTCGCGAAGCGTTGACCTCTATCGATTATTCTGATGTAAATAGAGTATCAGAAGCTTCAGCGTACTTAGATTTGACTCATTAAGAGAGGGAGAATAATCGAAAGCGTCAACAAACGCTAAGTCAAATTGACAGCTACGAAAATAAGGATTTTAAATTCAAACCTCGTGGCTCTCAGACTGTTTATCAGCAACTCAATAACATATCTGAAAATCTGGAAACGTCAAATCAAAATATAAACCCTGGTTTTGTTTCTTTTAATTGTTTACATCAAAGTTGCCATTCGGGATTTAACAATGCCCAAGCACCCGTCTATCAATCAGTTACTGCAACATTGACTCAGCCTTCTAATTTCTCTAATCTTCCCGATGTCAGTGTTCGCCTTCCTGATTACTCCCAATACTACAATTCAAGTAATTTAAACTAAATCCGGACGCGGTGTGTTCTAGTCCGACGGCGCGTCCTGGGCCATATGCTTTATTCGAGGAGCTATCTGATGAGGTAATAAAGGAGCCAAGATCAGAGAAAACACGCGGCTCTTCTCAAACTCAAAAATGTCTAACACTATTAGTGAGAGTTTTTAATTGTCCAATCCCAGCTTTAGCTCACACTGGGAGTCAAATTACATGTATCTCTGAAACATTTTTTAATTACATATTGCAGCATAAAAATGTTCCGGAATTACCGGTAACAAATGTTTTATTATTGACAGCGATTGGAAAAAAATGACTCGGATTAAAAAACAAGTTTTGCTAAATGTAAATATTGGAGAACACTCTAAAAAAGTACAATTTTTAATGGTGACCGGTTTGTCCAATAATATTATTGTGGATAATGATTGGCTATTGAATAATAAGGCAATATTTGATTATAAACATCGCACTGTCACACTTGATTATTATCGTGTTCCGAAAGAATTGTCGTTGTACGATCGAGTGTCGTTTGAGAGAGTGCTGTCATCACATAACGATGATTTTACATTTATCCAGATAATGTGTCTTCCTGAAATAGAAGTTCAATATTCTGATTGTTTTTTCTAAAAAGGAGGATTTCAATAAAGTAATGTTTTTAAAACCACCTACCATAGCAATTGATACACAGAAGGACGATTTTTTTCTTGAATATCCTTGCAATGAGATTAAAATGGGTAACGATTTCTTTCAATGCGATAAAGAAAATAATAAACCTATTTCCAACGAAAGAGGGACCAGTGCTGTGGATGTGCGACAGACTGATCATCCTATCATTGATGTTATGCATGATGATTTGATTTCTAATGATTGTAACTAGAGATGGGATGAGCAGTACTTCGGCTACTGCTTCCCCTCCGGCAGACAAATCCTCTTGCTTGCCGGACTCGAGTTTTAAACTTTGGCTCCTGCTCCCTCCGACCGCCGGAGGAAGCAGTAGGCAGTAACTTCGGCCGGATGTCTAGTGCGTTTTTTATCCTACTGCAAACTTCGGCGTCAAGTACCTGAAGCCATGAACCCTTTTTTTTCTGCGTCTTCTTACTCTTTTTATTCGAACGCTTTATTTTATTTTCCTATTGCGTTCAGAATTCAATGTCAGAAATTCAATATTGAGAAAATACGAATTTAAAAAATGTTTAATAACGAAATTATATTTATTCTTAACGAATTAAAATTGATTTAAAATTAATTTGAAAGAAAATCAGAAATAACCAAAATTTAATAACGGAATTATATTTACTTTTAATTTTCGAGTTGATTTGTAAATGAAATATAAATTATTGATTTTATTTAGATTATAAAATAATAGACGAGCCATGAGTGTAGTGACCGATATAAATATATTTTTTTAAATACTTATCTCAATGTTTTCTTCAAATTTATTTTTTACAGCAGCGAATTGAGATTCACATACAACTCACAGGTGTGTCTTTCTCTATAAGAAATGTACTAAAGAGTATTGTAGGAATTTATTTTCACCAAAATAAATAATTTTTAACCTATTAGTTTAAACAGTTTAAAAAGAATAAATTTACAAAAGAAATTCAAACCAAAATGTCGAATTTTCAACAAATAAAGATTTTTTACTCATGGCAGAAATAAAAGTTTTTCTAAATTGTTAAACTTTTAAGCCAAAAGACGAATTTCCCCTACAAAAATTGGGTTTAAAAATATATATGTATATGAATTCATCCAAACTTAATTTTTTACGAAACTGATACTAAAAAAGCATGAAATTTCAAACTAAGAAAATGTTTTTTTTTTAACCAAAAAAGGATAATTTTTAAATAAAAAAGGTCAATCTTGAAGAAACGTAAAACTAATTACATTTTGAATTTAAAAATTAATTTGAAACAAAAAAAGGCTTTTCCAATAAAAAGTTAAATTTCTAATCTAAAAAGATAAACCCCCAACTAAAAAGTAACATACTTTATATTTCAATCAAAAAAGACGAAATTTTTTTTTTTAATGTCAACTAAAATTAAAAATTTTCTACAATTGTTCTGCTAAATTGATATGCTTGGCTTCACTAAAAAAATGAATTTCAAACAATGTAGTTGAACTTTTACTTTTCAATTTAAAAAAATGGAACTTCTACTATAAAACACATTAATTTTTAAATCAAGATCCATAAGTAATGGAATATATATTAAATATTTGAATTGTAAATATTGAAATTTTAACATAAAATCAATTTCTACGACAAAAATTGAATTTTCAATCCAAAAAGACGAATTTTTAACTAAAGGATGACTTTTGAAAAAATTGTTTTTTGTTACAAAATTCCTATTTTGACCTTGAAAAGTAAACTGGATTTTTGAAAATGAAAAATCAACTATTTTAAAACTTGTTTTTTTTTTTAATAAAACCTCATCTAATTTTTCAAAATTGTCTAATTTTCAACCAAAAAGTTGCATTTCCATTTAAGAAAGATGAAATTTCTTCTAAAACAGATGAATTAAAAAAAACACTAACAAAATTGTAAAATTCCTATCCGAAGAAGATTTCAGTGCTTTCTCCAATATCCAAATATGAATTGTAAACAATAAGCTAAATTTTTGCTACAGAGTCGAATTTTTAGCCAAAAAGCATGACTTTTTAACAAGATTGTTAAATTTTCAAACAAACAATTGTATTTTTGTCTAAGAAAAAT
>NC_046658.1:17667031-17668842 GCF_010883055.1 Belonocnema kinseyi
CAGCAAAAGCCTCGTGCACCCTAAGAACACGGAGTGACCCAAGGACAACCGCCTTCTGCATTTTTCCCGCAAGTGTTCTAGCATATTGTTGACACGCAGGGAAGCTTTTTAGGCCATTAGCAAGTGAAAGCTCGGCACCTCCAAGAGCGCCGATGATAAGGACGATCAATTTAACAGAATATTCCGGATACAATCGTTGCAACTCCCTTATAAGGTCTCGATACCTCTCTTTCTTTTCATTCTCCTTGGCTATGGTGTTTTTATCAGCTGGTGCCGAAAATTCGATAACGAACATGGTTCGCTTCTCGAAGTCAAGAAGAACCATGTCAGGCCTCGAGTGAGTAACAGAGACAATTGTCGAGAACATAAAGTTCCAGTATATGCGGCACTTCCCATTCTCGACAATTGACTCAATTTCCCTAGGAGCATTTAGAGGAGCGATATTAAGGTGAATTCCGTAGGAGTAACAGAGATGGTAATAAAGGACTCTTAGTGCCGCATTGTTCCTTGGAATGTAGGTCGTTCCCGCGTGAGTTGGACAACTAGATAGTATGTGAGCTAAATGCTCGGGGTGTGCATGACACGCCCTGCAGTTATCATCAGGAATGTCTTGGCTCAAAATGTGGCGACGGTATGTTAAGGTGGAAATGACACCGTCTTGGCATGCAAAAATGAAACTCTCTGTACCATACTTCAATCCGGGCGATTTAAGGAAAGCAAACGTTAGCTCACAAGACATTGACTGATCCTTCACATTTCTGTGGAAGATACCGTGCATCCTCTTATCGAGGAGCTGTTCACGAAAGTTTTTCTCTTGTGCTTTCTTAATCCGGGCTTTCAGAAGTGAGTACTCGAGATAGATAAGATTTGATGCATTTTGCTCACCCCTAATACTGAAGTCAAGTCCGAGTGTTTCAGCAGCCTCCTCCGCTGCTTTGTACAGAAATGCTCCTTTGCCCACTTCTTCGTGATTCCTGACCTCAATATTCCGCAACCCCCTTGAGGGCGTGAGATGTACAGTCGCGGAACGGAAGACTTAAGATGCATGCTTTTGTTAATGTGCATAACCTTTCTTGTCCCGCTATCAAGAGATCTGAGCTCCTTCTTCGTCCATGGAACTACTCCAGAAGAATGGAGTAGTATCGGGACGGCAAGCATGTTCGTTGCAGATATTTTGTTCCTCGCCGACAGTTCGGATGACCAAATCTGTCGGATGAGACTTTTGTATCTGCATCGGAGAGTATCCTTTATAGATATCACATCCTGAATGCGGCTCTGTGGCACGCCCAGGTATGTATAAGTCTCTCCAGCGCAAAGGTGTCGTATGGCGCTTCTATCAACGAGCTCAGGATCTTCAGGGATGCTATTAAGTTTTCCTGGCTTCAAATAAACCTTGGCGCATTTGTCTAACCCAAATTCCATTCCAATTTCCTTAGTATATCGTTCGACAATCCCCGGAGCTAGATGCAGTTGCTCTCTGCTTTTAGCATAGATCTAAAGATCGTCCATGTAAAATACATGAGTGACCTTGTACTTTAGATCTGCAGGTTTGCCGCACAAGTACCCGTCGGAATGGCGCAGTGTTAGAGATAGTGGCAATAATGTAAGACAAAAGAGGAGTAGGCTCATGGTGTCGCCCTGAAAGACACCTCTCTGAAACGTGAGATCCCGCCGATCCATCGCATTGAATCCATTTTCATTGGCTCCCCCAACTCTAGATTGGTCGGCATTGTTGGCTTGGGGTTAATTCCTTCGAGACCACCCCTGGACAATTGTCCGCGACTGTCTATTTATTTTTGTAACCATATTCA
>NC_046658.1:17668942-17682042 GCF_010883055.1 Belonocnema kinseyi
ATACTACAGATACATCTTGGTAAAGGAAGTTTGAAGGTTTGGACCCTTGAGCGCCCATGCGTTTCCATTGTTATGGCCGGAGTTTGCACTAGGTCCTGCGAACCTCCTGCGGACAGTAGGTACTGCTTCGCCGGAGTGTGCAGGAGGCCGGAGGGCAGTAAGCAGTAGGTATGCTACTGCTCGTCCCATATCTAATTGTAACGATGATTTTTTCTATAATTTGTCTAGTAATGAAATTAACATCTTCTAAATATTATATGAATTTGATGATTTTTTAGAAGAGCAAGTAAAGTTTTGTAACATTAATAATTGTAACAAAATCACGGAATGTGTAATAACGAATAAATTGGAGAATTATAAAGATTTTTGACCGAATTTCGATAAAAAAAGAACATGATGACAATTCTATGATTATTTATGAAAGGTATTTAAATAAATTAGAAGTTGCCCAGCTAGATTTTTTATATTTACATCAAGCCTATTGTGATTTCGACGACGATACATTTTTGAACGATGTTCGATCGATCGCATATTCCCTTACGACATGTGTGCTGGAATCCATGAGTATTCAATAAAAATTAAATCACATAAAGCAGCAATTATTGAAAGATCAACGATTTCCTACTGTAATCCATTACGTATAGCAAAAAAAAATAATGGCGATATTCGGATTTGCCTGGATGCTCCTTTGATTAATAACATAATAGAAATTAAAAAGGAATCTATACCGATTATTAATGATATTATGCAGAAATTCCATGGTATCAAGTATATTTCGACTTCAGACTTGGCAAATGGATATTGGCATATGCCATTGTATAAGAATCCTCGTCAAGATACTGCTTTTTTGTTTAATTTAAAGGTTTATCATTTCTGTCGAATACCTTTTGGACTGAAAACGGCTGGTTCTGGATTCATTAGAGCTTTAAATTTCGCAATAGGAAACCAATTTGATTCGTGTCTCATAACTTATGTTGATGATTTACTTATAACTAGCACAGGTAATTTTGATGATCACATGCAGGATTTATCAGCGATCTTTACCATTTTACAAGAAAAAATTTTACTCTGAGATTAGATAAATCTTTATTTTGTCGAGACTCCGTTAAATTTCTGGGTTTTAATTTGTCTCTTACCGGGATAGAGCCAGATCCTGACAAATTGGATATAATTAGAAATTTCGCAGAACCCGGAAATAGAAATAAACTAAAGAGTTTTTTAGGAAGAAGCAACTACTATCTACAGTTTTTCGCCCGTTACTCAAATTATTTGGACCCATTTAGAGATATCCTTAAGGAATCTAATACTAGGATATGGACCGCGTCTCACAAAAAAGCTTTTCTTGAACTAAAAAATAATGTCGCGGACTGCATAATGCTTAAATACTATATTCCTGGTATACCATTTAAATTACAGACTGATGCTTCAAGTAAAGGAATTTGCGAGGTACTATATCAAACGACGGAAGATGGATGTTAACATATGATTACCCTTGTTAGTAGATGATTATCTGCCGCTGAATCCCATTATTTTACAACTGAACAAGAACTTCTGACAATAGTTTATTCAGTGTTAAAATGTCGTACCTTTTTACTAGGGAATAAGCTTTAATTACTTACAGACCATACAGCATTAACGTTCCTTAACAAAGAAAATCTTCATAGTTCCCGGATAATTAGATAGAGCATCCTTTTGCAACCGTATGATTTTACAGTGAAGAAATGTACTGGACGCGAGAATATTGTTGCCAATTTTACAATAAGACTAGTAATATGAACATAAATTTACCAAAAGAATTAAAAAATATCCAACTGCTTCATGATAAGTATAAAATTATAAAGAAAATTAAAGATAATGAAAACAGTGAAGATTATTCAAATAATTACTTAATTTATCAAGAAGTTTTGTCCCGAAAAGATCATTCCATGAATAAATATAAATTGGTTTCACCTGCTGTTTTGATTACTAAGATTATAGATCATGTTTATACAAAACTCGGACATCCAGGTTTTTACAAAACATTCTTGTATATTCGGCAATTCTTTTATTAGAGAGCAATGAATTCACAAATAAAAAAAATGTTGTCTCATGTGATTTATGTTAATGTTTCAAAGCTTGTAATCACAAAATGGAGGGACAGTATCAATTTGTGAAGTCTGACAGTCCTGGAGATTTGGTGACCGTAGATTTTTCTGGATCTTTGTCGCGGTCGATTGGTGGCGTTGAGTATATTTTCGTGTTGCTAGATACGTATTCTAAATACGTTAATTTATATGCAATTAAAAAAAAAACAACAAAGGCTGCTCTTAATAGAATATTGAATAAATGCATTCCGGAAATGGAAAAACCTAAAAGACTTTTAGCAGGTAATGGTAGTCAGTTTACCTCTCCTATTTGGAGTAGAGCGTTGCAGGAAGTTGGCATTCAACCGGTTTTTTGTTCTATCCACCACCCTCAAAGTAATGCAACTGAAACGGTTATGCGGGAACTAGGCCGACTGTTTCGGACACTTTGTTCAGAATCTCACACGCGTT
The DNA here is from genome assembly GCF_010883055.1 of Belonocnema kinseyi. Classification (NCBI taxonomy): domain Eukaryota; kingdom Metazoa; phylum Arthropoda; class Insecta; order Hymenoptera; family Cynipidae; genus Belonocnema; species Belonocnema kinseyi. The sequence continues at coordinate 17,671,477 of NC_046658.1, forward strand.
GGGCAAAATATCTGCCAGAAATTGAATATTATTTAAACGTAACAACTCATAGTAGTACGGGTTTCTCACCTTACGAATTGCACTTTGGCGCTAAGCCTCATGATCAGATAAAAACATTGATTTCGTTTTCCGAATCGAAAGATTTAGCACATGACGCTAAAATCATATCAGCACGTGAAAGACTATTAGATAGTTTTGAAAAGCGCAAACAAGCGCAAAAGGGATATTCTGAAACTGAACTTAAAGTTGATGATTTTGTTTTGCTCAGGGTACAAAAAAGGTCTGATAAATTTATAGGAGTTACTGAGAAGTTTTTCTATCTCTTCTATGGTCCATATAAGATATTTAAAAATTTATAGCAAAAATGCTTATCAGTTGGTAGAAAAGGATAACCCTACGTCAATTATAGGAATTTACAATAGGTATAGTTTAAAAAATATCATAGGCGTGATGATGATATTAGCCCCATCTAATGTGCTGCTTTACAGGCGAACGTTCTTTATTTTTATTGATGAATTTAAGTAACAAATTTTATCAGGTCCAGTTCTAACCAGTGTGAATTAAAATATGCGAGATGTGAGCACTACTTTATAAGAATGATGAATGAGTGAAAAAAACAACAATTTCCAAAATGGCTTGTGAGTACGACGATTGCAATCTTGTACTTAGGTTTGAAATATTTGCAATGTATTTTAATATTTCAAGAGAAAAGACAAATATAGTTGTACCCGGACATCACTTGAGGTAAAAGTTAGGACCAATAGGTTAATAGAATAATAAATTCGTCAATGTCACTCATGATGAACGAAAAACGCGGGATAGTTTCCGTAGTCTTACATAAAGAGCCATCGACTCGTTCATTTCGCTCCTGTACTTGGCTGAGTAACGTTAAATAACCGGTGAAAGAGTGCAAATTTGTAATTACAAAAAAATCTGTTGGTATAGAACTGCGCCACGATTTGTGAGGAGCTGTGTCTACGCGTCTTTACAGGTATCTATTTAAAGTGTATAGTGGAGGTCTACGTGATTTGTGAAATTTTATTAGGAAGAACGATAAGACTGCAACGAAAGGATTCTACTTTGTTACAGCTTGGCGAATATGCTTGTCTATAAGCTGAGTGAGATCATTAATTGTGCTGGTGAGTGGACTTTTGTCTACCCTTGAATTTATATTCGATGTCGATGCTCAATACTCCTTGAAGAAGGAATTATCAACCAATTGATTTGAGTCATCCTGGACCCTTAGGAATCCAAATCATCAGGAGTATGTTTCACCAAGTTCTATTTTCTTTATGAATGTCGCGTCAGCGTGTTGCTTATTCAGAAGCGAATGGGGTATGTAACAACTATTCTTGTTGTAAAGGAAACAAATTAGGATCTTGACTTTTTGTCTCTAATTTGAGTAATTCTCGTAATACAATATGTTTTTTCTTTTATCACTATGCATTTTACTCTTGTCTTTTGACTAAAAATATTTATTGTTGAATGAAAAGGTTTTACAAAATGTGTGTGAAGATTTAATATGTCGAGGTGCGTTACGATATATGTGAATAAGTTATACTAAATTTTAGAACGTTCTTTTATTACTCGTGCCGTTTTAACCGATTTTAAAATGAAAAAAATATTATTATCTCTTACTGTCCTAACGATCGTTTGAATGGATAAACATTAATTATCTCATTTTATCCCTCAACTCCTCTATTCTCGCTATCTACACTGTTAAAAATGTTTGCAATTTTACAATACATCACAATACGAAATGTAATATCAAATTACAATTTTGGTATTGTGACATGAAATTATAATATACGTATTGTGAATCGATATCTCCGTGCATTTGCCGCTGCGAAGCAGCGCCATATTATATATATCAGCTGAAAGTATACGTTTTATTTTGTGCAATATCGGAGCACAATAATTTAATAAAAAGTGTGGGAAAAGGTAAGCTTATATTAAAGCTTATTTATATTAAATTTAAGGTTTTCGCACAATATAGACTTCCCGCGGAAACAGAACAAAAAATTGAAATTCAGGGAAATATGTTTTTTATCTGAAAGCAAAAACAGAAGTTGGTATTTTCGTAGTAACTTTTAGAATGTTTTTATTTTTATACTGCGAAATATTATAATCTGCATCAGAAACTTAAGAGTTTGAAAATAATCGATATTTTTCATGAAAGATGCTGTCAAAATCTCTAACATAACCTACAAAATCTCATGTAATCTTTTCCTGAGCTATGTGTATTCATTTAGGTTATGTTAGTGATTTTGGCAGCATTTTGCATGAAAATTATCGATTGTTTTCAAACTTTGAGTTTCTGCTGCAGATTATATTATTTCAAAGTATAAAAATAAAAATCAAGACGTTCTAAAAATTACCACGAAAATGCCAACTTCTGTTTTTGATTTCAGATGAAAAACATATTTCCCTAAATTTCAATTTTTCAGTTTGTTTCTTGAGGAAATCTATGTTTAGAACATTTATTTATTTAGAACAGTGTACGGGCAGGGCCCTTTCTTACAAATCAACTTATGAACTAATTGAAAAGAAAACTTAAATCTAAATCAGCCGAAGAAGTATAATGGCCGCGATTACTGATTAAATCGCGTAACAAATGATTAAAGTCTGTCGCATTGGTGTCGAAAAATTCGAATCTCTTGTTGAACTTTTTATTTATAGCATTCGCTTCTTGACATATCCTAGATAATGTCGAATTCGCTCCATAGTTTGTGCGATGATGAGGTACATGAAAGAGTGTGTTTGATCGAAAAGATTTCACGGGTGCATTTAATTTGATCTCAGAAAGTAGACTATGAGAGTGAATGGAATTTTTTATTATATTGTGCAGGAATCGTAAATCAGCAAAAAGGAATCTAGTACAGATTTTAGGGATTTTAAGTAGCGCTTTAATCCCGTCATAGTCGTGGTCGCGTCTGTTCATAGCCATACCCAGTTGTCTAGCTGCGTAACGAAGGAAACGGTTCTGAATACGTTCGAGTCTGATCTTATGAACGGCATATTGCGGAGACCAGAGGACTGAGCCATATTCTATAAGTGGTCGTACTAGTAAGAAGTAGAGAACCTTTAACGCAAGTGGGTTTTTAGGTTGAGAAGAATTTCTACAACACGAGCTATATAGTCAAAACTGTGAACATATGATCGTGACGAGTGTACCAACACAACAAAACAAAAATTTTTAAACTTGAATGTACGTAGCCTGTGAAAATTGAAAAGTCACCTTACTTTTTGAACACACCTCGTATAGCTGAAAAGCAATGAGAGTAAGTTAGAAGTAATCCCAAAAGTTCTGAGCTTTGCCACTAGAATGCCGTGGTCAACTGTATCAAACGCTTTCGAAAAATCAAGCTTTTGTGATAAATAATGCGTGTAGATACAAAGATTAGTTATCGTAGATTTCTTTCTCATGAAACCATGCTGCTGCTCTATAATAGTGTTTCTAGAAGCAAGGTAAAGATGGTCAAAAAGAATATTCTCAAAAACTTTAACCATGGAATTGAGTATAGTTATTGGTCTGTAGTTTTTAACATCCTTACGGTTACCTGATTTTAAGATGGAAACAACTATGCCCTTCTTCCACTTATGAGGGAAGTAGCCCTTAGAGATTGACAAGTTAAAAATTAGGTCTATGGAGTCATAAACGCGGAGCAACACGACTTCAGAAGAGAGGGGGGTATACCATCAGGCCCGGCCCCTTTATTCGGATCTAATTTAGAAAGCTTGCACATAATTTCATTTTTACTGATTGTTAAATTGGAGAGGTCTATAAAGTCATTTTGCTTAAAGTGGCCATCGCTAGAGATCGGTTCTTTATAGACAGTCTTAAAATGTTTAGAAGAAAGTTTAGCTACATTCTCACTGGTGTTCGCGTGTTCATCGTTAAAGAACATTTCGTTAGGCAAGTTATTATCGTTTCTGATAGCATTTATATAATTCCAAAAAGATTTAGGATCAGATATAATGGCACTTTCAGTATTCGCAAGAAAGGATTTATAACATGTATTCGAAAGCTTCTTACATTGCGTTCGAAGATTTGAAAATTGTTGGTAATCATTCAAATTGCGAGATTGTTTGTAATTAGCGTGAGCAATTTTCTTGGCAATAATACAATGTTTTAAATTACTGTAGAGCCAAGGGGGATAGGAGGAGAGTTTACAAATTGTTAAGGGAACAGAGTAATTAATTGCAGTAAAAATATAAGTATAAAGAGTGTCTATACCCTCATCCACAGAAGATGAAGCAAGGAGATAGTCCCAGTCCACATCCTGAATAAAGTGACTAATTGCCGCAGTGTTCGCTTTCTTAAAATTAAATCGGACAAAGTTAGGTGTAAGGTGGTTTTAATCACTAGCTACAAAGGCCCCCCTAAGATCAAATGTGAGAGGAGGGTGATAGTTATCTATAGGTAATAATGGATCAAATGCTACGTGTAAGGTGTCAAGAATATTGTTGGTAAATTATCAGTCTAACAAAGCCCTGTGAAAATTGCAGTTGTTGTTCAATTGTGAAAGATTAAAGTAATCATGGACATCGGATAGAGTACACAAGATGTCAATACACAGATGTGACGAACCAGGTTTCGGGATACAGCTGGGACCTTGTTCGGAGTTTAAATTCCACATTGAATAGGGCATGTTAAAATGACTAAAAATATAAACGGTTGCATCAGGAAATTAGCATAGAACCTTCTTACATATAGTACTAAAATCCATATACTTTGTGAGTTGGCATTAATCTTGCGAATTAAATGAGTATATTGAAATTTTTAGATTTCTATGAAATATATTTTGTCATTAAAAATTGTTTTAATCAAATCTACATATGAATTCAATTCTTGAAAAAATGTAAAATAAATATGAAAGACTGAAAGCTTTCATATTTTTTAATCAAATCTACATATGAATTCAATTCTTGAAAAAATGTAAAATAAATATGAAAGACTGAAAGCTTTCATATTTTTTAATATTATATGTTAATCGCAGAATATTTATTTACCCTTTTATTTTATAGAAAAGTGGACAATACAAATTTTCCCACTATTGTATAAGTTTCGAACTTAACCAAAATATTATATCTACACTGTTAAAATTTTCTGTTGTGATTTCACAATAAATGTAATGAAATTTTATTACCAAAACGTAATGTAATTTTACAATGCATGTAATATAATTTTACAACACGTGCATTGTAATTTTACAATACATGTATTGTGATGCAGATTTTGTTGGATGTTGTGAAATTACAAAACATTCGTCGTAATTTCACAATACTGTATTTTGACGGTACAATTTTATGTATTGTAAAATTACATTACGTTTTGATAGATCTGCTTACTTTCAAAAAAGTTTATAATAATTGTAGGTCTAATAGCTGTACTTTAACGAATGTAAGAATAAATCCGTTATAAAATCAAACTATTTAGAATATTTTAATCTAAAATAATTACATTTTAAACTGATTAAAATTAAAACCAAAAAAGTATGAATAATTATTTCAAAAATTATTCAATTAAAAATCACTATCAAGGCATCTAATATGAAGTTTATCAACCTTTAAATATTTTGAAATGAAATAGCAAGACATTAGTTTCCAATTAATATTCAGATCGTTCAATTTCTAAAAATATAATTGATAATCTAAATAATCGGCTATTTATAAACGATGAAATTTACTAAAAGCAATACAAATTAATAAGGGTTTGAGTACAAAAAATCTTCATATCACAATTCTTCACGACCTTTGTTTTCACAATTTAATTGTAAAGGTTTGACTAAAATTTTTAAATTTTGTCTTTGAATTTTGGATTTCTTCAGTTCGGAATAAAATTATTGAATTTTAAGCGATTTGAATTAGGACCCTCACAGCAATAGGATATACGGAGATATCCCATTTAATCACATTTATCCCAGGGTTAACCCCAGGATATCCAGAGTGTCCCTGGGACGTTTCCGGGATATTGAAATGTCTCAACACAGGTGCGAATTGACCGTCGGCCCACGGTCGGACGGTCGATCCAACTTTGTGCACCACTGGTCGGGCCAACCAGCTAAATGATAACGGTCAACCGCCTTTGGCTTCTCCACGTCGGGCCAACATTTGGTTCCATATATGGGCCAACTATTAAGATGACGCCGGCCCAACCTTCGATAAAAATTAATTTTAAAAAAGTTATTTTTAAAATTATTATTATATAATCTTCACTTTTTACCAATAATAAATACATAATTCACACACACACACAGTTACTTACGCTTTCAATCGCACGCTTTAACGCTTTAAAAAATCTTACTCGTCCATGATTCGAACCCTAACTAAACTAGTGTATTATATCGCGTACTCTAACCACTCAGCTATCGAAGCACTTGAAGTTTGTTTACAAAAACTGTGTGTTGTATTTTCTTCATAGATTAATTTGGAAAGAGGGTTGACAAATTGGGAAACTGTACTTTGGAAATATTCAATGTTCGATGCTTTTTTATAATTTTTAAATTTTGCACGATTTAAAATTAACTTTATTATATATTAAAATAGATACATTTTGAATATGCAGCATTATTCAATTAATAATTCTGAATGTTTCATTTCGACATTTTTAATTATGATATTGTGTCACAAATTAATAAAGTTTTTTCATTTTTGTCAATTTGAAACTAAAGTTGATAATTCAAATATATCTAAATAATAAATATTTACCCTTAAACGCTTCTATTTTTGGTTAAGAATTTTTAATGGTTTATTTTGAATATTTATATGTTTCTACGTGTAGCACACCGAAAGAAAATCTATCGAAATGAAGTAGGTTATGTGCACCCAATGTTACGGGCATATGTGACGTCGGCGGACAGGCCAACTCTTGACCACAGTTGGGCCGACTGCAGTTTCACGGTCTTTTTGTAACAATCAACTAGAGTTTATCCGACGGTCTGCTCATACTCGGGGCAATGTTTTACCGACCATCTGGTACATCACGGTGACGTATGTCAATCCGACTGCTGTATCCAGAGTTGGACTGACCGCATTATTGTGGTCGTAACGACCAATCTGCCACAATTTAACCGGTTGTCGTACCATAGTTGGGTTAGAATTGGGCTGACGGTCGGCTTTTCGCTCGCCGCCGACGTCCATCGCCAACGTCAGTCTGACTATGACAGCTTGAAAACATCTTAGTCGGCTCAATTCTGGTTACCGTAGATAGGTTACCATAGCAGGGCCGACTTTGGGCCGATGGTCAGGCTCTGGCATCCCACCGAAATTCGAACCTGGGAAGTAGGATATAAATTGATTTTCTATATCCTACTTGGGACATTTGAATATCCCGGAAAAGTTCCAGGGATATCCTGGATATCACGAGGAGATCCTGGGATATTCAAATTTCTGCCTTGTGGGATACCCGGAGGGTTATCCCTGGGATATCCTTGGGACAACCTGGGAGATACATGAGATCAAATGGGATATGCCGGTATATCCTAATGATGTGAGGGAAATGAGACAATTTCAACTACACTTCTTCACGAAATTGTACAAATTTTAAGAACTTCTGTTAAAAATTCTCTTAATTTAAACGTTTAAAATAAAAAATCATTTCATAAATTTTCTCATATTGAAAATGATAACATTTGAAACTGAATCAAATGAAAACCAAATAATAATAAATATTGAAATCTATAATTATTTTATTATAAACTGACTACCAAGATATTTATTATGAAAATTTTTAATTCCCCAGGTACGAATTCAGGTTGGCACCCACAGCAGGTGCGTTGGCCCAAAGTCGGAACGACTTTTGCCCGCCGTAGATCGGCAGCCAAAGTTGGGCTACCTTTTATATTTATAAGATATTTATGTCGGCCCAACCTAAACAGCCAAAGTTGGTAGACAACGTGGAACCGGTTTTTGGCCCAACTTTGGCCCGAACATGGTCCCACCATCAGGGCAACTATGGGAAATCGTTCGTTAAAGAGTAAAGCCGACTATCGGCCCAACTATGGACCAAAGTCGGCCCAAAGATCAGCATGAAGGGATTTAGAAAGTTTTGAAGAAGTTAGGATGACTATTGGCCCAACAATGGCCCGAAATTGGACCAACCATCGCGGAAACCATGGGACATCTTTCGTTAACGAGTAACGCCGACTACCTGCCCAATTCTGGGCCAAAGTCGAGCCGGAGATCGGCATCAATGGATTTATACATTCTGTTTAATAAAAAGAGAAAAAAATTTATAAATGAATTTCAAAATATTGCAAGTAATTTTAAAGAAGTTTGAAATATTTGAGAAGAATTAAAAAAAGCAAAAAAATTTTCAAGAGATTTTAGAGGCTTTAAAATACTTTTTATGAGTCCAAGAGATTTTTAATGAATTTAAGGGTTTTTGTGCCATTTGAATGTATTTAATATGGTTTAAAAAGTGAGTAAAAGAATTAAAAATCTTCGAAAGCATTTTAAATGATTTAAAAAAAAAATCAAAAGAGTTTAAGGATTTTCATGTAATTTAAAAATATTTTAAAGTATTTAAACAGACTTTCAGGAATTTCAAGGGATTTAACCGGAGTTATTTGATTTTGAACATATTTAAATTTATAAACGAATGATAAAATATTTAAAAATATTTTAAAGAATTCAAGATAATTTTAATGAATTTAAGAGATTTTAACTAATTTTGAAGAATTTTTTAGGAATTTCGTAGAATCTAAATAACTTTTAAGATTTTAAAGTAATTTTAAAATATAAATAATATTCTTGAATTCTTTAAAGTCTGTTAAATATCTTGAAATCTTCGGGAATTTGTAGAAATCCTTTGAATTCTAATGAATTCCTTAATAGATATAAATTGATTTTTTTAAATCTTTCATAATGTCTTAAAATATTTTTTAATTTAGTTTATATCTTGTTTAATCTCATAAAATATTCAATAATAATTTGTAATATTTTTAAAATCTGAAATCTTATTACATATTGAGGTGTCCTAACGATAGGATGCCAACGCACGCGATCGACTAGATGATACTTAATCACAAATATAAACAATAAAAAGCTAACCAAGAAGTAAGAACTAGAAAGTTTTAGATCGCGGGATTGACCAATATGAAGCTAGAAGTTGGCCAAAACTAGAAGATGCTCGCTCGCTCCATCAAAACATTAAAGTGCTATCTCGGGCGAGAAAAGCATGAAGGTGCCACTTCACGCTTATAATCTAAACGCGAGAAGTGGCAACCTTCATGCTTTCCTCGCCCGAGTTAGAACTTTCATGATTTGATGAAGCGAGTGAGCACCTTTTAGTTTTGGCCAACTTCTAGCCTCATTTTGCTCAATTAAGCGAGCAAGACTTTCTAGCGCTAACTTCTCGGTTAGTTTTTTATTGCTTTTATTTTGGGTTAAGTAACATCAAGTCGTGTCGCGTGCGTTGGCACCCTGCCGTTAGGACGCCTCGATATATTATTATGAGCGTAGCAATATTTTTTATAGAATGGTTCACAGAAATTTGTAGACGGCCGTGCCCAGCTTTAGGCGTTAGAAATGAGGAATGCGAAACTTATAGGGTTCGAAACCCAAGGCGAATAAAAATATTCATAGCGTGCGATTATAAACAGTGTAGTGATTTTATTATATTTATTAAACTACCCATCGTATCCTCTGCTATAAGATTAGTTCTATAAAATTTAATGGATACTTTTTCCGCTAACATGGTCGGGCCAAAGTTACACTGAAAAAAATGTTTAGGTATATTAGTAGATAGGTAAAACGGGTACTGGACCACTTTTTCCGTATGAATAGCAAACTTGTGGCTAGAGTGTAGAAGGCTGTAAGATTGGTTTCGCTCCTTGTGTTGACTAACGAATCACAGTTTTGCACGATCCACACTATCGATATTGGAAATCAATACTTAAAAATCATGGGAATGGATATTTTCAGTCCCAAAAATATGGAATATGATATGATATACGATATCGCAATATTAAACTACTTAATACCTGTTATTCCCGGAATTGAAGTTTTTCACCCCAAAATAATATAATTTTTTATGTATTAAATGTTTATCGCAATAATGCGTCATTGAAAATTTCCAAGATCATGCACGTTCGAACACGTTTCTCGGTAAACAAAATTCCATTCTGGTGACGTCATCGTCGATTGCTGGAATCCCTATATATGTAAACTAAATTAATTAAACGTTCTTTTTTGATATTGGCCGACAGAAGTGTCATATTTCATATAATGCTCGCAGTGAACATTTTTTTCCAACATAGAAGCTGACAGACCTAGAAGTTAACAAGGGATACGAAATAACGGATATTAAGGAGGCTAAAACAAAATATGGAACGAGAACGCTTGTAATCATAGAAAACAAATTCACCGTTTTTCTACCTCAAAGAATGGCAAAACTTTTGGAGAGGATAAAAATCTGTTTATGCAAATGAAGAAAGTCTGTGAAGATCAGCATCTTGAAATGGTGTACGAGGGTGGATTGATAAGTTTCCGGCCTGACCAAGAGATGGCGCCACTAGGCCTACCTTGAGGTGGCGTTCTATAGTACCATCCTTAGATAGCTTG
>NC_046658.1:17682142-17691301 GCF_010883055.1 Belonocnema kinseyi
CAGCCTTGGAGGAGATTATGTTGAGAAATAAAAAAAAAAATTCTTAAAAACGTTGTTTTTCTTGGTCAGGCCGGAAACTTATCAATCCACCCTCGTATTTGGGTGGACGCGTCAACTCCATTGAATTTGTGGAGACAAATGTATAAGTGTGCGTGCAGTTTTTCAATTATCGTTCAGTCTGTGTCAAGCTGCAGTGAGATATTCATCATGTCGTATAGTCACGAAGGAATAATAAGGAGACCGAACTGCCAGTGGGAAGCCATCTCAAACTGGCAATAGAAACATTACCTTAAGTGATACGCACATTACAGGAAGATCTTAGATTTGAGTGCGCAGGTGCGCAGTTGTCCTCTTCCCATACATGGAAAAGTGTGCGAGTGAGAAAGTTTGTCAAATTGACGTAAGCTAGAGGTTGTGTTCTTTTGTTGATCATCATACGAAAGATACACAAAATAAATATATAAACAGTATTTTCGGTACTTGTTTGAAAAATGTGTGAACTGATTTTGAGAAGGAAACGTATAGGTAAGTACCTTTTAAATTTGTAATATGATAAATAGGCTAAAGATTCTCAAGGCTCTGAGAAGCTCTGAGAAATTCTCCGCAGGCACAAATTAAATGACAGTTAGGTAAAACAATAAAATATATTAGACGTTTATTGTACTTGCAGTAAAGGCTTTAAAAAAGCGAAGTGTATTTGCCTTGATTTCTAATCGTAGATTTTAGATCGTAGATATTTGCCTTCTTCGGCGTGTAACTTCGTCTACAACCCGGAAATTGACACCTGATGGCTCAGAACACATTTCTGACACTTGCATCAAAACAAACAAACAGAACCTCTCAACTTACGTCAATTTGACAAACTTTCTCACTCGCTCACTTTTCCATGTATAGGAAGGAGACAACTGCGCACCTGCGCACTCAAATCTAAGATCTTCCTGTAATGTACATATCAATTACGGTAATGTTTCTATTGCCAAGTGGGAGAACGGAGTTAGGTCTCCTTATTATTCCTTCGTGCGTAGACTCCAGGAAATCAAATGTTAGATGCGATCACATACAACCTGAATTCATCATTCTCAAAACAAATTATTGTCGGAGTTGAATTAAAAAAAGACGGAAAGCTCGCCTCAGCAGTGAAACTTCAGGCCAGTCATCCTCATGCAAGTATAATCCTGAATCCTCAAGAGTGGAAATTGTTCAAAAGTTACTTTAACCTCATGATACTCTTCTTTGATGGCCAAGAGAAGCAACAATGCATCAAATGTGGAAATTTCCATATAAACATGACTACATCTTTTGGAAATTATATAGTGGCTTTGGAGAAAATTCAAGAAACGCAAAAATATTATCCATTTGTACTACAAGAAACAACGTTTGCTGTTCTTCAGGTAGTCAGCCCTTGTGTTGACCAGTATCTTCTGGATCTGAGTGTTATGCCGTTTCAACATACAAAAGATGTCATTATTGAGACCATCGCTGAAAGTGTATGGCGTAAAGTGAAATCACCATCTGTGAAAAGTGTAAAATCTTATATAGGAAAAAACTCTACAGGTTTAAAGTGTAAAGCAATGAAAAACTTATATTTGCTAATATTATGCGATTTGAAATTCTACTTCTTGAAATGATTACCTTTTATAGTCAGAATGTGACTGAAGAAGTGATTGCGAAATTACCAGTACTCAGATGCGTGAATGCTAGCTTTATAAATAAAAAATTCCATGTACTTTTTGTTTGTAAGAAATATCTGAACAAAAATATAATTTAAACTGAATTCGCCTTTTTTCATTTACTAGATTAAGGTAGGTAGATGTGTAAGTAAAAAAGACATATATACCCGAAAATGATCAACTTTATTCAGAAAAAAATTTAAATTAATACAAAAGATACTTACAAGCTAGACTTATCTACCCAACTAATGTGTGAGTCATCGAAACCTAACCATTTTACAAATAGCTTATTTCCTCGCTTTTTCAGTACTTTTTCATCCAAATAAATGTCTGGATGTCTAACTTTTCCTAGTTCTTGCTCATAAAAACTACCTACAATAGCTTTATCCCAATAGATAAAACTAAATGTTTCAAAATATCTATCCATTTGTAATTCCCCTGTAAGCTAAATTGCATCCACATCTTATTCTTTAAAGTACGATTAAATCGCTCGCAAATAGATGCTTTTAAATTGCTAAACGTCGAGTACAAATTTATCTTATATCGCTTCATAAGATTTTCAAAATGTAAGTTGTAAAATTCTTTGCCTCTATCAATATGTAAATTTCTCGGTATGCGTCCTTTGTCAAGTATAGATTCCATAGTTCTAGCTACATCTTCACCCTTCTTGGATTTAGCTGGAATAGCCCAAGCAAATTTGGAAAATATATCAATGACAGTCAAAATGTACTTGTATCCTTTGTTTTCTTTTGTATAAGGTTGCATTTCAGCAAGATCCGCTTGCCAAGCCTCATCGATGCCACGGATATCAAAGTGTCGACGTTGATAGTTTCTTCTAGCAGGCCTATGTAGCTCCTTCACGAGTTGAAGCTTTTCGTTATTCATTTTTTCGTGTGTTCAGCTTGGCATCCAACTGAGAAATGAGCTCTGAATTGCGATGCGCCAGTTCTTGAATGAAATCCACATCAACTTTAAAAATATTTAAACTTTTATATGAGGAAGTTTCTAGAGTTTCAATCATCATGTTATTGTTAACAACTTCAGTTCGCAAGGAAGCTATGACATCATACAGAGTCTGAATTTCTTGCTGTAACACATGTTGCATCATATTTAAATTTACTGCATCATCTAAATCTTTTGCATCAGCTACATTGCACAGCTTTTTCTTTCCGATACCATAATGCCCATCGGTGGTGAATTTGAATCCAACTTCTGGTGGACCTTGACTTGCCATCTTAGCTCGCTTAATATGACGTCCGAACACATCGATATTCATTTTCCATTGACCAAAATATCGTCAAACTGATTAATAAATATTAATTATCAATAATAAATTGATAAATTAATTAAAAAAATTGATTAATAAATAATTCCAGCCTCTCGTAATTCTTCAATAATTGACATAATTTCATTTGTGTGATTTGGATTTCCCGCTGCTTGAGATGCTAACAGTAAACACAATCTATCAACTAATTCGTTTGGATCATCCCAATAAATTTAGTCTAATTTATTAGCCTCTGTGCCAACCATATATTTTGGCGAAAGGGTAATTAGTTTTTTTTATAAAATTTGTATATTTGAAAGACTTATTTTCACGAAAATCCCCATCAACTCTATAATGTTTTCGATGCAAATTTGTTGAAATTGCAATATTTTTAACATTTTTCAAGGTCTTCATTATTTATAACAGTACTATTTGGTATCTTTCTAAATAAAAGTTCAAGTAAACCCGCAGTCTTTTGATAGCTTACAGTGCCTATATTAATAAGATTTCGATTGAAACTTATCGAAGAATCTCCAATCATTAGTCTGTCTTTCGATCATTTTCGTACACCATAAACATTATATCTCTTCTTCTCTCCCCCAACTTTTGAAGATAATCAATTGCTATTTCATTTGATGGAAAGGAAACTGGGGTTTTTAAATCTTCTGAAGCCTCTGAATCTTATGCTAACAAGAATGAAGTTTCATCATCATCTTAATCATTTTGCTCTTCACCATCATTTTGAAACTCTTGCTGAAATTTTCTTCAGATTAACTCTTGATTTAATTTTTCATTTTATTCTTGGCTTCATTTCCGATTGGATCAATTCTTTTATTAGTTTTAAAACCATTAACAATTTTATCAAGTGGTGTAATGATGGGCTTAAAGGTAACATTTAATGTCTGATCAACTGTTTCTTTACCCAACTTTAGTAATCTATGCTTTCGTCGAATCGCTTCTCTAGCTTTAACAATTTCACGCAAAATATGTGTTTGCTTATGAAAGACCTCTTCACGTGTAGACATGTTAATACCGTAGTGTTCAAAGTGTAACAGTCTCTATGTAGTTATTACATACATATTTATTGCTTTTCCAAATTTACAAAACAGACAAAACCTTTTCTATATCTACCTTGATTCAGATTTCTATCCTTATCAATTACAACAAATCCATTCTTATCATCATACCAGAAAGCTAAACACACCTTTTTAAATTGTGAATAAGGCATGTCACTATTCACATGATCATCATATATATACTTCAGGTTCATCTCAACTTGTTGAAACATTACAAGCAAATTAACATTATCACGTATAAGATGTTTCGGAATACAAGCATATGTCTGACTCAAATAGAAACAGTCAACATCCTTGTGCCTCCCATTGAAAAAAATGCTTTTATATTATCTTGCTTTTCACAGGCTACATCATCAAATACAAACACTGAATTTGAATTAGCTTCATTTGGTATTACAAAATCATCATGCTCATTGAAAGGATAGTACTCAACACCAGCTACTAAGTTCAGAAGTTTTTCTAAAAATTTGTATTTTGGTTGATTTAAAGATTTAGAGAAAACATAAACATTTTCAAATCTCAATCCATTTGGGTGGATTAACAGAGCCAATAAAGCATTTGTCTTTCCACAGTTGGAAGGTCCACAAAATATTGATCGTAGCGAATCGAAATTATGGATAGGTAGCTTTATAGGTTGAGCTTCAAACTGCATCCTGACTATGACTGAGTAAAAAACTATAAATGTCAGGTTTATGTAGGTTCAGTCTTTAGTCTGAAAGTGTCTCTCGAACAGATATGATCGTTCACGGTGACAGACCTACAGTCAGTCGTAAGCGATCCTCGAAAGAGGTCAGACGTGGCAAAGGTCTGTTGAATAAAATTATTAATAATCTTCTTGTAGAGTTACATATTCCTGGATACCAGTACTGTGGACCAGGCACGAAATTGACAAAACGAATTGCGCGAGGTGATCCTGGAATCAATCCTCTTGACGCTGCTTGTAAGGAGCACGATATAGCCTACTCACAAAATAGAGAAAATATAGCGGCTAGAAACTCAGCTGACAGTATACTAGCTGAAAAAACTTGAAAACGTGTCCTTGTTCAGGACGCAGGCTTGGGTGAAAAGGCTGCTGCTTGGGGAAGAACTAATGCAATGAAAATTAAATCAAAATTTTGTATGGCTCTTAAAAATAAAAGGTCTACCACTACACTCAAAAAAATAGTTACAGCAGCTGAAAAAGCAATGATACCAGGTAATGATGCACAAACTGTTATCAAATCTGCTCTCAGAGTTGCACGTGCAGCTGTAAAAAAGACTGGTGGAAAAATCAATGTAAAGAAACCTCGAACTTTACCAGTTCCAAAGAAATTGGGTGGCTTTCTACCCTTTCTTATACCCATCTTTGCCGTTCTAAGTGCTACTGGTGCGCTAGCTGGTGGATCTGCGGGAATAGCTAAAGCTGTTAATGATTCAAATGATGCAAGACGAAAGCTTGAAGAAAGAAAACGTCATAATAAAGAAATGGAAGCCATTGCTGTGGGGAAAGGTTTTTATTTGAAACCATATAAAGGAGGATTAGGACTTCATCTAAAACCATATAATCAAGGAGGGGGACTTAAGTGCAAATCAAAAAACTTAAAGTGGCGCTACCTCACCGAGCATTAACCGATGCAGATTTACTTAAATTCGTAAAATCTTTAAAAATTAAACATTTTAGAGGTGTTTTCATGCATAATGGATTACCAAACTGTGGGCCACGTAAATTTGAAAGTGCTATTGTTAACCTTGATGATAAAAACAATCAAGGTACTCATTGGGTTGCGTATAAAAAGTTTAAGAGTAAAATAATTTATTTTGATACCTTTGGCAACCTCAGGCCACCTTTGGATCTCTCTAAGTATCTTGGTGTTGGTGGCGTAAAATATAATCATGAAAGGTATTAAAATTATGATACATTTGTATGTGGACATTTATGCCTTAAGTTTTTATGCAATTAATTAAAATCTCAAAGTATGTATAATCTATATAAATGTAGAGGCTAATGATTTCAAGCCAGTCAAAGACTAGCCGTCATCATGGATGATTTATTGACGTTAACATTATCGGACACTTCTTCGATCCTAGAAAATCAGTATTTTCCTCCAATTGAGTTGACTTCATACAAAAATTACGCTCTTGGTCTTGCGGAATTTATAACCTTCAACTCAATTCCCAATGTAGACATTGGTCAAAATAAATTCTACGTGGGTAAAGAAATAATTGAAATACCTACAGGAAGTTATGAAATAGGTGATATACAGCGCTATCTACAGAATGTTTTAGTAAAACAGGGTATTGAAATTCATATTAAACTAAATAATAATACATTACGAAGTGAAATATATTGCAATTGAGATGTAAATTTTGAAAAGTCAGATTCAATTGCAAGTTTATATTCACTATTCATGAATTGTCCCGCGTTGTACCGCCAGGATATAAGATAGTGGAAGTCCCATTGCACAACATTTACTTGCCGAACGCCATCAAGACAATATATCATGTACAGCTCCGTATAGATGATTAAGACGGACATTTGGTTAATGTTCGTGGAGAAATTATAACACTCAGACTGCACAACAAGTCTTTACGATAATGGGGATTGTTTTAAATAAAATGGTTGGATTCAGCTATAATACTTTAGTACCATAGAGCAAGAGCATCAGTCGACAACAGACTCTCAAAGGGATAACACCTCAAAACGTACTGCTGCTGAAAAGGCTGGGTTTCGAGGTCACACCACTCACAAAAAGAAGAGAATAAAAACATTCAAGATTTTTTGTGCTTGTATCTTTATTTTTGTATATCGACGTTTAATTGTTTGTCATGGAGGGGAAAATTTTAAATATTGAAACTCCCATTATTTTCGACGAATCTATCACTCATTGTGAAGTGCATGCACACCAGTCATATGCTTCATCAAGCTTCAATAGTAGTGATGAGATTAGAATTGCAGTTAAGAATCAAGATTATTGTCTCCTGCCAAACAAAAGTTCACTACACGTACACGGAAGAATCGTAAGAACTGATGGAGCACCTGTAACAAACACAATTTTAGTTTCTAATGCCAGCTGTCATTTGTTGGAAGAAGCAAGATATGAAATCAATGCAATAGAAATTGATAGAAAGAAAAATGTTGGTCTCACTAGTCTCATAAAAAATGATGTATCTTTAAATCCCGGACAATCACGTTACATACAGAATACTGGCTGGCTTAAAATAAATGATAATAATCAATCATTAACCATCACCACTGATTACTTTGATGTAGCCATACCTCTTAGCATGATATTTGGTTTGCTGAGGATTATCACAAAATTATTGTCTATGCTAAACATGAACTTATTTTGACAAGATCAAAAAGTGATGCAAATGCCATTTTGCAAGCAGCCCCCATTGAGCAATATAAAATTGAAATGAATAAAATAGAGTGGTTATTGCCTAGTGTTAGATTGTCAGATTCACGCAAATTTCAGTTACTAAAATATTTTGAAAAAGATCCACCTATTCCAATAAGTTTTCGAACTTGGGAACTGTATGAATATTCTCTACTTCCAACTACTTCAAACCATGTTTGGGCTGCAAAAACATCAACACAAATGGAAAAATCAAGATTTGTTGTGCTTGGATTTCAAACAAACAAAAAAATAATACTATTAGAAGCTCGAGCAACTTTGATCATTGCAATTTGACTAATGTAAAACTACTTTTAAATGATCACTGCCATCTTTATAGTAATTTGAATCTTGATATTAATCGAAATAGGTATGCTCTTCTCTATGAAATGTATACGAACTTTCAAGCTAATTACTATGTTAAAGAAGCACAACCATTGCTATCGAGAAGAGAATTTATAGAGTATGCACCTCTAGTAGTAATTGACTGTTTTAAGCAAAATAAATCCTTGAAATAAGGACCAGTTGACGTTCGACTGGAATTTCAAACTAGTGAAAATTTTCCCGCTCAAACGGCATATTGCTTAATTTTGCATGATCGTATACTTGAGTATAAACCAGTAAGTGATGTGGTGAAAAAGTTGATATACAAACTACTGTAACCGAGTAGAAATAGTCTACTTGCATATATATAATTGAAAATTTGTCATAAGGACAATCGCAAGGTTTCGCCGGGAGCGGGTGCTAATCTGGAAAACTGCACCCGCTCCCAGCGAAATCGCGGTGAAATTTCAGCCACAACCACGTCTCACGACCGTGAGATAGGTGGTTACAGTCTGTAAAGGAATCAATACGACGATCCAGGAAAACCCTCGTGCACCCTAAGAACACGGAGCGACCCAAGGACAACCGCCTTCTGCATTTTTCCCGCAAGTGTTTTAGCATATTGTTGACACGCAGGGATGCTTTTTAGGGCAATAGCAAGTGAAAGCTTGGCACTTCCAAGAGCGCCGATGATAAGGACAATTAGTTTAACAGAATATTCCGGGTACAATCGTTGCAACTCCCTTATAAGGTATCGATACCTCTCTTTCTTTTCATTCTCTTTGGTTATGATGTTTTTGTCAGCTGGTGACGAAAATTCGATAACGAACATGGTTCGCTTCTCGAAGTCAAGAAGAACCATGTCAGGCCTCGAGTGAGCAACAGAAACAATTGTCGAGAATATAAAGTTCCAGTATATGCGGCACTTCCTATTCTCGACAATTGACTCAATTTCCCTAGTCGCATTTAGAGGAGCGATATTAAGGTTAATGCCGTAAGAGTGATAGAGATGGTAATAAAGCACTCTTAGTGCTGCATTGTGCCTTTGAATGTAGGTCGTTAGGTCGTTCCCGCGTGAGTTGGACAACTAGATAGTATGTAGCTTATTGCTCGGGGTGTGCATAAGACGCCCTGCAGCTATCATCGGGAATGTCTTGGCTGAAAATGTGGCGATGATATATTAAGGTGGAAATGACACCGTCTTGGCATGCAAAGATGAAACCTTCCGTACCAGACTTTAATCCGGGCGATTTAAGGAAAGCAAACGTTAGCTCACAAGACATTGACTGACCCTTCATATTTCTGTGGAAGATACCGTGCATCGTCTTATCGAGGAGCTGTTCACGAAAGTTTTTCTCTTGTGCTTTCTTAATCCAGGCTTTCAGGAGTGAGTACTCAAGATAGATAAGATTTCATGCATTTTGCTCACCCCTAATACTGAAGTCAAGTCC
>NC_046658.1:17691401-17704936 GCF_010883055.1 Belonocnema kinseyi
CTCGTCACATTAATCACCTCGCTTGTTTCTACACATATATGCAAGTTTTTATTGAGAATCACTGTACATAATATCAACTCTCCTTTGAGAATTGAATTTTTTTTTTTTGAAAATGAATATTAATTTTTATTAACATCCATTGCCTCCTGTGATTGGATTTTGTAGCCCCATGGAAGTGTGTCAGTTACAATTTTTCCGTTATATTCGTCCTTCATGAGTCCCAAGACTTTTTTGTTTAGTAACTCAATTTCATATACATTATTTGTTGGATAGTCTGAGGTGTCAAATTTATCGGAATCTTTTTTAACATACTTATAAAAGTTTGGTTCTGTAGTGTGGTGAATCAAGCTGTTTGTGTTGGTGTAGAGTAATTTTGTCTTGTCACCAAATGTGTACTTCATGTAATTATAATTAAAGTCGTAAATCATTATCTTTGAAATGTCTAGAACTGTGAAGCCTATATAGATATGCTTATTGAATTTAATTTTGGTTTTACTCATTTTAATGATCACCATCTCCTCACCAAATATAGTGCAGCTATGAAAGTTTGGTTTGGCAATCAGAGCTTTTGCACCCCATTTTCGCTCTCACTTTGTCACTAACCTAACATCTTTGTACTTCCTTGCGTTCTCCATGGTCTTTCCGAAGACAGAGTTGTTCATGAGTTTAAAAAAAATTTCAAGTTCATTTTTTGCCTTTTTTCGCAAATCAGTATTCAAATCAATATAGGCTTTTAGCCATGGCTTTTGCTTGAATTCTAAAACGCGATAAATTTCAACAAGCTTCATTCCCAATTTTAAATACTGTTTTAAGCTTTGATAATGGAGAACGTAATTCGTCTTTGATTTCAAATTGGTGATTAGTTTCGGGATTTTAGATGTTGGAAGAGAGGTAAAAAAATTTTCTGGACATAATGGTAGGTCTTTATGGAAATCATGGAGTTATTCAGGATATTCCAAATCTACTTCAAGAATATAGCCTATTTCTGAATCATCGGGAATGTTAAAAAAATTTGGTTCGTTTTCAAAATCAGTGAACCATTTAAAATTGCTATAGGGTAAAGAGTAGCTCATAGTTGTACCGCATTGATTGTTGATATCGAAATAAGTGATATAGGACTCGGGTACATTTTCATCAAAATTGGACCCCATGAATCTATTATTTGCTTTCGCATACCTATTGGAGCACTGAGACACACCACCTCTTATTGTTCCTTCAACAAGTAATAACATTTCTACATCTGTTAATAGATCAAGTTCAATTCTAGTATACTTTAACATAGCATCGAAAGAAAGCCCTGGTGCTGTATAGTAATGTAATAGATCCAAATTTTTCCCACACCTCGCACGCATGACTATAATCTTCATCTGAAATACCCTCATCATTTAATTTAGAATAAAATTCCTATTTTGCTGGCAGAGAATCTTCATCTAATTTCTGCCAATTATCAACATAATCGTATGGAAATACACCTTCTCTTGTTAATAGTTAAAATTCATCATCATTTTTTTGAATGTTTTCTTGTAATCAATTTTTCATTATTGCTAGGATTTGAAGCTAATTTGGAGAGGCTACTTTGCATAATTCGAAAAGAGTTTATGAATCTGATTTTAACTTTTGTATTTTGCACCCTTTTCGTGAAGGATATAAATTTTTCCTAGATGATAGGTAATAATGAGATATCACCCTCTAAGCTTGTAGCCAATTCTTTGATGAAAAAGTGAGAGTCGTAGCCAGATAAATGATGAAATACTATAGGAATTACATGTGAGGCTTGGTAATTTACGTTACACCTGTCATGAGAAGGGCCACGGTATTTACCTGTAAAATGGTCATGATCCCAATGTTTAACATCATCTTAGTTAAAATCTTGTTCGCAAATATGACAAAATTTTGCGTTTTGAAAATCATACTCTTGCTTTAATGTTAAGAGTTCCATTGGAACTGGATTTTTAAAATAAGGATCTACTTTCTCAGCTATCTTTTTCAACACAAGGACAAACCACGTGATGCAGTCCTTTCTATGATAAACTTGAGGTTCAGATTGTGAATCGTCAAAACTGCATTTTGTGTAATAAGCAACACTTGTAGGTATATTTTTCTGATAAGCATTTCCATGCATTTTGGTAACTGGCTCTACAAACACTCTATGTCAGCATATACTGCAAATTGAACCCTCTCTTTGTATTTATAATTTTTAAATTTCAAAATATTATCCTCTTCTATAGGGAGTATTAGTGTGCAATTATTATTCAGATTGTCACAATCAATTCTATGTTTTTCAAGAGATTTCTCAAATCTAAAATGGCACAAACACCTGTCGCAAAACTAAGTGGAGCAATTCGCTTTTGTTATTTCTGAGCTCACGAGTCGAGATAGATTTTTTATTAAAGCAAAATGATACACTTCTACATCTGAATCAAAGTTAGTATTTTCAATCATAAGAAGGTGAATAGTAGGTTTTTTGGATTTTTCCTGGCTTATAAAAACTGGAACAATTTCCCTTTCTTACGGTATTGATCAGAATCTAATCCGTATACATTCATACTTAAACCGTTTATTTTCTCAAATTTTGGAATATCCTAAAGAGTAATTGGAAATTTGATGTAATTATATTTGAGTTCTGAACTATAAAGCTTAGGATAAGAACTCGTTAGACTGGAATTAGCTTTAGCAGGGTGAAGAGCTGCCATTATTGACCAGAGAAAACAATAAGAGTTTTTATTTTTAATATTAACACAGCTTTTTTTCTTTGTATAAAATCAGGTAATTCAATGAAAGTTGAAGCCCCAACTTGAAAAGGGGCGTATTTATTTATGTTAACTGTTAAGCTAACAATTTCTATTATTCCCACCCTGAATCTAATGTTTTTAAATCTTCAATTTTAACTTCAACTTGTTGACGAATTTTATCCTCAAACCATTCACCAATATTCGTAGATGTTAGAATAGGATTATTTTCAGTGCAAACACGTTTTGCATCGATTTTTTGCTCCCCTCCCACTAATGCCTTGAAAATACCTGTGAATTCAACGCAAGCTATTAATTGCATTCTTAATTCGCGGAATACACATGCGTTTACAATCATCCAAAAATGTATTTAAATCTTTATGAATTAAATTCGTTATAAGCCCCGTTCTAATTCGTGTTCGAAACGCACTTGCTACATCATCCCAACTCACCCGCTCACTCAGTTTCTTCGAAGCTTCACTCATACCAGTTCCCGTCTTGAGCAACTTTTTGAATTTTCTGCTTGCAGTGTTCAGATCACCAATTAACGTCATGATCGCATGTTTTTGGCCCACGGATAGCAGAATGTTCTTCCTCATTATTTTGTTTAATATCCTGATGTTTTTAGTTCCCGCCCTCGTCCACAATCTAATTTCATCAGCTGCTGAGGGTTGCTTCTCGAGTATAAGATGATATCCCATCTTCATGATTTGTACAACTTTTTTGCATTTTTCGAAATCTATTTTGTAACTTTAAATGGAATCAAAGAACACTTATAGAACCACTGTGTAGATTCCCAGTTATTTGAGGTTATGTAAGTCCTGTTGTCAACTGATAACACTTGCAGAAACACTGCGTAGATTTCAAGTTATTTAAAGGTTATCTAAATCTTGTTATTAACTGATGACACTTAAAGAAACACTACACCGATTTAAAGTTGTTTGAGATTATGTGAGTCTTGTTATTAACTGATTGAATCACCGAAAAAAATTGTACTTTGATATAGATCTTGGAGCGTTTTATACTTCAAATCTACTCGGTGGTTTGTTACCAGTAAAATGATAAAAAACAGAGAGTGCAACGCTTATATGGTGTCAATATTGGTGAAATATGGCAACACTGTCTATAAGAATTCCAGAAATCATGATGATGTCATCAGAATAAATTTTGTTTAACATTATATGAAATATGACGCCCCTGTTGGCAAATATCAAAGGAGAACGTTTAATTAATTTAGTTCACATAGATAAGGATTCCAGGAATCGACGATGACGCCATTAGAATGGAATTTTGCTTACCCCAGAAATGGTTTAACATCATATGAAATATGACGCCCCTGTCGGCAAATATCAAAGGAGAACGTTTAATTAATTTGGTTCACATAGATAAGGATTCCAGGAATCGATGATGACGTCATCAGAATGCAAGTTTATTTACCGAGAATTGTTTAACATCATATAGAATATGACGCCCATATAGGCAAATATCAAAGGAGAACGTTTAATTAATTAAGTTCACATAGATAAGGATTCCAGTAATCGACGATGACGTAATGAGATTGGAATTTTGTTTACCGAGAATTGTTATAATAGGACGAGGGTGGTTGCAGAACTAGGAAATTTTCAGTGACGCATTATTGCGGTAAACATTTAATACATAAAAAATTATATTATTTTGGGGTGAAGAACTTCAATTCCGGGAAAAACAGTTATTAAAAAGTCTAATATTGCGGTATCGTATATCATATCATATTCCATATTTTTGGGGCTGAAAATATCCATTCCCATGATTTTTAAGTATTGATTTCCAATATCGATAGTGTAGATCGTTCAAAACTGTGATTCGTTAGTCAAAAGAAGCAGCGAAACCAATCTTACTGCCTTCTGCACTGTAGCCACAAGTTTGCTATTTTTACGGAAAATAGTGGTCCAGAACCCGCCTTACCTATCTACTTATATTACCTAGAATTCTTGCTATCCCAACTAGAAAGTATCGCTGGATTTCGTCTTCTTAAATAGTTAGCTGTATTGAACAGATTTTTTTGCAGGCAAAATTTAGGTGCAGTGTCTAGAAATATTAGATACATACATGACTTGATAATTAAAAATTTTAAATTGAAAATAATAAATTATAATCAATAATTATCAATATTTATAATAGGACGAATCCAGAAAAAATTGTAAACAAACATTTTTTTGAGGTTATACGCGCACTGATAAAATAATATTCACTTTCCTTTGAAGGCTTCAATATAATTCTGGAGGTTACAATTAATCAAAACATCTCTTATTTCCATATTTGGTTCCAGCATTGTCGTTCTATTGCTTTATATATTATTTATTTTTAAATCCCACAGCCACACGGCACGAGGTACGATCTTCTTGTATTTACGGAAAGTTCGGGCGTTAGTGTTGTGTGTGCTAATACAAGGCGGTAATTTTTTTAAATGTATTTCAATTTATAGGCATAAAACTGATGCTACAATTATTTTATGTTAGAATTTTTAGCTTTACGAGCAAACTAATCACCGGCTTATATATCTTAGCTATCTAGTTTGCAGTTCTACCTAAACTTTATTGCAAATTCAGCTATATCTCCCCAGCAATATATTTCTAGCTACAACAGCTATACCATTTTTTTCAGTGTATAATTTCGCCGTTGCGCCGACTTCTAGTAGTCATGGTTGGGCCAACCATGGTAGCTAATAGTGGGCAAACAGAGTTGGGCCATAGTTTTCATTTAGATGTTGGCCAATACCTGGTTGGCAAAGTTAATCCAACTCCGAGAAAGTTGGCGCGACTATGGCCCGATGGAAAATTCGCACATGGGTCATAAATATTTTGAAACGGAATGGCAGGGCAGTAGTTTGCGATTAAAATTGCAATCGTTGAATTTAGAACAGTGTAGTAACAACTTAAAAATTTTAATTTCTAAACGAATAAATTCACTTGAACTAATAGATGTTTTGAAGGTTTTGAGTACAAAAAAGTTTCGACTTTACAATTCTTCGCTATTATATTTTTTTTAGTTCGAAATGAAGTTCATATTTACTTAAGTTTCAAGTTAATGAAGCATACATTTGTGCATTTTTTTACATATTTTTCATTTAAATTTACTTTTGATTTTGAACTTTTCTTACGTTAATTCAATTTAAAACATATATATCATATACATACCATGAAGTCCTTTTACTTTCGAGGTCGACGTGACTCACTGCACAGAATAAAATAATGATAAAAATTGCAATCGTATTTTCTGATTGAAATGTGATAGTTGGTCCTTACTTGGAATATTACATTATTTAATAACATTATATAATTGTTTAACAATTAAATATTTTTTATTTACCAAATTTCTACAAATTAATCCAGACATTTAAGAGTACGAAGAGCTACACTTTAGTTAATTTATTATAATTAAAATAATATTAACATTACTTTAGTTAACTTTATAAAATTAGTACAACTTAGTTATGATTGACGAAAATATCAAACAGAGATTACCTTCTAGGCTTAACAATTGAGATGACGGATGGAACAACTCGACAAGCATTAAAAGTAATTTCTTAATCCTAAAATAAGATTTTTAGGTGACAGATAGAAATTTAATTCGATTTTAATTAAAAAGACGTTATTAATTCCGAGTTCAGAGAAAGAAATTTTTTTTAGCACAATGATTAATCTTGTCTCTGTCGAGTTTCTAATTTTTATTGTTTTCATTCACAATAATTTGACCTAAAATAAAGTTAATAAAGTTACTGAAGATAAATTGAAAATTTTATTTTTTTCTAAAGTCAAAATAAAAAGCGTTTTTTGCAATAAAATCACAATATTTTTTCATCTGTCTGTGATCAGGGCCACCATTTACGTCATTAGATGACTCACCACTAACCTATATAAACCGACTGGCCTCTTGGCTCGAAGCTATTCTCTTAAGTACTCTTGAAGCAGAAGCTCTGCTCAAATTAAATAAAGCATATATCTCCGAAGTCTTCCAAAACCCTCATTCCTCTCCCTGGAATATTTTTCTACTTTTTAAAAACCTTTTCGAAAAAATTACAAGATCACAATTGGCGACCGTGACAGGACCTTCACGTACTCGTTGGAGAAAAAGACCCTTTCTCCAAGGACCCGGATTGAAACCTCCAAGGTTCTTCGAGCCAAGGAACCAAACGAAAGAAGAAAAACATCAGAAGAACCCTTCAAGACCCGAAGGCCTCCCCTCAACAAAGGTTTTTCCACAAGCCCCGTGGATCAGGAATCTCGACGACGACCGATTCTCCTGAGAAAACTTGGAGATAAAGAGAAATTAGAGAATGAGCCGATTATTGACACTTCTGTTTTGGGTGAGTACGACAACATTCTAATCTTACAATTGTTTCGACACAAACGAGACTAGCAAACACAGAGAAGCACACCCGAGAGAAGGTCAATGTACAAGTGTCTTAACGAAAGACCTTACACCGAAGCAAAAGGAATTAAAAATAGTGTGGCAAGAAAATAAAAATATAACGTTATCATAAAACAAGTGTTTATTTAAAAATATGCATGTGAAAATCATAAAGCTAGTAAGTGACAGATGCTAAAAACAAATACTCGCTCGTAATCTGCACACAAAGTGACGTGTTGTTTGGACCTAAACAGATAGTGGCTCCAATAAATGTTTAATTATCGTCAAACACAAGGATTCAAAAGCGAACCCTCCACGAGCAGTAGCGAATCGGATTCACGACACAACAGCTCAGAAGTGAGCATAAATTTCTACGAAACCACAAACGATAATAGCTACTTCCCTCATTTACACAAAGTAAAAATAATCCAACCCAGAAGAATGGACACTTTAAAGAGATTCCTGTCCAGCGAAGACATTAGCACAATTTCAAAGGAAGAAATGGCAAGACAATTCTTCGAAATAAAGAAAGCCCTCAAAGAGACACAAGAACAACTTGCAAGAATACAATTGAATCCACTACCACAGCAGCAACCAATTGTGGAAACAGCGGATCAACCATAGAGATTGACTATCGATGACCGAAGAACCTTCGACGCTCTCCTAAGAAACCTGTGTGAATTTGATGGCACACAAGAAGTGGATGCTTTTAAGGACGACATCCGCGATCTGGTAAACGAAATCTATGCATTAGCAGAAAATGAGTCAATGAAATCAGCACTGCTTACTGACGCTTTGAAAGCCATCCGATCAAGAAAGCTAAGAGGAGATGCACAGCGAGTAGTCATGAGGATTCCGCCGCCCCTCACGGTAAAAAATTTAGGAGAAGCCCTCACCATGGAATTTGGCTCCAGGGGCAAGTCCGTGTCCCAATTAACAAGAGAGAGGGACCAAATGTGCCAGATGTTGAATGAACGGGTGGAGACATTCATTAAAAGGTATCAGGAAATGGACAGAAGAATCCAAAGGTCAATAGACGATAGCCCGGCTGAATTCAAA
The DNA here is from genome assembly GCF_010883055.1 of Belonocnema kinseyi. NCBI lineage: Eukaryota > Metazoa > Arthropoda > Insecta > Hymenoptera > Cynipidae > Belonocnema > Belonocnema kinseyi. The sequence goes on from NC_046658.1 coordinate 17,699,579, forward strand.
GACTTTGAAAGACGGAAAGAAGAAACCGAACGCATGAAAAAGTTTATAGGATGTCTCCGCACAGAAATAAAATATATGGTGGCAAACTTGCGGCCATTAAGACTGAATGACGCCTACCAGACAGCCTTACAAGAGGAAAAGGAGTTCCTGGACAAAGAGAAGGAACGATTAAAGCAATTTACCCAATTCGCAGCCAGAAGAATCACACAGCACCCTAGGCCAGTAGTAAGGAGCGCACCATTCCTCCCGAGGCCCTCGACTAGCACAACACCTGCAAACACAAGAAATCCAGCATCCGATCTACCAACGTGTAAATTCTGCAAGAAAAAGGGACACGAGGAAGACAAATGCTACGCTAAACAAAACCTACAGAGGCGTGAAAATTTTCAGAGGACTTGGCAGGGCAACAAGGACCCTCCCAAACGGTTGTACCCAACAGAAGAGATCTAGCCAGACGAATTGACGGACGTTTATCAGATGCCGGAAGAAGACCAGACGAACGACCAACTCGAGTATTTCTACGAGAAGGAGGAACCGAACCCCCCTTCGTACGATTACGACTCGAAGGATACGCTTGCCAACGAGGATTACTGGTAGACTCAGGTAGCCCAGAATCCTTCGTGAAAACACAATGCCTGCTGGAGAAGTCATGCAAGCCAGAAAAACTGCCAGTAGAGAAAAGGAAAAGATTCGAAATAGTAGATGGGGTTCACCAAGTCTTGGGAGCATGCACCCTTACTACAGCAACAGGGCAGCCCGACCGATTCCATGTGGTAAGAAATAACATCCCTACAGAGTTTGACGGGATCATGGGCAGAGATTGGCTAAAGGCAAATAAGGCTAGCATCAACTTCGTGAACGACACACTGGATCTACCGAACATCTCGATCCCCATGGAAGGAAATTACAATCCAATAACCTTCCACACAAAACAAACATGCAACTCCGTAGAAATCCAACTACCTGAAGGGGATCATATAGTCCACGGTAAAGGGATCCTTCCATGCATATATAGAGGAGGAAAGAACCCTACTAATATCCTCACCGTAAACGCAAACGGAGAAAGCCTCAAATTAGAAATAAAGAAGAAGGACGTAAAAATTGAAAAATTGGACCAAACATCCCACAGGATCAAAGGTACGAATCCAAATAACAAGAGCAGTTTGATATCAAAAATCCGCAACAACAAACTACCAAAAGAAGAAAGAAAACAGTCCTATCAGGGGAACTAAAAGGCGAACTACAAGACCTGCTCATCGAGTTCAGTGACATCTTCTACCTCCCCGATGACCCCATGCCAATTGTATCAGGCGTGGAGCATCGAATAAAAATACAAACTGACAAGCCTATTAATGTGCCACTTTATAGACACCCCATCCTCCTATAACCCGAGATCAAGAAGCAAATCCAGGAATACGAGGATAAAGGGCTAATTCGACCTTCTTTTTCACCCTATCAGGCAAATTTCTGGATGGTTAAGAAGAAAATGGATGGTAGCGGCAAACAAAAATGGAGACTTGTCATGGAATTTCGTAAATTGAACGAGCACACCATCCAGGATAATTATCCACTATCTTCAATAGACGAAATCCTGTGCATACTCGGATCTGCCAAGTTCATGAGTTGCTTTGACATGGCAAACGGATTTTACCAGGTGGCCATGGCAAAGGAAGATATTGAGAAAACCGCATTCAGCACGCATAAGGGCCATTGGGAATGGCTCAGAATGCCTATGGGACTAATCAATGTACCTGCAACATACCAACGCATGGTCAACTTCAAGTTACAAGGACTAATAGGGAAAATCTGCTTCATCTACCTGGATGATCTAATCATAATAGGAAAAACCGAAAGGGAACAAATACAAAATCTAAGAACAGTATTCGAGTGCCTCCGAGAAACCAAGTTGGTACTGCAACCCGACAAATGTAAATACCTTGAGAGGGAGCTTGAATATCTCGGACACTCAGTGGGACCTGAAGGAGTTAGGCCTCTTAAGAAAAATGTGGACAAAGTTCTGGAATTCCCCCGACCCAAGAACCCTAAAGAAATCGAACGGTTTATGGGCTTAGCCTCATATTACCCCAAGTTTATAAAAAACTTCGCAAAGATCGCGCACCCACTAAATCACTTGAAGAGTAAAAACATAGAGTTTGCCTGGACTTCAGAGTGCGAAGAAGCCTTCATGAAACTAAAGGCCCTGTTGACATCATATCCGATCCTGAAACACCCGGACCCAAAGAAGCCCTTCATCTTATGCACCGATGCCTCAAACGAAGGATTGGGGGTCGTGCTTAGCCAACTTGACGAAGAAGGCAGGGAACATCCAGTAAGCTTTGCTAGCAGAAGCCTGAACCCAGCAGAACGCAATTACTCTACCACAGAAAATGAGTTATTGGCGATTGTGTGGGGAATAAAACAATATAAGCATCTTCTATACGGACAGAAATTCAAGGTCTACACAGATCATCAACCAATTAAAGGACTCCTGAGCGCCAGACACGATAACATATCATGCCGTCTGTTCCGGCACACGCAAAAATTAACTGACTATCATCCCGAAGTTATATACAAACCAGGGAGACATAACGCCGACGCACTCAGTCGAGCATTCCCGGTCACAAAGAAAGAAGGCGTACCCCTGGACGCCAATCACCCGAAATATGAAGCAGTACAGGAACTCCTGAATATCACACGAAACCCCGGAGAAACATCTGAACCCTCGACACATGCTACGAGTCCAAACCTCGACGAAACCCCCCAAGAACCGCTAGATGACTGGACAATGGGACTGCTTGATGACATCATCCAAACCCTAGGACCAGAGGACAAAGCACGAGCCACTCCCCCTCAAGAACCCGAGAACGAAGAAAGCACCACATACGACACTGCAGTATTGTCACTGAAAAACTCACGCATCGTGCTAGCAGAAATGCCAGAGAAAGAGATCCAAAAGAGAATCAGCGAGGGTTGTGACTACCTCACCAATGACATAAGAAAGCTAAAACAGGTTTGCCGAGACAGTCAGATCATACTGACACAAGGGGATGAGAACTTTCAAAACCGACTTTACAATTACGAAGTCCCTCCCGTCTACCTTTAGAAAACCACGAAACCAGACTTGCAAATCAACGGAGCAATCTATAGAAACTTGGATGACATACTAGAACTTGCAAAGAAAATCTGGGAAGACGATAGAACAGAGACCCCCAGAGTCATTGAAATTACACATTGGGTCACGGAGGAAGACTATAACCTGGCGGCCTCTTTCATATACCGAACTCTAAAAATGATGAAATTGGAACAACATTATAAGATCAAGACAATGTATCCAAAAATTGTCAGAAAAATTCAAATGCAGCAGAACATAATTGCCCGGACACACGAGAACGGACATTGGGCATCAGACAAGACCCTAAGACAGATCCAACAACATTATTTCTGACCAGAAATGAACAAGCAGATTCTGAGTTACATAGAAGGATGCCCAACCTGTGCGAACAAAAACAATGAAAAAAGAATTCGGGCAGACGCGGTAATAATAGCACCAGCCAAATCTCCGTTCGAAATATTGAACGCAGACAAATTGACGTATGAAGGGAAAAATTTCCTACTACTAGAGGACAGCCTCACAAGATACATCTGGTTAATACTCTTAAAAACGGAAGATGTGCACACCGCACTATATCATTTCCTGCACGCCAATCCAACACCGACAAAAATCATAACCGATAATGAACCGACGTTCCAGAGCAAAAAACTAAAGGAACTCTTTGACCACATGGGCATACGGCAGATAAGGATATCGGCTTACCATCCAGAGAGCAATGGTATAGCAGAACGAGCAATCAGGACCCTCAAGAGACTCGCAGACACCTCAGAAGGCAGTGACCCTGCGGTCAAACTTTTCAAGGCAACAAAGATATACAACCAGAGCCCACATACTACCACTACATACACCCCAGAGGAACTATTGTACGCGATTACGAAGCACCGAGAAGAAACCCAGGAAGAGATTAGAGAGAGCAGAATAGAAAGAAATTTGGCCCAGCTCAGGGACGCGAAAGAAAAGACCGCACAAGCCAAAGAAGTAAACCAAAAGAAAATCCAAAGGACGGGAAAAGAGGAGACATGCGAAATAGGGGATTTAATATTAATACAAACGAGCGCGAAAGGAAAAACCACTTGGTACGAACCAGTAGCAATTCGAAAAATAAACACAAACACCAAGACAGTAACCACATTCCGACGCGGACAAGAACAACTAAGACACTTTAATCAAATAAAAAAATACCGAGCCACTGAATAAAAATACTTTCTTACAGATTTGCCTAGCAGAGGGAACCTATGATATTCAACCAATAGAGGATTCAGTCATCAAAGAAGAGCTATACAAGGCCCGGATATACCACGAAACCTGGGACACAGTCTATTCCTTAAACCTAGAGGAGATACAATGGGACATACAACAACTGTTGAATTATACCAAGGAAGCCAAAAAACTTTCCAGAGTACACACAGGATGCAGCGTGGAGACGGGTATCGATTCAATGATCAACCGAGTAGGGAAACTCATGGCAAGATATAGGAACATCGAGCATATATCAAGCAGTAGACAAAAACGCGGCCTCTTTAATTTCATAGGCACCGCAACCAAATACTTTTTTGGAACCATGAGCGCCGAAGATGCCGAACATATCAGTAAAGACATCGATGAGGTGTATAGCAAATCCAGCGGAATTGTTCTTCTACTCAAGAACCAGACAAGTTTGATGAAGACCACCATATCGAAAGTTGAGGAAATAAAAAACCAACAGCATGAAGACCTAACAAAATTGAAGGAATCATGCACATTATTAACCAACGCCATGATCACCCTTGAATTTAACAACCAGATGCTGAACTCCCTATTTTCTATGGAGATACATCTAGAAGAAACTTCAGAAACTCTTAAGAACGTAGAAACGGCGATAGCAGAGGCAAAAAATGGGATACTGTCAACTGACGTTGTTTCTCCAGCGAGCTTCATGAGATCACTTCAATCAGTAAAAAACAACATTGCCAAGGAAGTCCCTTACCCACTCACAGAAAACAACTACTTTTTATACATTCGCATCAGCACAATCAGTGTAGCACTTGTGAACCACAAATTAATATACAAAATTCACACACCCATTCCAGACCTTATAGAATACACCGTAATCAAATACACTACACTCCCGTTCTACAACACATTTAACTACTACATATACGATAGCATACGTGACGAACCCATCGCCATATCACAAGACAAAACTTCTTACACTGTACTAAAGGAAGAAAGGTGCCAGCAAGCCGGAGATATGAAATACTGTCAAG
>NC_046658.1:17705036-17711628 GCF_010883055.1 Belonocnema kinseyi
TTCTCAAATCTAGAACTACAAATTTTATCTAATGATATACCCTTACCCCTATTTTCCAGCAATCACATTAATCTGCAGCAACTAAAGCTTTCAGCTCACACTTTGGAAACAGCCCAACAGGAATACGAAGCAGTCTTGGCCGAACGGCGCAAAAACTCTTGGTGGAATACGGGCACAACCTGGCTAGAACGACTGGGGTACACCAGCCTAGCCCTCCTGGTGATGGGGCTGCTATGGAAATGCGGTTTAGGCCGACTAGCCCGTATACTTCTGTTTTCCAAACCATGCGGGAAGGCTATTTACCGGAACCGAAGCCCAACCACTATCTTCCACTCTCAAACAGCACCAACAGCAGCCCATGCCGTGTACAACGCCGCTTCACCCTCTTCACCCTTGTTTAAAAATAACGAGGACGTTATTTAAACTCCGGAGGGTGGAACTGTGATCAGGGCCACCATTTACGTCATTAGATGACTCACCACTAACCTATATAAACCGACTGGCCTCTTGGCTCGAAGCCATTCTCTTAAGTACTCTTGAAGCGGAAACTCTGCTCAAATTAAATAAAGCATATATCTCCGAAGTCTTCCAAAACCCTCATTCCTCTCCCTGGAATATTTTTCTACTTTTTAAAAACCTTTTTGAAGAAATTACAAGATCACATGTCAGTCAAAAATTCTATTTTAGGATTAATAAATTCTTCTTTTTTTTCAAGAAAATACCTTAAGTATATTTTCAACTTTATAAAGTAAGGGTACCTTTTTACGGAGGTCGAATTTGAATAAACTGATGAATTAATTTAAAACATCGAGTTCGTTTCTAGGTTCTCAACCAATCAAATTTGCCATAAATCAACAAAGCAGCTAGAAATGAATCCTATGAAAAATATTAATTCCACGATTAATTCAAAACAGGCCTTCGTGAAAAGGTACCCTAAGTATAACGAAGAGTATGCGCAATGAAATACTGAGTAATATGTTTGATGTTATTAGTCCAGACGCCAACCCTTTTTCCGTGGGATTGGCGAGGTCCAAGCGATTTTTTTTTGTTTTTTTTTTATTCCTATGAAAAATGATCTCCTGATTCCAAAACCGTGTAGCAGAACTCTGGCAAAGTGCCATTCTCGAGATATTCACAATTACTGATATTTTTATAAACGTTTGATTAAACATTTAAAGTTTAGAATTTATGAAATTTTTTTTTCTTCTCCTGTTAGACAAGCTCATGAGAAATAATAGTTGTTTTGGTGTTTTTTTCGATCCGACGAATATTTATTGCACAAAATTAATTAACATGTAAAATAAGTGATAAAAAATACTTTGATCAATAATCAAAAAAGTATTTCACGGATGAAAAAAAGTAAGGATATTTTCAAAGTGCCAACTGAAATACACAATTTTGTAATGAACACTCTTACTCTAAAGTTTATAATTTGCAAGATAACAAAGCTTTTGTTACAAGTCCTTTTATCACGTTACAACAAATAGTAATTTTTCATTGAGCGAATTAGTATTAGAGGCAAAATTTCTGCAAGAAAATATACTCACATACTTGATAAATAAAAGTTTATCCGAAATGATCATTAAATTGTTAAAATTTATGCAAATTAGACTGATTGTTTAATTTGTCCACTTTGAGTTGATGTAAGTCTTTCCAAAAAAGAGATTAAGGTATGAACAGTACTCATTCTGTGAAGCAGTACTAATATTGTGGTATAAGCGAAAATTTCAAAATTTAAATATAAGGACCCACACAATTGTTTAAACTTGGAGCGCCTTTCTCTGCTTCTGCTTGTGGTAGAAAGACGGGATAAAAAACGAAAATTTTTAAAAATTACTGCGAATTCAGTCATATCAATTAATTTATTGTTTTTTTATTCCTTGAAAAGTTATTAAAGTCTAATTTTTTCTGGAGGATGACGATAGGCCGATTATTGAAGCTGTAAACTGGACAGCAGGCCAAGACGCGCACATGGCTGGTAGACCCTAGACCCAAAGGCGTAGGGGCCGTAGAAACTATGCAAGGGTTACGGGGGCACACTGAAGCTGTATCACAGATTTCGACAACGTAAAAACGAATCAATTACTCAATCACAGAATAAATATATACCAACATACAACTTTTTAATCAACTGTTATTATTCTAAAAGTTTCATCGTCAACTTTGTGATTTTATTCATTGCTTATATAGTTTACTTTATCATTATATATACAATGGTTAAAAGTGTGTGCATTTTTTGTAATTTATATTTACATAAGAATATAATAATTTCATAACAACGTATAGTACTAATATTTACAAACAGTGATTGCGTTAGTAAATAAAGGGTACAATTTTTAAAGGAGGTAACTAAACAAATTTTTAAACTTAAAAATTAAATTTTCATAAGCATTACATATTAACAGTTTTGTGACCAAACTAATTTTCATCTTCTTCACGAGAGGCTGCAAAATATGAAGTTCATTTTTTATGAGTAATTGAAATTGAAAAATCGCTGAAAAGTTGAAAAAATTGAGATATAATTTCTTCGGACTGAACGCTTCTTTTCCATATCGGATTTTTCATATTGGAAAATGATTTTCTCCGAACTCACTAACTTTTCCAATGAATCATTTTTTCTTCCCGATTATCAACTCAAAATTTTAGATACCTATCACCATTCAATAAAAAAATGAAACTTATACTCTTTGTAACATGTGCAAGGCACATATTAGAACTCATAAACTGGCATTTACTTATTTACTTACTTATTTAAATCATTGTGATACTATGGTTACCGGATGTGCGAAAATAGTTACTTATATTTACTTATTGATTGCAGCGATACATTGCAACATGTAGACTGTCTAGAAACAAAAAATCTAGCAATCTACTGTAGCTTCCTCTTTAACAGGTTTATTACACTTTATTGCACTTGTGACCTGAAAAGCGATTTTAGATCGGAGGAAAACAGCCAGATTTTTCGTTACTTCGGTACTCTGCCAAAATAAATGAGATTATCCTAGTAAAACTGCCTAATAGGTTATCAATAGAAACTGTTTAAAATCATATAGGATGCAGATAACTTTCTATGTGGTCTTACGTGGTTCTTAAGAGCCCTTTTATTTGAATATGATTTCTAATGGCTTGTATTCGGCAATTATACGGCTACTGAGACCAAAATAAACTTGAATTTATTTTGCTAATAGGCTCTATTAGGCACTAATGTGCTTTTAAAACACGACTGGGAATATTACAAAGTACAAGATGCTTCTCTATGTGGCTCTATGAGGTTTTTAATGGTCAAAGGGAATTCTATTTATCAAATAAAAATTCGAAGATCTGCATTGAAAGTGGCCATAAAAGGAATCTTATAGGTTCTGCTTTCTTACGAATGCCAAAAGTTTAAAATTGCTGATCTCAGAGGTTTTATTAAGATTTTTAATGGTAAATCCAGATTAAAATAATCATATATTAAAACTCAAAATAATGGTTTATAAAGTTGATCTATGAAGTACCTTTTAGGTTCAACTTTCTCGCGAACTACACAAGTAAAAAATTGCTTCTCTGGGAGGTTCTCTTAGGAATTTAAATGGGAACTCGGATTAAAATTAATCGGACATTAAAACTCAAAATAATATTTTCAAAGTGGCTCTACGAGACACTTATTAGGTACTGCTTTCTAACGCATAAAAAAAGTTTAAAACTGCTGTTCTAAGAGGTCCTATTAGGATTTCTTATGCCAAATCCTAATTAAAGCTACTTCGAAAGTCACTCCGGACCAGATAAATACCAGTCAGAAAACAAGTAGACATCCACTTAGGTGCCACTCAGAACCCAATACTTAATGTATTACAAATTCCACATAAACACACATTAGAGCCTAGTCAGATCCACATCAGAAGTTCTTACGCTCTAAATAGATGACAAATAGAAACCGAAAACAAAATCCGTTTAGATGCCATGTGGGATCTGATAAGTTATGCGTTGCGAGTATCGAGTACAGAACACATCAGATCCTAATCGAAGCCACTTTACAAGTTACTGAGGACCAGATAAATACCAGTTAGAAACCTAGTAGACATCCACTTAGTTGCCACTAAGGACTTAGTAGTTAAGGCATTACGAATCCAAATACAAACACATTAGATCCTAATCAGACCCACATTAAAAGTTCCAACGCACCAAATAGATGGCAATCAGAAACCGAATAAAAAATCAATTTACTTTCCACTCAGGAGCCGCTATGTAATGAAAACTTAGGAGCCAATAATTAATGCATTACAAATACCAAATAAACACATATTAGAGCCTGATGAGATCCACATTGAAAGTTCCTCCGCCCCAAATAGATGGCAGTTAGAAACCGAATAGAAATCAGTTTAGATGCTACTTAGGAACCGATATGTAATGAAATGCGAGTACCGAATAAACATCACATCCGATACTAATCGAAGCCACTTTGCAAGTCACTACGAACCAGATAAAAAAAAGTTAGAAAACGAATAGAAAAACCAATTAAGTTCTCTTATGCTTAATTATACTTAAATTTGAAAAGAAAAAAATCACCGAGAGGCAAACTTTTAAAAATTTCATTTTTTCTGAAAAAATATAAAACATTTGGTGTCTTAAAAATTCAAAAAGAAATTCCCCTAAAGATCTATTTAATTTAAAATCATTTAAGTACGTTTAACAATCATATATAACAAATCGAGCTTCAAAAACCTTTTTTTCCTAATTTTTGAAGTATCGGATGAAGGCCGTCAAGCATTTATGATATCGCACTCAGCGTGGCATCGTAGCTACGGGAATTAGGCGTTCGACTTATAAGCGTGCGGTGCGTGCGTTCGATTCTCGGTGCTTGCGGATATTTTAATAAACTGCGTTTGTCTTTAGTTATTAGTAATATGCTTCTCTAGGCAAATTTAACAATTACTTTAGTTTTAGAATAACGTGCGGAGTATAGTTAAGAAGAATCGACTGTCAATAAAAATACGAGAAAACGTAGGACAGTTTGTCAGAGGCTTCAGAAAGGTGTAAAATCTTTAGATTTAACTTTTGCAAAGAAAATTTATTTTACATTTGGATAAATATTTTATTCTTTGACTAAAAAATGTGTGGATGTAGATTATGGCAATGTGCTAGTTAAACTTTTTTACTATTGTAACATAGCATCACACTTCAGAATTTAAAGAATGATCAATTTTTTAATAATTTAAAAATATTTTATTTAAACCAACATTGATTCGGAAGTATTTTTTTTCTCAGTGTGCCAGGGACCAAATAGAAAAACGATTAGGTTCCACATAGGATTCAAGAAGTAGTGCATTGCGAGTACCTAATACACAACACATCAGATCCTTATCATATCCAGTTCGATAGTTTCTAGAAACCGAAAAGAAAGCCATATAGAATGGGAGTTCAAATGCCGCTTTCAAAGGTAGTAGGACCTAATAGAAGGCACACCTATTAGGTTTCTATATGGATTCTATTAGGAATTTTTACTAGGGTATGACAGCTTTCTCTTTAATAGCTTTATTGCCCTTTATTGCACCTCTGACCTGAAAAGCGATTTCAGATCTGAGGAAAACAGCCAGATTTGCTGTTACTCACGAATTGCATTATTGACGTTATAATATGCACCTTTTACACAAAACTGCGACTTAAACTACTCAGTCTTTACTTGAAAGTTAACCAGGTAGCAGCTCATTTCTGCTTTGAATATCCTTCGATTGAATGTATTCTTAAATACACGCGATTTCAGTGTTCAGTGTTATATGTGGATTTCAGTGCAAAAATGGCAGTTAGCGGTGTGCCTTTGAAGCGTAATGTTCAAATTGATTGTAATTTGTGCATAATCTGTCAAAGTCGCAGATCAATTGCTACTTCCTCGACAGAAAAGGGTCGCGTGAAAACTTTGGCAGCAGAGAATCTTAAGAAGGATGATGTGTATAATCATCTCATACTTTTAAATGACGATGAATTCAAGTTTCGATATCATTCAAATCGAACTGTAGGATGCCTAGAAAAATATACACTCGGTTGCAGTGTCGAAGAAGCTGATTTGACTGCAGCAAATCGGAGGCGATTAAATTCAGTGAATCATTTAAAAACAACAGAATCGACTCACGACGATGAGATAAGGATGCAGGCAAACGAAGAAATAGAAAACGATGAGCAAGGAAAAGATGCACAGGAAGAAAAAAATTGTAGTAACACTTCATGCGTTATTTGTGGAGGTTTCCGGAAAGGTGTAAATACGTCTCGTATTTCCACTGTTGCGAGAGCAACAACGTTTTTTAATATTAATCCACACTCGATTGCGAAGGCTCTGAAAAAAGTACGACATTTGACAAGTATAGAAGATATAATTAAGAAAAAGCCGCTTTATCATAATGTACGAGGTGTGTTCAAAAAGTAAGGTGACTTTTCCATTTTCGCGGGCTACGTAGATTCAAGTTTTAAATTTTTTGTTTTGTTGTGTTGGTTCACTCATCACGATCATATGTTCACAGTTTTGACTATATAGCTCGTGTTGTTTTTCTGGCAGAGGCGTAAAAGGTTAGAAGGGTTTGGTGTGGTCGGCGATTTTCTTCTTTCGAAAAAAATGGAG
>NC_046658.1:17711728-17723021 GCF_010883055.1 Belonocnema kinseyi
GGCCGAGAGGATGTCGAAGACGAACCTCGCCCTGGACGTCCCAGCACGTCAACAACAGATGAAAACGTTCAAGCAGTGGAAGAAATGGTGTTGAAAAATCACAGAATTACCATCAGAGAAGTTGCTGAAGATGTTGGCATATCGGTTGGTTCATGCCATGCTATCTTTTCGGACGTTTTGGGCATGAGACGTGTGCTAGCGAAATTTGTTCATAAACTGCTTAATTTTGATCAAAAGCTCCATCGCATGACCATCGCTCAGGAGATGTTGAATGAAGTCAAGAATGATCCTGATTTTCTCAAAAGGGTTATAACTGGGGATGAATCGTGGGTATATGGTTATGACGTCGAAACTAAAGCCCAATCGTCTTAGTGGAAGCATCCTGAATCCGCAAGTACGGTCAGTAAGGAGTATTACCTTCAATTTATGCGCCGTTTGCGAGAGGCGAGACGCAAAAAACGTCCGGAAATTTGGAAAAACAATTCGTGGCTTTTGCATCACGATAATGCACCTGCTCATTCATCGCTGCTTGTGGAAGATTTTCTGACCAAAAACATCACCACAGTCAGGCCTCAGCCTCCATATTCACCGGATTTGGCCCCCAGTGACTTTTTTCTTTCCCCAAAACTGAAGAGACTCATGAAAGGACATCGATTTTCAACGATTGAGGAGATAAAAACTGTATCGCTGAAAGAACTCAAGGCTATACCACAAAATGATTATCAGAAGTGCTTCGATGATTGGAAAAAGCGTTGGCACAAGTGTATTATATCTGAGGGGGATTACTTTGAAGGGGACAACATGAATATTGAGGAATAAATGAATATGTTTTAAGAAAACCATAAAGTCACCTTATTTTTTGAACACACCTCGTATGTTTACGATCTCATGAACGTGCTTGTGAATGATTGGAGAAAGCAACTGAGTCGGAGTGTTTCGGAGATGAGAATGGCACAGGTGCACAAATCTCACATTTTGATGCAATTTTCTCTTATATTGACAAAATACAAGTAAACATAGAAGCCGGTGAGGCTTACATACTTCCAGAAGTGTCCGAATCAGTAAATGACATTTTCGGTCCAGATATTACAGTGAGTAATAAGGAAGTCAAAGCAGTGTTATGTGAAAAGTTTGGTGACAATATTAAATTTTCAAAGCCGAAGGAAGTAAATAAACCGATTTTTTTTTCATTCCAGTGTTCAACAAGAAGAGGATATAAATTTATTATATTCAAAGGATACAATAAAAGAGTGTGCTAAAATTCTTCGTGGAATTTTTCGCGAATACGAATTTAATTTGCAAGACAAATTCTGTGACGCTCAAGACTTGAAAGAATCTTGGGATAGTATTAAAATTCCTAAAGAAATATTAATTTTTTCGCAATTTTATTTAATTTTGATGAAAGTGAATTTCTACGTTCGCTTTTTGAAGATGACGTCGAAAATGAAAGTGAAGACAAGAAAGATGATAAGGAGGACGATGATGGGCAAAATGAAGAAAAAACGTTAACTTTTTCACGTAGAAAGGAATTGTAAATACACTCTATCTTTCAAATAAAATGTTACTTAGTAAACGAAGGTACACAGTACACGGGTGTTGTAAAAGTAAAGAGGTTGTTAACAGTTTGAATCATTTAGGTGTTAGTTTGAGTTACGATGAAGTTCAGCGATTTCGAACAAATTTTGTTTCTTTCACGATGTAATCTTCGAAAAGGTCGCAAGTATGTAACATGACTGAAACGTTTATGAGTATTCGAATCGTTGGAATCATCGTTGGAAATACCTGAAAGATTACAAACTTCTGAATAAAATATGTCTGAAACCTCTGTAATATCTGGATGTTCTGATTTATCTACAGCTTTCGACACATTCGAAATATCTGACAGGATGGAAATTTGCGAAAATGCTGATTTGTACGGAATTTCAGAGGTAGTTGAATTATCTGCAAAATCTAAAGGTAGTATACTACCCACCCATTTCCAAAAAGAAAGTTTCACTTATGCTGCTTTTGATAATTTCGATTATGAGCCAGATACTATGCCTGGAATCGACGTAACGCATGACACAGTTTCTGTACTTTTCCAAGAACAGCTTCCCACTGCTAAATTCAAACCCGACGTCTCCCAGACACAAGTCAATTGTCGTAATCGAACTTTCCATGAGACACTTCAATGTCAGGTATTGAAGGATTTCCAAAAACCTAGTCAACGGCTCGTATTACCTGAAAGTTTTTTAGTGTCCCCTGATAATCCTGTCGCAAGTAAAATGTACGGTAATATAAATCCGCGTGATATCGCATGTCATTTGTCGAGAATGAACGTTTCCGAAATTTCAGCAGGAATCGAAAAAAGGAAGGAATATCAGGAAATTCCATCATGAGCAGCGTTTAATTCGGCAATGACGGTTGACACAAGGATGAAACAGATTGTGGGTCTTCTACCGGTTTTGCCATACCCAGTAACCAAGTATTCTACAGTTTATACAGCGCTTTGTAATTTTAAAGATATATTAAGTCATTTGGATCAAAGTTTCTGCCCGTGACTCGTGACGAGGGAGTGTATCACATTGCAAGACATATCAAGTTCTTGCGAGAGGAAGAATTTAAGTCTATTCTCTTGTTTCTGGGAGATTTTCATGCAACAAGAATGTCATGTGCATGTGTTGGTAAATATTTGGAAGGAAGTGGTGCAGAACACGTTTTCGTTGAAACTGGTGCTTTTGGAGTGGGCACAGTACAGCAAGTTTTTAGTGGTGGCCACTACATGAGATCAACGAAAGGCTTATTTATGTTGGGCGCAGTACTTCTCAGATTGCAGATAAAGCAATTCTTGACGAATGAAAATCCTCAGAAGTTTTCAGAGAATCTTGATTTGATCAAGATGGTGCAAGAAAGCTTCGCTGAACACAATTTCTCTGAAGGTATGTTGAATTATTTAAATAAACGTTTATACACACTTCATCAATTCTTTTCAAATTTATTTTTGCTTGTACATACACATGTATTTTAAGTGCGAATTTCCCGACATGATCGCGAAAGGAAATAGTTCGCTTTGCTAATTTGGGGGGAAAAATAAGTTAAATTATTTGATTCTTTTACGAGAAATTATATCGCAACTATAAACTTTATGAAAATAAAAAAATTATTAATATGTGCAGTCCAAAAAGCAAAAATTAAATTTTTTAAATCTATGTGTTGTATCTGTCGGATTTGAAAGCTATATATAATTGCTATTTGGTAATACAATTTTTTCTTGTCTGAAAATCGTTAAAAGTTCTTATTTATGAGGTGAGGTTCTTATTTATAAATAAGTTACAAAATAGTTATCAAAAATTGTTCTTAAAAATAGTGTTTAAATTTTTTTACAAGGAAATAAAACTAAAACTTTAAATTACAATTGAGTTAACGGATCAAAGAAGGGCACATAAACTTATTTCGCTGGGAGTGTGGAAACCCCTGGAGGTTTTCAGAAACATTTTTGAATTTTGATTTTTAAAGACTATGTATAGATGTAGAATTTCATTGCGCATCTTTTTCAATGCTTGAAATTCGTGGAATTGAAAAAAATGGAACATCGAGAAAGTATATTTGTTTTTTATTCCTGTTGTAATAGAGAGTATTATTATCTATTAATGCATAATACTTTGATATTACCTGATTACTTAATTAGTTTTTATTTTTTTGCTCATGTGAACTGTATTATAAATCGGATCTTGAAACTCTCGCTACAACCCGCGCGTAAGTTGATTAGCCGCTATCGAGTTGAAACGTCAATAATTTCTTGACTATCAATTCGATTAGGCTAACATTTTCGAGAAAACTTCTTTGTGCTGTTGTTAACAACTTTCTCGGTGAAAGTTTTTTGTTGCTCAAAATTCGCTCGAAAAACGAAACGCTGGAAGTTAGAGAAGGCCGATAAGCGCCAGGCGTCGGAAAAAACTTAAAAACAATTGTTTTTAAATAAATTTTTGAATTACTTCCGCTCTATCAGTCGTAGGTCATTTCAAACTACAGTTCCTGAAAATTTCATTTAAAAATCCTTAAAGCAGACTGACTGAGCACGAGTTGAAGTAAAAAGCGAATCAAAATTAATTTGAACAAAACAGACAATTTTTTGGCTTTAATTAGAAAACTAAAAAAGCCACAACTTTTTGCCTGGAGGAAAAAAGATGCGCAATTAAATTCTACATCTATATACTGTCTTTAAAAATTAAAATTCGAAAATGTTTGAGAAAGCTTCCAGAGGCCTTTCCCATCCCAGCAAAATGAGTTTATGTGGCCTTCTTCAAAACAGCAGCTCAATCACATGAATAATTAAGTGTTTTTCTTTCCTTTTTCTTCATGAAAAGACGAGAAATTATATTTGTATTTCTTACAATATGTGCTTTACCAGGTTTGTAAATGATCCAACCTAATCATTTTTATTATTATTAATTGAAATTTTTCGAATTCAATTTTGAAATTTATTGTCGACACCCATAAGCGAATGTATTTTTCTATTCTTATCCTTCAAAAATACTAAATTATATTCAGATATGTACACTTGCCAGAATTGTAACTAATTAAATGTAAAGTTGAACAACACTACTGACCTCCCTCGTTACACATTGAAATGCATTCTTAAGGATCCTGCTACAGCGATGTGTTAAACTTAATATCTGCGAAATGCCCTGAATTCATACTTTAATTCAAATTACTCGCCTACCGATGCTCTACTGTTTAAAAAAGTGCACACTTCTAAGTATATTTGCCAGGGCAAACGATCCTACAAACTTTCGAGGAATCCTGCGGCGAATTCATTGCACAATTTCAAGAATTTGTGACTCGGAGGTCTCAGGAATCGGATCTATATAAATATTGGAACAATGTTCTGATTTTAATAAACCTTGTTCGAGATTTGGTTCTTAGCGATCGCGAAGGGAACTGGCCTCTACATGTGAAAACTATTAGGAAAATGCAACCACTCTATCGAAGACATCCAAAATCTACAGAAGATTGCTCCGGACGTATACACAAAATTTATAGACGGTAATTTTTCTATTAAAAGTTCCATTCACCTTGCTTAATGCTGATCAAAAACTGGAAATGGTTAACAATAAGACTCAGAAAAGTAGTTCTGGTATTATAGGAGGAACGAACAGGAAAAATTACGTTACATTGTGGAACTTGTCGTACCATGAAGTACTTGGTATAAAAAACTTTTTTCAAGAATTAACTTTTGTTAGAAATGATAACGATGAACTAAGTGTTTATCATGATACTTCAGTGAGAGGTACACAAAAAGTAAAAAATTCAGTTCAAAAAATGGAAGATTATATTCCCGAATGAGTCAAACCATTTATGCCAGGATCTCAAAAGCTGCGAAATATAATAACAGAGCAGAAAGTGGAGGTTGGGAAAAGTAGGACTCTCTTCAATGTTTTCACATTAGGTTGTGAAAAATATGACATATTCAAAAGAGAAAGATTCATCGAAAGGACAAAATTGCTATCGGACACGATCCCTCGGGCCAATTTCCCAATAATTACATCAGGAATGAAGAGTTCACCTAACGTAAAGCGTAAACATGTCAATTCAACGACAAATATGCTGATATTCGATTTGGCACGAGAACGCGGTTTTAATATTCGACAGCTACTGACTTTCCATTTAACGGAGAAATCATCTTTATTTGATGAAGAGGGCTTCCCAACGAAATCGACGAAGAGCGAGCTTGTCCTCAAGTTTGGATGATTTTTCGACTTTCAAGCATTTGCACAATGCTTTTGTAATTCTGTTCTGCCCAGTAAAAACAGTACTTCAGGTAGATTCGACTTCATTTTCGACTCCTATTTCGCGATGTCTCCAAAAGCAATGGAGCGAAAAAGAAGATGCAGTGCAAAGACCATACCTCTGCATAAAATGCATGAAGATGTTAAAGTTCCAGGCGATGAAGAGACTTTTTGGGGTTCCTCAAGCAATAAAGTTTTGCTGCAGCAGTTTCTTCGTGATTATACCATGCACAACTGCTTCACTATGTAGCCTGGAACTGAAGTTGTATGCAGCGCTACGGACAGCACGAAGGCTTCAAGCTCCATGTGCAGAAATAAAACTTTGGACTAATTGCAAACAGTGGGCATTGAAGAAGCTGATGTCAGAATAATATTGCACGTCTTGTATGCAAGCAAAGCAGTATTTTCTAATATTATTATTTCATCTTCTGACACGGATCTTGTAGTACTCGCCTTATCACATTGGACATTATTTAAAGAAGAAGGGCTGAAGGTATGCTATTCGTACGTAATTTTATAGAGTGCCGTTTACAATTTTGAGTGCACTCAAAACATTAGTATACAAAATATGCCTCCCTTTTTCTATGGTATGCAATAATTCTAGAATTATTAAGTGTCTCGTTGTCCATTTATTAGCACTTCTGATCGACTGTCGATCGATTTTTTTCTTGGAAACACTTCCACATTTTCTCTCGGGTCATATAAATAAAAAATAATTCCACTATAATTCAATCAAATCGGAACTGAATAAGCCTTCAAACGATTTTTCAAGCATCTTTTTAAGTTTATTTACCACTGAGATTATCACGAAAAAGAGAGAACGTTTTCAATGAGAATTTTTTCGACAGACTGACAATTTGGTCTGATACTGCATATAATCCTACTTAACATTTCATTAAATTTGATTTATTTGTACACAATGACTTTTTTCGTCTAAAAAAATAATGTGAAATTCTGACTAATTTCAGACATTATGGATGAAATTGGGTGCGGGGAAAACGACGAAATATTCACCAAGTAACTTATTGGCTGCTTGTCACGGAACGCAATTATGTTCTCTTCTTCCTTTAAATTATCATCTGACTGGATCCGATTATACAAATGAAGTAGGTTCGCATTGTACATGTATCGCTGTGGGAATAATGAACACTTCAGGGTTGTTGTAATGGGGTGATATGAGCTTTTTACAGAGTTTTTCAGTAATATTCTTTGAAATATGATTAATTAAACATAAATAAAGAAAAATAATGTCATTTAGCAAAAAATTGCAAATAAACTGATTAATTCGTAAGAGATAACGTCGTAGAGTGCGCTTGTCCCCACCCTCACCCCCGGGCAAACGCACACTTTCAGAAGCCAGCACCCTGCATTTTTATATTATTTGGGACCCCCTGAACATGAATTTCAAGAAAAACTGCATTACAATATTTATGCGTGATGTATGTATGTATGAAAAATTTGGCAGTATATTTTACTCAAATCTACTTCATTAGCTTTTGTTTATTGCTGTCTTACTTTTCTTAACTTGGAAAATTCCAGAATCTATAGTTTAGCCACATTTCAAAGCTTATTAACTAACATGATAAATTTTGTTTATTTCTGAAACAAATGCATTTTTCAAAATCGTCCTTCAATCATTTTGCACACTCATTCCAACAAAATGAATAGTATCATTCCTAGCTTAATTTGTGAGCTTGTTAAGAAACATAATAATGTTTTTATTGCGCAACCGCTTTGTTTAAGAAAGTGAATTAAAAACAATATTTTAACACATAAGAACCAGAATATGAATTATTTTCATGGAGTCAGTCAGAAGAGTTTTATTTTAAATCTAAATTTAGAAATTTTGAACAGGGACAAAAACAGAAAATTGCATTTGCTGAAGTGCCGAAAAAATGCTGAAACTGAATTAGAGAAATTTTGTAAATAAGTATGCTTCCTTTTAAAAATAATATGATTCAAAATACCGGGTTCAGGCGTTTTACTGCTGGCACTTATGTGTTCTTATTATTAATGTTTTTCATAAATAAATTTGTTTCAATTTCCTTCCTATGACCTGTCTGTGGACAAAGAACCTCTGTTGGAGTAAGTTCATCCAAACTGAGGTCGCTAAACAAACAGAAAAGCAGTAGAAAACGTAAAGCCCACTACCCGCCAGGGTCGTAATTCAATCTGTAGTCTGTTCCCCGAGAGAAGACCCTACAAACGCGCATTTGGGTTCTCATATCTTGGTGGAGGAGTGTCCTTACCCTTTTTTACATGTACTATCTGAATTTCTCTTTTCATTGGTCCCTTGGTCTCAATTTAATATTCATTACTTTCCTTAGGTTTCTTGTTCAAATAGTTTGAATGATTTTAACGAGTTGTTAGTCATAAAAGAAAAGGACTCATAGCTCGTAGGTCTCGAGTTACAGGGGCCTAGGACCTTGGTAGCCACTTTAGTTCTGTCACTTACTCGCTCTCTTTATAATTTGAAAGGTAAAAATTAATAATTCTGCAATCCCAGATTTAAAAATAATATATTCAGAATGTGACAATTATTTCCTTATAAAATATATGTAATTTGTACATAAATTTCGAAAATTGAGGAAGTAAGCAATATCAAATCGAATATTGAGCTACAGTTTATTGAATTAAACTTCTTCAAATTTTGAACTTTCCTATGCAAGTAATATACCATTGGAATCGTAAAAATTCGTAGATGCTGATTATTGATGCTGGAGTAGGTTGAACCAAACGAAGCTCGGTAAAGAAAAAGGAAAGTAGCAGAAAACATAAAACCCACTTCCCGCCAGGGTTGTAAAGAAATGTAAAAAAATTGCTCATACATTTGAAGAGCTTCACTTCAGACTGGCTGAAACATCTAAAAAAAATCCTGCCTTCTTGAAAAATTGAACAGTGGGCTGCGCAAAGCAAACCAAAATTGGTCATTCTGTAGGGTCTTCTCTCGGGGAACAGAGTTATAGATCATATTCCAATTTCTTTTCAATTGAAAGAGATTACTTATTGATTTAATTAGAGAAATCATCTTGATTTTCTAAATATTTAAATAAATGAAGAGAAATTGTTTGAAATAAATAATTATCAATTTAGTTTACATATTTAGTTACATGGTTTTATTTATTTTATCTTGATAATGCTCTAAATTTCATGGAATATCATTCACTTTCTTAACGTTTTCAATCTAAAATTCATTAACCTTTATGCCTTTGAATTTCCAAATGTTGTACAATTAGTATTAGGCTGATTCAATGTACATATTAATATAAGAATTATGTTTAGTCATACAAATAATTAAAAAGTTAAGAATAACCATTGTTGTAAGTCGTTTTTTTAGCCAAATAAAGTGAAACTCTACTTTAGCGCCGTTTTTGGGGCTGACGGTGGGTGGGAACTAACTCATTAAAGCTCGCTCTGCTTTTGTTTATTCACGCCCGAGTGAATGCTTGACTATGATAAACCGTTTATAAAAATATTTATTAATACATTTTTATTAACAAGTCTGACTGAACTTAGACATTCAACTTAGTCTAAAGCTATTTGAATCGTAGGAAAAAATTCGTTTCACTTGATTTTTAAAAATTTGAAATTTATTCATCTAATTTTTTTATGAAAATGTAAATTGTGATATTTTACCAAATATTGTCAAATATGTACTTTTTATTAATATTTGTAGCAATTTATGTATTTTGTTAAACATTCATCTTTTTGGTTAAAAATTGATTTTTTTCGTGAAAAATTACTTTTATTAAGTATTCTGTAAAAAATAATTTTACAAACAAAAGGCACATTTAAAATTTTCCCAGAAATGTTAACAAATATTTTTCATTATCTTGAAACTACAACAATCCGTTAATAGATTCAAAATTTATTTCAAAATCTTAAAAAATCTACATTGTTATTAAAATGTCGTTGAATCTTTTGAAATGTTAAATTATTTTCATTTATTTTAATTTTTAAACATATCTTAAAATGACTAGAATTTTTCATAAAAGTTTGATGTAATTCTTTAAAATGAAGACATACGAGTACCTTTAAATTTTATAATTCCTGTTTAAAATGTTGGAAATTTTTTGAAAGCTTCTTAAACATCCGCGTAAAATTAACTTTTTTAAGATTAAAAAACATTTTTAATTTTCATAGGAATCTTAATAAAATGTTCATGAATAATTATATTTTTAATTATTTGGAATCTTTTCAACTTTTAATTTACTTTTGAATTTATTTCAAAACTTCTAAATTTCGTTTAAAATGAATCGGATTTTTCCTACAATTTTTGATAAAATATGAAAAATTCAAAAAAAAATCCTGAGAATCTTCCACATTATTTTGTTGACAATTTCAGAAATCTGTTCAAATCTTTTTAAATATAGTTTAAACATTATTGAGGGGTTTCATACAAAATAGTCAAATTTCCTACCTGAAAATATGAATCTTCAATAAAAATGTAAATTTTCAATTTAATACAATAGTGTCATTTTAAACAATATACTTAAATATAAACATTCATATGAAGTTTGCACCAATAATAATATTCTTGTACCAAAAAGAAGACATGTTAATATATAATTTTCAATCAAATAGTTGAATTTTTCTGAAAGAGCAATTTAAACTATAAATGAAATAGTTACATTTGTAGTTTAGAAGTCAATTTTTAAGAAAAAAGGAGATTTCCACTGAATTGCTAGAATTCCAAACAAATTAATTATTAACTAAAAAATTTCATTTTCATCCAAGAAGATTAATTGTCAACCAAAAACAACGAATTTAATACAAATTAGTTAAATTTTTTGACATGCCTTCGCGTGGGTACACGGAGAGAACTGGTAGAGTATATGCTACTATTCGCGTTTAATAAGCTGATTTATAGTAATAGTAACTACTCGTTGATTCAAGAACACTAACCAGCGTTGTGTTGATTCTACTGAACAGAAGAGTACGAAGGCTGATTATCTGTTCAGTAAAATCGACTGTATAGCCCTCTGACGGTCCTTAGTTGTAAGTATACATTGTATCACTAAGACATGCAGTCTGATGTACATATTGTATATAGTTTAGTTCATTTATAGTATGTAATTTTATTTGTTCATCTTAATACAAAGAAATAAATATTTTTCATACGTTGTATACATAAATATGTGTGTGTGTTATTGGTCATGTACCCTCAAAAACTCACTTTTAAATCAATAATTTTTTTGAAAATTTAGACAAAAGTTTTGAAACAAATATGAATTAGTATTATTCAGTAATATAAAATATCTTATTTTCATACTTTTGGTGTAAACCAAAAAATCAATTTTCATACCATTTAATTCTAATTTACAATAAATTTTAATTTTTAATTTTTTTTAATTTTAATTTTACTGTCAAAAAGTGACTTTTAAATCAAAAAGTTTTTTGAAAATTCAGACATTCAATTTTTGAAATATGTATAATACATTTAGCAATATAAAATATCTTATTTTAATATTTTAGTTGTAAACCAAAAAATTAGAAAAATTCAGACCTAATAAATCTAATTTGTA
>NC_046658.1:17723121-17729025 GCF_010883055.1 Belonocnema kinseyi
TTCTTTTTTATAATTTTAAGCGCAATTTTACTAATCACTGAAGAGTAGCATCTACTGCGCACGCAGTCGCATGTACGATTCTTGTTCAGTAGATCGCACTCACCTTCTGTATATTCTACTGAACAGGAATTGTACGTGCGACTGACTGCGTAGTAGAAGCTACTCTTCAGCGACTAGTAGAGTCGACTCAACACGCGTTCAGTAGATTCTACTCTTGTAGTGGCCCGTCCATAATTTACTATTCCGTTTAGTGGCTCTAACCCTTGCAAGGGTAGGAGCCACTGAACTTTTTTCTCCGTGTACCCTCTCACAATGCATAATTAATTATTGTAATTATTGTGTAATTTAGAGTATATTAATGTATATACTTCAAGATAATTCACATATATACGCCAGGATAATCCACGTACTTCAAGGTACTTCAGGATATTTCACATATTTCGTGATAATCCAGAATCTTGATAAATACTGTATATTTCAAAGTATGGAAGGATATTGAGAGGTATTTCAGTATACTTGAAGTGACTTCCGTAGACTTTACACGATTGAATCTCAAATTTTTATTTTTGTCATCTTTTTAAATCATTTTTATATTGAAAGTTTCGCTATTTTACAAAATTTGCAATTATTTTGCAGATTGTTAAGTTTCGCGATGAAATTTGAACCCCGAGATTAAATCGCTTCTCCAAATTTTATTGTAAGACGAATAGGAGAAGAAGGGAAAAGTCAATCAATAACAAAAACTCAAAAGGTAATCTAAACATAATATTTTTGTGAATAATTTCAATTAAATCTTGACTGGGGTGCATATCATGAGAATTTGTAAGGGGTAAAAGTGCTGAATGTGTCTTATCATTTGTTGACCACGTTAGTCCAAATATGATTCATCAACCCCAAAATATTGCCGAAAATCATGCACCATTCATAAAAAGAAAATGCATCTTTTTATGAATGTTTTGTGTTTTGATGATTTGGTAAGCCAACGGATTTTAATGAGCGCCTTTTATTGTAATTCGCTCTCTCACCCGACCGTAGCTAAGCTGGCTGTAGGCAGATGTCATATATACTTTTGTCGTTTCTTAGACCTACAGTTGGGGCACAATGACATGTACCTGTAGCGGGGGAATTTTCTCTGGACTACATGAGAACAAACGAATGTTTTATACACTGGTATGGGCCAAAAAATTTAATTTAGACTAATCGATTTACATTAGCAAAAAATGGTTATTTATTAACTCATTTTACTGTAATTTTTTTGTACTTCATGATATTTCAAACTACTTAAGGTTGTAGGTAAAAAAATCAATCTCTGGTTGAATTTTTTGAGAAAGAGCTATATTGAAATAGAATAATTATTTTTATGCTAAATTAATTTCAAATTTTTAACCATACCGATGCAGAGATAATGAATGTCAAAGTTGACTACTTTAACATGTAATTCGCATGAACAGTGCATAGGCACTTTCCACATTTTAATTTATAGTAATTAAACGCTTTGGTAGAGAAATTAAAAAAATGTCGGTATTAGTGCTGCTTGAAAATAAATATTTAAAAAATATATATCAAGTTTTCCACCATGTAGTTTCTTCATGGATAATTCAATGAAAAACATTGAAGCTTTAGTCACTTTAAAACTGATAAACGTAACAGTATCACATAGCAGCAACACTGTTCTCTCTCTCCAGCTGATCTGCTGTATCAAGCTATTCAAACGCTTTTGACAGTTGATCAGCGATGCTCATGTTTTAATTGCGACGTTGCACGATCTACGAGTCTGCCGCTGGCATAGTAGTGGTAACTATATGAATACACGCATCCTATGAATTCTAAGCCAGTAGCGCATTGAAAACTTCACCATGCGCGTCCGTGAAATTTTTTCAATACTAGACTATTATGTGCGCGCGCTCACTTTTATGTTCATTTTTACAATTTACTCAATTTTCTAATAACAATTTATTTGTTAAAATTTTCTTAACACTTATATTCTTGTTGAAATTAGATTCTTAAAGAATGAATTCAGTGTATCAATGCATTGTAAAATGTACGAGTACTATTATTAGGGAGCGTTCACATATTCCGTAACGTTATTTTAAACGGAAAATGGAAATAATTGTATTAAAATTTTCCATATTATTTTTTAACAATTTTCAAATCCTTAAAATTTTAAATTATTATTTCAGAATGAAATATTAACAGCTTAAATTTTTCCCATAACTATTTAAAAGAACTTAATCTCAAAATCTTTCAAAATTATTAAAATGCTTTTATTATTCTAATTCTTAAAATAAGTTCTTTCACTAATTCTATTTTACTTATCTCTTTGAAAATTAAAAAAAAAGATTACCCAGATGTAAAAAAAGACAATTTGTTTTTCTTTTCAAAAACTCTGGAATTATAATATGGTAGCAAAAAAAAGTTATAATTGAATCTTTATCTAGTTCGATGTTGTGAAAAAATTAGTCATCTAACAATAAATTAATTTTTCGATATATTTTAACATAAAAAGCATTAAACAATCATTTTGATTCAAACATAAAAATAATTTGTACTCTACATTTTCTTTTAATATCACATTTATTTCCGAAAATTTTTTTTATTGGTAACTTTTGGTACTAATTTCGGAAAGAAATCAAACGTATTTTCATATAACTTGAAATATCGAATGCAAATATACATTTCAGTACATCAGAATCAGTTGAAAAATTATCTAATTGAAATAATATAATTGCAAATTTAAATTAACTTTTAATACTCAAATTATATTTAATGTTCCATTATATAACCTTTAAGTCAATAATTAAATTATGTAACTTAAATTTCAGGAACTAAGTTATAATCTTTATTTACTTCAATTATCAGAAAACGTTAATTAACTAATAATCAATTGACCATTCTACAAAAGAAAGAACATTAAAATATAATTCTGTTATAAAACATTCCAAAAACTTTAACTTTATATATTTTTTCTAATTTGAACTTTTATTTTAACATCTTTTATTTAATCCTAAGCTTTTACACTGATTCCAGAAAATGTCACTTTTAGGAGAATCAGTTGATAATGAATTAATCAGTTCACAAAATAAAAAACATGACACAATTATTTTCATCGTAACATTCAAATAATGTAAACATGTGTATATTTTCCTTTCAATTTTTAAACAGCATTTCTATACGTCTAATTTATTAGTAACCTTTGTCACTAATTGAAACCTACATGAAGAAGTGTCAAAAAAATTATCAGCTAATAATGAATTAAATGGTTCACAACATAAAAAGCCGCAAATAACTTGTTTCATTAAAATAATAAATTTACTTTTAATTTATATATATTTTCAACTTACTTCCTGAAAATCTTAGTTACTAATAACCTTCAATAATTGGTTTATTAAAAAACAAAACACATGTAATCAAATATCGTGAAAAAATTAATTAGCTAATAATAAGTAAAACTTCTGTTCATAAAATAGAATTATTTCTTCATTAGTTCTTCAATTAGTTCATAAAAGAATTATTTTTATAATGAATTATTCAAATAATTTTCACTTAGTCCTGTGTGGAAATAGCCCGGGTTAGCCCTGGTACAAGAAGATTTCTCGTCGGGGACTCGCCGGGCTATGTTTGTTTTTTAAGAGCGTAGCCGTGCGCTGGTCGGAGACTCGCTAGGCAGAATTTATGTCAAAACCCCCGCCGGGGGCTGACTGGCCTCTGATCAGACAAATCTTATGATCGATTGCTCAGACGGTAGCTGGCCGGGCGCTGATTGGCAATAATAAAATTGTTAAACTTCGCTTATAACTTAATTACTTTTTCTGATTTTTCTGAATTTTCAACATTCACAATTACATTTCTGAGTTCCGTCGTTGAAAATTTTTAATGTTCGTAAAAAATTATATTTCCTGTCTTTGTAAAAAGTTGTAAAATAGTCTAAAACGGGAAACAAGAAAATATCACGCGAAGAAAAATTGTAATTGATTTAAATTATTTATTTAAAAAGTATTTTATTGATATTCCTGTTAAAAGTTCGTGTATTTTATATTTACATAACGCCGCATAATAATAAATAATTAGAAAAAGATAACTTAAAATTTGGTACTTTAACTTTTCGGAATTGTTTTTATCAGGATGGCTTTGTCAACGAGTTTCGACTGGTCGGTTTAGCGCAGTGGTTAGCACTCCCGACTGCTAGGCGTTAGATTTAGGTATAGATATTTAGGTTCAATACCTCGTATCATTAAAAATTTTATTTATAATATAATGTTTAAAAATGTAATACATGTATTTACTCTAAACAGGACTATTAATATTTAAAGTCAAAATGTTCTCAATCATTTAATATTTATTTTTAAAATCTTTTTTCTCTCTCAAAGGCTACGTGAAAATAGTTAATGTTGTCTGTGTCCTGGGCGTGTGGAATTTCATATAATAATATGCTCCAATTCTACAGTAAAAAAGAATCAAATTGATCCCCTGTTTCAGTGACTGATGCTCTTCATACAATTAAAACCCGAATAATTTAAATCTAGTAAAGCACCAATTGATCGTGTCCGGACCACGTTCGAGCTCCTTGGCCAGCTCCCGGCCAAGCTCCATAGCCGAACGCTGGTCAGCGCAGCGTGACGATGCTGGTCGGATTCCGACCAGAAACCCCGGCCACAGACCGACCTAAAATCGGGCTCCCTGGCCAGCTCCCGGCTTAAAGCCGGGCTCTCCAGCCGTAGAATAGCCAGCCCCTGACTTAAATTTCCATCCGGAGTGTTTTTCTAAAAATTTGTATTATTGATAAAATTTTTTAATATTCCAGAAAAAAGTAAAATATATATTCGGACCATTCAGAAATCATAATACCGACACTCATTTCACAACAAAACAAAAATTTAAATAAATAATAAAAATAAAAATGTTGTATTTTAAACATGAATAACATGTTATTATATAAATTATAGTTGATATTTAATAATATAACATTCACTTAAATCATCAATTTTTTAACTTAAATTTAAGTTTTAAAATTTAGTCTTTATGCAATTTATCATTGTGAAAAGTATTAATGAACTAATAATTAATTAATCTGTTCATAACATAAAAAGAATTAAACTACAATTTTCATTCAAAAATTGAAATATTCTCCTTTAAATTCTAAGCAAAATTTTTATACCTCTAATCTATTAATTACCTTGTAAATTAAATTTAAAAAATTGAAATGTATGTGAATATAAGTTTCAAAATGAAATTCAGATTCTCATTTCACAATTATCACAATCATTATAAAAATTCATATAATTAAAATATAAATGTTTAAAAGAAAGAATATACTTCCATACAAAAGGTATTAACTAATCTATAATTACATAATCTGAAACTAAATACAGTAGAACCTCGCTTGTCTGAGGCCGCTTTATCCGAATTCGCGATTATGCGAGGCTGAAACAAAAATAGTTGGCTCTTAAATAAAAATACATCATGGCATTTGTGATATAAACTATTTACGAGATTGTTTGAAACATGAAGTTGTACAAATTGAATATTAATTTAAGTTTACTTTCAGGTTATTACACTGAGACTTTCTTTTTATTTAAAATTCCGTTTTTATCCGAGTTTCCCTATTATCCAAGTTGGGGCCGATCCAAAATAGCTCGGATAAGCGAGACTCTACTGTAATCAATGTAGGTTACTTAATTTAAAACAAATTAAGTTTAAACTTGATATAATTTAACATTTTGAACAAAGTTAATCAGCTAATAATGAATTCAACAGTTTATAACTTAAAAAGCCTCATACAATTATATTCTTTTGCAATTATTCGTGGAAATTCAATCTGTAATATAATCAATTAAAAATTAATCAGTCATTTCAAAACTTAAAAATCATTAAACAATTATTTTAACTGAAATATGCGGATAATTT
>NC_046658.1:17729125-17743681 GCF_010883055.1 Belonocnema kinseyi
TCTTAAAATGGTCAGGAATCACGAAGAAGTGGGCAAAGGAGCGTTTCTGTACAAAGCAGCGGAGGAGGCTGCTGAAGCACTCAGACTTGACTTCAGTATTAGAGGTGAGCAAAATGCATCAAATCTTATCCATCTTGAGTACTCACTCCTGAAAGCCTGGATTAAGAAAGCACAAGAGAAAAACTTTCGTGAACAGCTCCTCGATAAGAGGATGCACGGTATCTTCCACAGAAATGTGAAGGATCAGTCAATGTCTTGTGAGCTAACGTTTGCTTTCCTTAAATCGCCCGGATTGAAGTCTGGTACGGAGGGTTTCATTTTTGCATGCCAAGACGGTGTGATTTCCACCTCAATATATCGTCGCCGCATTTTGAGACAAGACATTCCCGATGATAGCTGCAGAGCGTGCCATGCACATCCCGAGCATTTAGCTCACATACTATCTAGTTGTCCAACTCACGCGGGAACGACCTACATTTAAAGGCACAATGCGGCACTAAGAGTGCTTTATTACCATCTCTGTCACTCCTACGGCATTAACTTTAATATCGCTCCTCTAAATGCTCCTAGGGAAATTGAGTCAATTCTCGAGAATGGGAAGTGCTGCATATACTGGAACTTAATATTCTCGACAATTGTTTCTGTTGCTCACTCGAGGCCTGACATGGGTCTTCTTGACTTCGAGAAGTGAACCATGTTCGTTATCGAATTTTCGGCACCAGCTAACAAAAACATCATAACCAAGGAGAATGGAAAGAAAGAGAGGTATCGAGACCTTATAAGGGAGTTGCAACGATTGTACCCGGAATATTCTGTTAAATTGATCGCCCTTATCATCGCCGCTCTTGGAGGTGCCAAGCTTTTACTTCCTAATGGCCGAAAAATCATCCCTGCGTGTCAACAATATGCTAGAACACTTGCTGGAAAAATGCAGAAGGCGGTTGTCCTTGGGTCGCTCCGTGTTCTTAGGGTGCACGAGCCTTTTGCTGGATCGTCGTATTGATTCCTTTACAGACTGTACCCACCTATCTCACGGTCGTGAGACGTGGTTCCGGCTGAAATTTTACCGCGATTTCGCTGGAAGCGGGTTCAATTTTCCAGATTAGCACCCGCTCCCGGCGAAATCCTGCAGTTGTCCTTATGAAAAAATTTTAAATTATATATATATATTTTTTTCTCGTTACTTTAAATTTAAATCAATAACAATCTTTTATAGAAATTTTAGAAAAAAAGTGAAATGTATAAATATATAATTTAAAAATTTTATTTCATATAATCATTCCCCATAGTAGCAATCTTAAAAAAAATATAATCGTAACTGATTTTAAACTTTTAGTATTGAAATTCTAGCCAAAATTCAATTACATATTCTTAACGTAAATAATCAAATGAAGTGACATAATTAAAATAAGTTTAAATATAATCCTTACGTATTTTAATATTGTTAAAAAATATACATCTAATAATAATTCATTGATCAGCTTAGAAGATAAGAAGCATCAATAATTATATTCATTAAATCATTCTATTAAATTTTACTTTTTATTTTCACGAAAATTGTAATTTATAATAACCTTTTAAACTTCTTGCAGAAAATTTAAAACATACGTACAGATAATTTTGAAAATTATATGCAGACTCATTTCGCAACATACGAAGCATTTGGAAAATGACATAACTGAAATATGAGTATTTGAAACATAAATAAACTTCAATTATTATACAAACTATATCAAGTATTCAATTACACAAATTTCAAGTTGATTCTCGAATCATGTACTTGATTTAAAAAAATTAAAATTCAATCTTTATGTAAGTTAATATTGTGAAAGAAATGTATCAGCAAATACGGAATTAATCTGTTGGAAACATAAAAGGCATTGAACTATAATTTTCATTTGAACATTGAAATAATTTTGAATTAAAATATTTTAAATATTTCTCGACATTTAATTTATTAATAAGCTTTCTAGCTAAGTTAAAAAAAAATATGGACATATAATTCAGAAAATTGAATTTAAATACTCATTTCACAATATTGGAGGCACCATAAAAAATTATATAATTGTGATACAATTATTTAAAAGAAAAAAAGAAACTATTACGAAAGTAATAGCCAATATTCAATTACATAATCTGAGTGGAAATAACATATTTATGTTACTAAATATTAAACAATTGAATAAACCAATTTAAAATTTATATAAACTATATTTAATTTTAAATTTGTAAATAATTTTAAAATATGAAAATAATATTATTATAAAAAATTATAAGCATGTATAACATAATATTATTAACCTTTATATTTCGCAAATATAGAAATCATGAAAATATTATTATTATATCTAAAACGTGAACAAAAAAATTTGTTAATGACTCAATTATGTCAAATTTAGAATTAATATAGCTCCAATATTAAATAGTTAATAAATTTTTATTAGATAACATTAAAATAAAAATACGATATTATTTCATTTAAATCTAAAAATAATAAGTTTTTCAACATTAAATCATTCACATAATTAAAACATTAATATAATAAATTTATTTTATTGTAATTTAGCTTAGGATAACTGATTACTGATTAGGATCGCTGATTTCGAATCCGGGGTCCAAATAACCCAATCAGGTCATAGTTTCCCAGAAAATGCAAAAAGAGACGTAAAAACGACGAAAACAGCGTTTTTTCGTGTATATTTTGTATAAAAACAAAAGATTTTCATGTCCGGTCGACTTTACAAACATATCTATATGTCTTTTGGGTCACTGAATCTGAACCCGGGGTTCAAATAACCCGATCAGGTGATAGTTTCCCGAAAAATTCAAAAAGAGACGTAAAAATGACGAAAACAGCGTTTTTTCTTGTATATTTTGTATAAAATTAACAGAGTTTCATGTCCGGCCGACTTTACAACCATATCTTTACATCTTTTGGGTCGCTCAATCTGAATCTGGGGTTCCAATAGTCCCATCTGGGTGTTCCATGAGCATGATTCCTCTTGCCTGAAATTGTAGGATCTAAGAAAAATAAAACACTTTTTTTGGAACAAGTTTTATTTACTTTTAGCATTACCCAGGAACAACGGCGTGGACGTAGTAAATTCTGTTCCCTTTGGGGTGCTGGATTAGCGTGAGTCCCCTTGCCTCTCACGTTATGGTGCTATATTAGCATGAGTCCCTTCGTTTTTCTAGATCGGGGTGCTGAATTAGCGTGAGTTCCCCTTGCCTCTCACGTTGGGGTGCTAGATTAGCGTAAGTCCCCTCGCCTCTCACGATTTTATTCGACAATAGCGGACTCTTTTTTTTCAAAAAATCTACGGAGTGGTGTCGCTTCCGTTTAGTTCCCTTTGAAACTTGATCTCGTTTTAATGACAAACAGTATTCAGCCATCATATCAACATCCCAATGTCCCTGATGCCTATGCTCTATCTCTTTGATGTCTTGGTGAAAACGTTCGCCTTGTTCTTCACTAAAATCTCCCAGATTCTTTGGAAACTCGTCAATGTGAGAATCAAGAAAATAGAGCTTCAAGTTCATCAGACAACCCAATTCACCAAAATTTGAAACCATATCAGAAACAATTTTTTTGTAATCTGCACTTTTGTGATTGCCTAAAAAATTTTCAACAACCATCTTAAAACTGAGCCAGGCAGCCTTTACAGTGTCTGTCATTTTTTTAATGAATTCCGGATCCCGCAACATTTTTCGTATTTGTGGTCCATTAAATACACCCGCTTTCAACTTCGCTTCGGAAAGTTGTGGAAATTGATTGCTCAAGTATAGCAAGTAGTCACCGTCAATATCAAGAGCTTTGACAAATTGCTTCATAAGACCAAGCTTGATATGAAGGGGTGGAACTAAAATATCTTTTGGATTGACTAAAGGATTTTTAATTATGTTCAATTTTCCTACGTCAAATGATGTTCTTTTTGGCCATTTCTTTTTTTTTTATAATGCTTGATGCGATTTCTACTGTCCCATAAACACTAGTAACAGGGTGTTTTTGTAAACCCTGATTGCTGTCCTAATGAAATCCCAAGAACTTTCAGATCTCCACGCAACTTCCATTCATACGTTGAGTAGTTAATTTTTTCCAGAAGAAGTTTAAGAGTACTATAGTCTTCTTTCAATTCCGTAGAATGTGCAACTGGAATTGGAGCATAAACATTAGTATTGTGCAGTAATACTGCTTTCAGGCTGCGCATGGAAGCGTCAATAAATAGTCTCCAATCTTCTGGTTTATAAATACCGGGTTTCATCTTTTCCATCAACCCATCAATATTATCGCAGTACACTAATTTTCCCTTTTCATTAACTTCAGATTTAAAGTATTGTCTAAAACCTTTTTCTCTATTCCTACAAGAACTTATTTTTATTTTTTCAGCAAACCAATTTTTTTCTTGAAAATGGAAGCTAAATATTCCATACCATCTTTAGCAAGTCCTAGATCTCGTGCACAGTCATTAAATTCTGCCCACGTAAATAACTCTGGAGCACCTCGGTTTTCGCTATGTAGAAGGTACTGTTCTTCATCTTCATCGTTGTATTCATCGTCATCATATTCAATACCATCTTCGTCATAATCATCATATTTATCATTTTTCAGAATACTTTCGTCACTGTTACGATCAATTTCGTCATCGTTTTCAACCGTATGAGTCGTCTCTCTGCTCACTGACGATTTCCTGACGGTTTTTGAAGTATCGTTACCTTGCACTGGTTTTATGACGCTAGATACATCAGCATATTTGACACTACCTTTATTTTTTCTATTTATTCCATTAAGATTGGTCATAAAGATGTAGCAGTCTTCCTCTCGCAAAGGTTGCCTCCATATCATTGGTTTTCTAATTTTGAGTGTTTTCTTATTGCCTTCATTACTTTTGTGACGAGTAAGTGACTGAAAACATGCACTACAAACGTTATGAGGAACCCAGTTTTCATTTGGATTTGGACTTTTATACCAAAATAGTCTTCATACATTGATATAAGGTCATCACTAAATGATCTACGATTTACTGGCACATCAAATTTGCCACATGTATAGCAAAATGCATCTGAATTTTTTTGACATTGATGTGCTTCAAAAGTAGTTGACTGGTTGGAATTAGTGAGCTGTTTACGTGCCATAACTGTTTGGATCGTTGGATCACTGTTATAGTTACCGGATATAAATAGCCACGCGAATATGAATCGCGCTCGATTTTATTTCTCGTTGTTTGATCTAAAAGCGATGAGCTGGATACTTCAGCGAGCAAAGGGGCGTGGCCTAACGCGTGAAATTTCGACACCTTCCCTCTCAAGTCGAAGCTTCTGAGAAAACAGTTCTCGCACGAAAGCGTGACCTTGTATCTCTATTCCTTGCGGTCTTTTCACGGCAAAAGCTAGTTATTAGATCGAGGAGCCGTTTCGTGAATTAATCTCTACCGATTTCTCTCAGTGTGGTTTGGAATTCATGGGTATTGATGAGTACATTAAGGATTTATGAGATGGATTGCCGTGAGTTCGTAGGTCTTTGGAAGTTAAGGGAAAAGAAGGATGTTTACAGCCTCTTAAATATGAAGCGCTTGACCGGTCTATCGATCATTGAACCTTTATTTAACCTATGTAAAACGCGGCAGAAGTTTTACATTTTCAACAGATAGAATTGCT
The DNA here is from genome assembly GCF_010883055.1 of Belonocnema kinseyi. Taxonomy (NCBI): domain Eukaryota; kingdom Metazoa; phylum Arthropoda; class Insecta; order Hymenoptera; family Cynipidae; genus Belonocnema; species Belonocnema kinseyi. The sequence continues at coordinate 17,734,781 of NC_046658.1, forward strand.
GTCATTTTTTACAATTTGCGCTTCATTACGCTGTATGAATTCAGGATATGTGTTTTAAGAATTTCTGAGTTTGGGCTTGACAGATTTACGGTTATGAATTCTGGCTTCTTTCACTCGGGCTTTGTATGTTTAAGATTGAGGTTTGCTTGAGTTTAAAATACAAATATCAACGTAGAAATACGAAATGGTCAATTTTCGACTATAGTTATGCTTTTTACGGTGAAATCTGAACTGGCATAGTCCTTCGGACCCCGGATTCAGATTTAGCTACACAAAAGGCATGAAGATATGGTTGTAAAGTTGCCAGAACATAAAAATCATTAATTTTTATTCCAAATAAACAAAAAAAACGCTGTTTTTCTCATTTTTACTTATATTTTTGCTTTTTTTGGAAAACTATGACCTGATAGGGTTATTTGAACCCCGGATTCAGATTCAGTGACCCAAAAGATATATAGATATGGTTGTAAAGTCGACCGGACATGAAAATCTTTTGTTTTTATACAAAGTATACACGAAAAAACGCTGTTTTCGTCGTTTTTACGTCTCTATTTGCATTTTTTGGGAAACTATGAACTGATTGGGTTATTTGGACCCCGGATTCAGATTTAGCGACCCAAAAGGCATAAAGATATGGTAGTGTAGTCTACCGGGCAGACCACTTTTTTTTGTGTGCCTGTGTAATCTATATAATAATATTATTAAACTTGATGATTTCGCAATATATCTATTAATTTAATAATCGTTTATATTATTTAAAAGAATGAAATTTTAAGATAGACTTTAAATAATTATTACTTTAACATTGAATAAACCGATTAAAAAATTATTATTAAAAATAACAACTGTTATTGAAAGTGAAAATAGAAAGACACAAATTGAAATAATTATCGGCAATCGATAAAAGTAGAAATCTAATTTTAAGTTCGATTACTTTCATACGTTAAAAACAGAGGTTGCCATAAACTACGTGATTAACTTGACCATGCAAGATTCAGCCCCCATGCGCTACTAATGGAGGTTACGAGTTTTTATACTGGAGGATGTTTGACTATACTTCAAGATATTTTAAGATATTGAACGTACATCAAGATACGTTAATATACTTCAGGATATTTGAAGGTAATTCAGAATATTTCAATGTACTTCACGATAATTCACACACTTCAAGATACTACACATATATACGCCAGGATGATCCACGTACTTCAAGGCACTTCTGGATATTTCACATATTTCGTGATAATCCAGGATCGTGATAAATACTGTATATTTCAAAGTATTTAAGGATATGGAGAGGTATTTCAGTATATTTGAAGTGACTTCCGAAGATTTAACGCGATTACATCTCAAACTTATATTTTTAAAATAATTTTAATAATTCTTTATATTCACAATATTTTACTATTATTTATTATTATTATTATTTCACAATATTTCGCTATGTTAACAAATTTCCAATCATTTTGCAGTTTGTTAAGGGTATGCTCTTCGGTGACCATGTGACCAAACTAGTCCCCGGTTATGAACATTTTTTTTGGTGTTCCCTGTGTCCACACGGATTCAGATATCGTGTTTAAAATTTGGCATATGAAATAAAAAGCACTAAAGAACGTTTGTTTCCATCAATATGTTTATAATTTTAAAGAAAGCTTGTTGCTTTGTTGCAAATCAACACACCCCTATTAGCACAGAATATTGCCTCAGTATTACATCCATATTTTCTGCAACATCCGCAATATTGCACGAAATATTGATGCAACATGGATGCAATATGATGATTGCCGATTCTCGAAATATTCGGGCGATGGATTTGATGATTGTAGTACGCAAAAAAATAGGGAGGTGTCTCTACTCACCAAGGTCTAATAGAGCGGTGCGTTGGACATGCAGCCCCGGCCCCTTTACAAGTGATACGTCAGCGTGCTACCGTATCGACTGAGCAGTGTGCAGGGATCGTTGTTCTGCGAAAATTAATAGATGGCGCTAACTACCATCTTTCGTAACGAGCGCTGAATTAATTCTGCTGCTCGTTTTGCACGCTAGAGCTTGTATGGTCGCCTTCGGATTGCGCGGTTCTAATTTAAATGCGACTTCTATATAAAAATAAGAAATAGATCATAAGTAAGAGAATTGGCGCGCGATTTGGCAAATCAACACTTAAGTTTGAGTATAAATGATATTTAGTTTTAAAAATGTTATGAGGATTATTTTAGATACGTAACTATAAAATAGATACAAATGCATATTTCGAAATATATTTTGTATTTGCATGTAGGTTTTCGTTTTCGTGGGAACCAAGTAAAAAACACATCTTAAGTCCAGTGCCTCTCATAAATTAAGAGATACATTCTCTACTTTCCGGGACTTTTCAAAGAAAAGTCGTAAAATCAAAAGACTGTCTTTTGTTCAGTTTTTTGTGGTTACTCGAATCAAGGGGTTCATTGCCGTTGTCGAGCTGTGAAGGCCCTTTGCATCCAGAAACAGCAAACCAACGGGCCATGTGTTAAAGCTTAAATTCATCGACCCCTTTTTTTCCCCACGAAGAAAGCCCCTCGGAAAACTTTGAGTTTGGGCCCAGTTTAAGAGCACATGTGCATTATGCTTTGAGTGGATGGTGGAGTTTCGAACGCGAGAGTTTCACTTTTGTCTTTGAAACGAGAAGCTCATGTCGTGCTTCATCGTTCTTGCTCGAGCAATTTAAATTTTAAACAAACGAATCAGGACAAACAGGATGCTTGAAACGAGAAGTAAGTTCATCGGAATGGTGCGACAACGGATTTTTTTCAGACGAAGCACCCGTCAGACGTGTTGTCTTGAGCATCAATACTGAGGGAAAGGCTCAGGCACCCAATGTAGAGATAAGTAGTAAACATCTGAAAAATAGTAAAGAAATATTTGTAGTAGATACTGGTGCAGAATTAAATTTAATTAAACGTAAAAAACTCAGAACAGGTGCAACAGTAAATTTTCAAGTTAAGTACCACTTGTTCGGAATTACACAGCAAGCAGTTAAAAATAGTCTTCTAAAGAGTATAGAAAAATTCCCTTATCAATTCTTTCTTCAGGGTAATAGGTTGAGTTGTACAAACGCTTTAAAACACGCGATAAACACTATTGATGATATTTCAGTAAATAAAGGTAATTATCAATACCCTTTCATACATAAAGAAGAAATTAATAAGGAAACTTCCAACTTGAAAGGCTACAATGTCATTTCATCTTCTAATTCACCCTAAAATTCACCGGTCTGGGTGGTCCCGAAAAAGCCAGATTATCAGGGTAATAACCGGTGGCGAATATTCATAGACTAGCGCGCCCTTAATGAAAAGATCGTCGGAGATGCCTACCCGCTACCAAATATCACAGATATTTTGGATCAGTTAGGGGGTTTCAAGTACTTCACAGTACTCGATATCGCTTCTGGTTTTCACAAGATCGAAGTCGAACCTGCGGATAGGCGCAAAACGGCATTTTCTACACTCTTTGGTTACTACGAGTTCAACCTGATGCCATTTGGCTTAAAAATTCGCCAGCTACGTTTAAAAGAGTAATGCATCGCGTACTTACGGGTTTACAGGGTATAGAAATGTTCGTATATATGGATGACACTGTCATTTACGCAAAGTCTTTGAAGAAACATAACGAAAATTAGAAAAGTTATTGGGTCGTTTGAAAACGGTTGGACTCGTATTGTAACCAGATAAATGTCGCCTTTTATGCAAGGAAATAGGGTATTTAGGCCATGTAATTTCTGAAGGAGTAAAACCCGATCCGAAAAAATTAGAAGCCGTAAGCAAATTTCCTTGCCCGAAAGGTCGCAAAAATATCAAACAGTTCTTGGGCTTAGCTTGATACTATCGCCGCTTCATACCTGATTTCACATTTATTGCAAAAGCTTTGACATTAGACCGAAAGAAGAACGTTTTGTTTGTCTGGACCAAAGCAGCACAAAAATCATTTGACCAATTAAAGAATAGTCTTTGCTGAAAACCAATTTTACAATATCCAGATTTCTCTCAGCCATTTATAATAACTACCGATGCGTCCGATTATGATGTGGGTGCGATCCTTAACCAGGAAACTGTAGGGAAATATCTACCAATTGCGAATGCGTCTCCTATTCTTAGTCAAGCGGAATTGAATTACAACACTACAGAGAAAGAGCATTTGGCTATAATATTCGCGGTAAAGCATTTCCGGCCTTACGTTTATGGTCAAAAATTTCAATTTGTTACCGATCATCGTTCTCTTATCTGGTTCGATCAACTAAAGGATCCCACGATGGGTTCACGCTTAGGTCATGTAAAATTAAGTTACAGGAATATGATTATAAAATTCAATATAAACCAGGTAGGGTGATGCCAATGCAGATGCGCTGTCTCGAAATCCTGTAGCATTAAAGAATAAAAATGAGAAAAGCGTAGATAAGAGCCCTGGCCTTTCCATGTAGAAAGGCGGAGTGGCTAGTGTCAGACCTTTAGAAAGTATTATGCTTTACCATGAGTATCCTATAGAGAAAGTTCTTGCAAACTTTAATGTAAGGTTGGATGATGAAAATAGTGAGGAGTCTGAAATAGATCCCTGGCGGACCGAAGGAACCAAATGGAGCCTCTATAAAGTACACGTAAAGACCCCATTGGGTCCCCATTCGGTTCCTTCTTAAAAAACTAAAAAAAAAGAGCAAAATCAAATTTTAAATTGCTGAAATTTGGATTCTACGTTAAAATTTGCGTTAGAAACTCACGGAGTAATCGCATTATTTTTTCTTGCAGCGTTAAAAACTTTGAAAAATAAACTACCTGTCATTTACATGGGCCGAAGGTGACTTTAAGTCCATCTTCTTTTGGTAGTAGTTAATAAGCGTTCCGTCGGTAACTTTAAGAATTCTGCCTGGATGTTAGCGTCATGCAGTGGAAACCTCAGACAACAATACTGCGATGCAAGTGAAAGAGAATTTTATTTTTAAACTTAACGTAGAATCCCAATTTGAACAGTTTAAAAGTTGATCTTGCTGTTTTTTTTTTAGTTTTTTGGAAAGGAACCGAATGGGGACCCAATGGGGTCTTTGCGGGTACTTTGTAGAGGCTCCATTTGGTTCCCTCAGTCCGCCAGAGAATGAAAATGAACATGAGAGAATGGTATTCCTGATAGACAATAACGATTTTCAAACTCAAAGCTTTCCACCCCAGCCCATTCCTGATCTTATGTCACACTGTCAGGTCGGGTTAGAGAAAGAAGGTAGTGCGAATTTCGACTCGAGATCTCATGTTACACCCAAGGTCGTTCAACACAACGATTGATAGTTGGACGCGGGCAAGGGTTGCGAGAACAGAATGAATTGTACGTGCCGGCTGCGATCTGATAATGAGGGGGTAAAGTGTGTCATGACAGAAGAGAAGATCTATAGGAAACGAAAAGCCAAAGTAAATTGGGCTACCAGAGGAGGAGGAAAAAGTCGCTTCTCCTCTGGAAATGGAGAACCGCCGGTGATCGAGATGCCTTCACTGGGTGAGGGGTTGTCATTTCACGGGGTTGCTCCAGGGGAAATTATTGCAGGTGCAATAAGGTGCTTCCGAGGGATGTATTGGCGGTGCGAGATGCCTTCACTGAGTGAAGGGTTGTCGACACGCGGGGTCATCCCCCCGAAGGAAGGGATGCGTCACGAAGGTGAGATCGCTTTCCTGGAGAAAGGCTGTCCTAAGGTAGGGATTGGTTCCTCCAGGGGTTGGTGGTCCGGGGGTGGCACCAACCCTTTTGAAAACGGGGTTGATAGTGAGCCTGCAGGATGCTCGGTAAAGCGAGAAAGTTTTAAAGAGTTGACAGATCAAGTACAGAACAAGAATAATAATGATGATGATGAGTTGAGTGAAAATGAGTCGAGTGATTTGATAGGAATATGGGGAGGTCTTATGTTGAATGTTTGTGATTCTGAGAGAGAAATTGAGGAACAAGTTCAAAAGAATACAAGCGTATCTGCAGAAGCAACACCAATTTCTATCGCAGGTGATAAGCAGGGCAATGAAATACTTACACTTTTATTGCAGTTGAATAGAGATAAATTGTGGATGAGAGATGACAACATCATTAATTTTGTTCCATGTTATGGGGTCTTGACTACGCCCATAGGAAGAGAGTTCATGAAAAATTCTATTATTAGACTTGCTACGAATATTAAATCATTTAGTATATCGCGAGAGGGAAACGGTTTTTTGATACAATGTCGTAGTCGATAATTGAGCGAATTTTCAGAACCCATTTTGGAAAAGGAGATTACTGTTTGTACAGGTGAGGTGCAGATACCTGAAACGGAACGGCGCTTAGAAATTATACGGCCCTTTATCTATTACAAAATCGGGAAACCAATATATGCTCACCAGGCAAGATTGCCTGAGTAAGTATTCAGGCACGATTTCACTCTCGAAAATTGATGCACCTCACGTCGCAGTGGCTCTCGCGAAAAATCTTATTTGTATTTTTCGGTGTCCCGAAGCCATAGCAACTGACCAAGGTTCAAAATTTATGAGTCAAATTATGACTAGTTTTGCTGAATTATTTAGAATCCATTAATTTCGATCTACCGCATATCACCCGCAATCTCTGGGGGTTTTAGAGCGAAGTCACCATACTTTCGTAGAATACTTACGTAATTATTGCGAGCGAACTAACTGGGACCAATGGCTGCCGTATGCCTTCTTTTCTTTCAATACATCAGCTCACGAATCAACTGGTATGACTCCTCATGAAATAGTTTTTGGTAGAAAGGTTCGACTCCCTACAGACTTTGTACACGAAAGTGTACCTAGAACATATGTAGAACTTATAGACGATATTTTAAACAGAATAGTAGAGACAGAATCGCTTGCTATCGCTCGTCTAGAAGCTGCTAAACATCGTTTCAAAAAGTATTACGATAGAAAAATTAACGAACGCAATTTCGAGCCTCATCAGTGCGTGTATGTTTTAGTAGACGTTAGAGAAGATAGATACACAGGATCTTTTTAAATTATTAGAGTAATCGGCGAATTAAATATCTCCAGCCGCGTGTGATCACTGGGTAGTAGCGAAAACTCGGAAATTGGTTCCTGTATAGATAGTGTAGAACTGTAAATATTAAATTTTTGATCTACCTATTTATTTTTGAGAAAGATTACTAAAATTTTAAGGCTAACTTTGTACAAAAATCAAAATAGTTTCAGTTAGGTCTAAATATATAAGATTTTACTTGATAAGAATACTTTATTTTCAAAACTTTAGTAAAGCCATATTATGCGTTTTTATCTCTTTTCGTACAGTTATGACTTCCTACGACATAAATGAAGAAACCAATAAGGTTAGAATCCTAATTCTCTTGTAAATTGTGTATATAGAAAGAATAAGTGTAGAATTGTCTAACAAATTTATTTTAAAAGGTTATAAACTTGTTTCTTTTTAATGCAAAATTTTAAGGTAAGAGTTATGCTTTGAAAAACTGAAATCAATGTATAAATGAAAAGATCTTTGTAACAAATAATGTAATAATTAACAGGTAACCAAAATATAGACTAAATTTACTTACCAAATAAAATACATTTTATATGTAGAAATATATTTACTTACCTGAATTTTCGAATTGTAAACAAAAGTCAAACCTGTCATGAAAGCAACTTTTCTTTAAAGGAGAAGAGTATAACGAGCGCTGAATTAATTCTGCTGCTCGTTTTGCACGCTAGAGCCTGTATAATCGCCTTCGGATTGCGCGGTTCTAATTTAAATGCAACTTCTATATAAGAATAAGAAAGAGATCATAAGTAAGAGAATTGGCGCGGGATTTGGCAAATTGACACTTAAGTTTGAGTATAAATGATAATTTAGTTTTAAAAGTTTGATGAGGCTTATTTTAGATACGTAACTATAAAATAGATACAAATGCATATTTCGAATTATATTTTAGATTTATAGTCTCGTGTTGAAAACTCAACCAACGAAAAGGCATGTAGGTTTTCGTTTTCGTGGGTATCAAGTAAAGAACACATCTTGAGTCCAGAGCCTCTCATAAATTAAGAGATACATTCTCTACTTTCCGGGACTTTTCAAAGAAAAGTCGTAAAATCGAAAGACAGTCTTTTGTTCAAACGAACGTTTTTTATGGGTACTCGAATCAAGGGGTTTGTCGCCGTGGTCGAGCTATGGAAGCCCCTTGCATCCAGAAACAGGAAACCAACGGGCCATGTGGTAAAGCTTAAATTCATCGACCCCTTTGCTTACCCACGAATTAAACCCTTCTGAAAACTTTGAGTTTGGGCCCAGTTTAAGAGCACATGCGCATTACGCTTTGAGTGGCTGGTGGAGTTTCGAACGCGAGAGCAGGATGAATGTAACGTCACAGACTGGAGGGATGAAATAGGAATAGAAAGGGACCCACCCTGTCTTGCGCGCGCCGAGCCAGCTTGCGTTGACGGAACGCTTTTTAAAAAAGGGCAGCTTCGCTTTTGACTTCGAAACGAGAAGCTCGTGTCGTGCTTCCTCGTTCTTGCTCGAGCAATTTAAATTTTAGACAAACGAATCTCCGCCGGATTTAATTGTATTAGATCCTAGCAATAAATATTGTTTTCTTCATTTTCAACTGAAATTTGCGGAGTATTTCTTGTAAAATCCTTTAGAATTTTCTCATTCATTTCAGAAGTTCATTCGCGAGAGTTGGTCTGCCAAGTCCTTAATTGCGGCATGATCCCGAGTTAAATTTAAGAATAGAGATTTTGAATTTTAAACAGTTTCGCGCTAAAACCTGACATGCGCGTTACACATTTGGGAATAACCAGTGTGACGTAGGGCTAAAGCCTACTTAGTAAATGCATACGCCATCTAACGGCTTTAAGCATACATGCTCAAGTCAAATAGGGACTTACGTTACCGGTAATA
>NC_046658.1:17743781-17745651 GCF_010883055.1 Belonocnema kinseyi
ACATTTTAAATTACCGCGACATAGATAACGTTAAATTCTTCCTTATCGACTATCAAAACTAAATTATAAATTGTCGACATCCGAGTTGGACGTCACACCAGCCACCTGCAGCGACTGTACGTTCGCATTGATTCACTAGCGTGGAGCGCAGATGACGCTAGTAGTCTACAGCAAATTTCAACATGGCAAGCACAGGCAAAATTATTTTGAAATTAACTTAATTGATATTATTCGTAATGACAATCGGTTTTCAAATCATTTTCAATCCCAGAAAAAAAATATACTTATAATTGCATTAAATTTTATTATTACATTCCAAACTTGTCTATTAAAATTATAAAATGTATTTTTACAAAAAAAGAAGATTTGAAAATACCATGGGAGTAACTAATAATATATTTTTTATTATGTATAGTTACATAAAGATAGTACAAAATTAATTACATAATTTAAGATTTATGCCGTAGGTTTTTTCAGATTTATTTTTCGCAAAAATACTTTGTCTCTTATAGATTTTTTGACAAATTACTTTTTAACTTTGGCCTTATAAACAATTAGCTGCAAAATAATGTTTGGTCTGTCCCAGCTGCAATTATACAGTTAAGATGTTCGACTTTTTTACTTATTCATCTCGTAGCTTCCTGAAAATCTTTGTCTCTGTCACCACTCTCAAATTATCGTTCTTTTGTTAATAACAATTGTTGTCAGCAAAATCCTATATTTACCGAATCTGATTTTTTATTCGCGCTGCTTGCATCAGTCACAATGAAAAACTATTTTCTCTCTTTAATTTTCCTTTAACTCAAACAATTTCTTTATTAGGGCTTTATAAACAATTAACTGCAATATAATCTTTGGCCTACCCTATTTTGCAGTTAATTGTTTATAAGGCCGAAATTAACGAATTCTTATCATTAGGATCAAATATAGGAGAGATAACAGTTTTCTCTGCATCTGATTCGAGGAATGCGAATGAAAGGGGCAGATAATGTACATCTAGGATTTATTTGATAACAATTGTTATAGAGAAAAGAAGGATATTTTCAGAGTGGTGACAGAGAGAAAGATTATAAGGAACCCATAAGGTACATAACTTTAAAACATCGAAAATCTTAACTGTACAATTGCACCTGGGACAGACCAAACATTATATTTCAATTAATCGTTTATAAAGCCATAGTTAACAAATGATTTGAATTAAAAGAAAATCTATAAGACCTCAACTGTTTGTTTCGTATCTAATCTTAAAAACATGTTCGAAAACTAAGGCAATATAAAATATCTGTGATTGTTTATAAAAATTGTTATTCAAAAAATTCAATTAAGATTTTTACAGGATTTTTGTACACAAGTTACAGCACCGACCTTGTACAGTAAGTCTTTTATGAAGAATAAAAAAATATGTACACGTAGTTGTTAAAAAAGGACCATTTTTAACACTTATATATTAACAAAAGTTGTAGATCCACCGAATAACTTGAAAACGGGTCGTTGCAGGAAAAATTTGTTACGACATACAATGTTTGTTTCCCTATGAACTTCCAAAAAAAATTGTACACAAATTTTATCATAAAAAATAATGTAATTGTTAAAAAAAAATTGTTTTCAAAATTGTTGCATCAAATTTCGAAAAAGTGACCTTGATATTCATAATCAGGGAACTTTTGCGTCTTACTGGACACTTGCTTATCATTAAAATAATATTTAAATTTAAATAAATAAATGAAGAAAGTATAGTTTTTATTTAAATTTCTATACTCCTATGGAAAAATGAGAAAACAAAGAAGATATCCTTTAGTGTAACATAAAACGATCTACATTTTTATTAAAATACAGCAGTCTCGCATTCATTTTTTATATTTTTATGAAA
>NC_046658.1:17745751-17755341 GCF_010883055.1 Belonocnema kinseyi
ACTTCAACATAAAATGTTCCATATTGTTTATTAAAATACAGTAAAAGTTCCATAATTTCAACCGCCACACAGTGGGAGGAATAGGGATTTTACTATTCATAATCCACTACAGCCTAAAATTATAGACCAATTTTGATGTTTTTATTGTTAAAAATGCTCAGAATTAAATTCTACAGATCGTAATTCCGCCGGGTTTTCCAACTTTACTTTGTGGAATTTATTATTTAAACAAACAAAACGTCAAAATTGGACATTTTAAGAATATTATTTTTTTCTCCGAAGAAAGGACTTAAGAGAAGTCGCTATCTATCAGAATTATTGCAGATATACTTAAGGAATATGAATATTAGGTTTAAGATTGAGTTCAGTTGTTATAAACAATTTATATGAACAATTATTTTCATATGGTACTTAACCACAATAAAAAAAGTTATCTTGATTAAAAATGCCTAAATATCTCGTAGAAGTAGTATTAAGGCTAAAAAATAATGATTATTTAATCATTATTATTATTATAAATAGTCTAATTAATAAATTGTAATATTTAATTTTAAGTTTTTCAAACTATTATTTTTCTCATCTGCCAACTTCAAATTAATTCAAAATTATTATAAATATCTGCAGGAAAATAAAAATGTCAAATATTTATATTGTTAATAACAATATTATCAACAAATTCAAAAATTTAGCTTTTTCTATGGGGAAAAAATATTTTTTTCTGTTCAGTCATGTTGCAGCTTTCTAAGTGATTATAATTCATCTATAAAATATGGCAATAACTCGTTATTGTTCTTATTATTAATAATATTTTTAATAAATATTTATCTGTAGCCAGTTTGCGTCTGAATAAGCGGTTTTTTCGAAATGATTATTTTAATGCATCTCAATAGTAGTGCCTAATTAATTAGCTTTCTCAGTAATTCTGAATCGAAAATATTATTTAAGATCAGCTTAATTCAGAATTACTTAGAAAGTTACTCAATAATTAGGCACTACTATCGAGATGCATTACAATAATCATTACCAAAAACCCGCGTATGCAGGCGCAAGCTTGCTACATATGACTGTTTATTTAAAATATTGTTGATAATAAGAACAATAACGAATTATTGCCACACTTTCTTATTGAATTATAACCAATTAAAAAGCCGCAACATCATGGAGCAGAAAAAAATTGTTTTCCCATGTAATACGCTAAATTTTCTTTTTTTATTTATAATATTGTTAGTAACAATAGAACTAGATAACATTTTTATTTTCCTACAGCTATTTATTTTAATTTATAATTAATTTGAAAGTTGGCTGATGAGAGAAACAATACTTTTAAAAAATTAGAATAAAATATTACAATTTGTTTATTCGAATATGTATAATAATAACAATTATTACATAATGCGGTTATTCTTTGTCCTTAATACTACTTCTACGAGATATTTAGGAATTTTTTATCAAGATAAAGTTTTTTGTTGTGATTGAGCACCGTATGAAAAAAATTGTTTATAACAATTGACTTAAATCTCAAACTTAATGTTCATATTTATTAAATATATCTACAATAATTTATTATTGATGTAGATTTTTTGACCAGGGAAATTAATTAATTGTTTAAAATGTTAATTTTTTTGTCTACTGGGTCATAATCAATATTAATAAAATATTGATATATATATATATATATATATATATATATCAGACCGGCAATCTGAAGAACCTGCCCTCATATCCCAGCGGAGCTAGAGAGCGTATTTTTTACAACCTTAAAAATTAATCAATATTTTAATAATATTGATAATGACCAAGTAGACCAAAAAAATTAACATCTTAAACAATTAATTAATTTCCCTGGTCAAAAAACCTACATAAATAATAAAATATGAATTTCATGTTTAGAAAGAGAAATGTTAGAAGTATAAGGAATGACGTTGACATTCTGCTTGTAAGGAGATTGTGAGGAAAGTTTTCTCGTCTCTCCGTAGCTCAGTTGGTAGAGCATCAGACCGGCAATCTGAAGGACCTGGGCTCATATCCCAGCAGAGCTAAAGAACGTTTTATTTTCAAAATCTTAAAAATTAATCAATATTTTAATAATATTGATTATGACCAAGTAGGCAAACAAAATTAACATCTTAAACAATTACACAGCCACACAAAAAAAGTGTGCGGATCTGGTAAGAAGACACACGTATTCCTATGGATTTTGGGGCGCTGAATTCAAATTCGGTATTAAAAATCACCCATCACGTCATTGTTGAGCCATAACTTCAAAAAATGACGAAAAATCATGCACTGAGGCAAATAAATTTCAAAATAATGCCAATGATGCAATTTTTCACTTCAAAAACATGTCGACAACTGTGAAGGATCAACCCTTGCCCGATATCAACGTATTTAACATAACTTAACCCAACAGAACCTGACCTCACCTAACCTGAATTAACAGAAATTTATTGAACTACACGTAAAGCTCTGGAAGCATATTTTCCCAGTAGCAAATGTGTGCTACATCGAATGGGTCAACTCGAGCCTAACCTAGAAATAAATCTAACCTAGCTTAACCTAACCTAACCTCACGAAACACAATTAAACTGATTGTGTTGACCCGTTGTGTTTGCGGTACCGTTTGAATCAGCTTGGGTTTAACCTGCAAAGAGGTCAAACCTATCCTAACCTAAAAGTACCTAACCTAACCTAACTTAACTTCACGTAACACAATTAAACTCATTGTGTTTTCCCGTTGTGTTTGCGGTACCGTTTCAGTTCTACATTTTAATTGATACAAACATTGTCAGGTTAATTGAAATGGGGTCAATTCTACTTGTAGTTCTAAGTTTCTTAAACTGAGTAATGTGCGTCTAAATTTTTAACCACCTGTAGTACAATGAAATGAATTTTATTGTGTTACAACGGGAACACTTAAGTTAAGTTGCGTTGCGGTTAGCAAAATCTCGTTAGGTTCTGTTAAGTTAGATTCATTTGTAGGTTAAGATGGAGTTAACCTATTAAATATAGCACACATTTAAGACTGAGAACCGTACGCTTACATAGATACACGTGTGGTTGAATTTCATTCGGCCAGGTTAGGTTAGGTCAGGTTTTGTTAGGTTAGGATAGGTCAAACCTTTATGTAGGTTAAGCCGAAGCTGAATGAAACCGTACCGCAAACACAACGGGACAATACAATGAGTTTAATTGTGTTACGTGAAGTTAAGTTAGGTTAGGTTATGTAAGGTAAGGTCAGGTTTTTTTACGTTAGGATAGGTTTGACCTCTTTGCAGGTTAAGCCCAAGCTGATTCAAACAGTACCGCAAACACAACGGGACAACACAATCAGTTTCATTGTGTTTCGTGAGGTTTGGTTAGGTTAGGCTAGGTTAGATTTATTTCTAAGTTAGGCTCGAGTTGACCCATTCGATGCAGCGCACATTTTCTACTGGGAAAATATGCTTCCAGAGTTTACGTGTAGTTCAATAAATTTCTGTTAATTCAGGTTAGGTGAGGTTAGGTTCTTTTGGGTCAAGTTATGTTAAATAAGTTGATATCAGGCAAGGGTTGATCCTTCACAGTTGTCGACATGTTTTTGAAGTGAAAATTTGAATCACTGTCATTATTTTGAAATTTATTTGCCTCAGTGCATGATTTTTCCTCATTTTTTGAGGTTATGGCTCAACCATGACGTGATGGGTAATTTTTAATACCGAAATTGAATTCAGCGCCCCAAAATCCATAGGAATACGTCTGTCTTGTTACCAGATCCGCGCACTTTTTTTGTGTGGCTGTGTTATCTACAATAATTCTGATAGATAGCGACTTCTCATAAGTCTTTTCTTTGGCTAAAAAAAATATTCGTAAAATGTCTAATTTTGACGTATTATTTGTTTAAATAATAAATTTCGTAAACTTAAATTTAAAAATCGGGCCAAATGACGCTCTGAAGGATTTAATTCTGAGCATTTAAAAAAAAAAAAAACATCAAAATTTGTCAAGAATTGTACGCTGTAGTGGGTTATGAACAGTACATTCCCGATTCCTCCCACTATGCACCGATAATTCAAGTTTTCAACAATTCGAAGTCTTCTTTGAGTTCCCACTGAAACATCTATTCTTTCAATGTTTAAAATATTAGATACCTCAAAGTTCTACATTTCGACAAATCGAAGTTCTCGCTATTTCGAACCAAATTTTACGTCCCGACAGAATTTACAATTTCCATAATTCTAAGTACAGGAAGTTTCATTTTACAAAATCAGAAAATATCTATAATCCATCTCTAGCATGGCTTATAACAAAATAAAGATATAGTTTAATTTTAAGAGAAAATGTTGGCAATTTTTTATTACAATACATAATTGTTTGATATTTTTTATATTTCTACGACAGACTTAAACACAAATTGAAGATAGCGTTTCACTTTCCGATAAAATATTCCATACTTTTTATTAAGTTAAATATTCCTTATTTAATGTTTTATATTACTTTTATTTTTGAAGTAGGTAAGTATACTTTTATGCAGAACGTTTTTCTTCGTAATTTATTTAAATGATGCGATAAAATGACTTCGAATAAAAGCTCCGTTATCTTGCAAATTATTAACTGTAGGGGATCAGTGTTCATTGCAAAAATGTGTATTTCAGTTGGTACTTTCTAAAGAGTGTTTCCTTTTTTTCTCTACCCAGTGGGCACAAAGTTTAGCGACGACTTTACGACTTCGTGACGACATCTTTACGTCGTAACGATGTCGTCAAATTTTGTGCCCACTGGGTATATAATATTGTTGTCTGAGCGAAAAAATGCGGAAACAACTATTGTTTCCCATAAGCTTCTCTAACAACGTTAGCATAAATATTACAACAATTTTAATTTTTGAATGTTTAATGTTACATTCATAACAAAATACTTATCTGCGAATATCTCGTGGCGAGCACATTTGCCAAAGCTTCGCTGTACAATTTTCGATTCTGGAGATCATTTTACGTAAGAATCGAGAAGAAAAATTGAATGGATGTCCTTGATTCGATGGAAATGGGGTTGGCGTCTGAACTAAAGGAAGCTTCCCTTACGAAGAACCCTGGCGGACCGAAGGAACCGAATAGAGCCTCTGCAAGGTACCTGTAAGGACCCCGTTGGGTCCCTATTCGGTTCCTTTTTAAAAAACTCAAAAAAAACAGCAAAATCAACTTTTAAAAGGTTCAAATTCGGATTCTACGTTAAAATTCACTACAGAAGGTCAAGGAATAATCGCAAAAGCTTTTTTTGCAACGATAAAAAGTTTTAAAAAATATAAGACGTATAAAGCCTGTTGACTGCTACACTTCAAACGCATCGCCTGTAAGTAGCAGTTAACAGGCGTTATACGTCTTATATTTTTTTTAACTTTTTACCGTTACATAAAAATTATTGCGATTATTTCGTGACCTTCTGTAGGGAATTTTCACATAGAATCCGCATTTAAAGAATTTAAAAGTTTATTTTGCTGTTTTTTCGAGTTTTTTTAAAAAGGAACCGAATGGGGACCCAATGGGGTCTTTACGGGTACTTTGTAGAGGCTCCATTCGGTTCCCTCGTTCCGCCAGGGAAGTATTGTGAGAAAATCATTATAGACCTATAGCGCGTTAGTTGCATCAGGTTACGTCATTCGTCCAAATGGAACGGGAACTATTCATGATTCCCTGCCTTTTTACTTTTTGATACAAGCTGACGTAAGTCATGCCCAAGCCGATAAATCCCCAGTGGGCAGCAAATTTGGCGACGTCTTTACGACATCGTTACGATATGTTTACGACAACTTTACGACATCCTATGTCCATGTCGTTTCGATGTCTTTACGATCCAGAGTCTTTACGTCCAGAGAAAATTCATCCGCTACAGATGCATGTTATTGTGCACCAACTGTAGGTCTAAGAAACGACATAAGTATATATGACATCTGCCTACAGCCAGCTTAGCTACGGTCGCACTTAGAGAGCGAATTACAATAAAAGGCTCTCGTTAAAATCCGTTAGCTTACAAACTCATCAAAATATAAAACGTTCATAAAAAGAATAACTTAACAAACTGAAAAATGATTGGAAATTTGATAAAATAGCGAAATATTGTGAAATAATCAAAACTTTAAAAATAAAAAATTATTTAAAATTATTTTAAAAATATAAGTTTGAGATGCAACCGTGTAAAATCTTCGGAAGTCACTTCAAGTATACTGAAATACCTCTCAATATCCTAACATACTTTGAAATATACAGTATTTCTCAAGATTCTGGATTATCACGAAATATGTGAAATACCCTGAAGTACCTTGAAGTACGTGGATTATCCTGGCGTATATATGTCAAGTATCTTGAAGTATATACATTAATATATTCTGAATTACATTCAAACATCCTGAAGTATCTTGAAGTATCTTGAAGAACGTAAAATATCCTTAATTAGTTTGAAATATCATAAAGTATCTTAAAATATCAGGGACTATCTTGAAATATTATTAAGTATATTTAAATATCCTGAGGTCTTCAATAAACCTCAGGATATTCTGGTTCATTCAACTAGAATAGTGTTAAATATGCCTTTACTATAAATTCTGAATAAGTAAACGAAAAAAAAGCACTTCAGGTTTTCTTAGAATCGAAAGGCAAATAACGGTAGTTTTTAGTATTGTAGAGGGTAGATTATTGTAAAAAAAATTTTACACAATATTTAGAGGTGGCGCATCGTCTTTAAAGTTCTTATGCAATTAACATGGGCAAAACCAACTTTTTTCATTTAAGGTTTTAACCACGAAGTTAACCATTTTATAGTTTGAACTTTTGATATGTTGTTCTTGAGGGCTTCAGAATACATATAAAAGCATTTTTTAAATAAAAAAATTCATAATAAATATTATTTACGGTTGCCTAAAAAATGTTATTTTCACTGTTTTCCACTGTTTTCAAGGACTAATAACAGCCCCAATAATATATATCTGATACTGAAATTTTGAGAATATTTTCTTTAAAGGTTGAAGATTATATTTTTTGAAAAAGCAGATTAAGAAAAGCTATAATTAAACGTGCTACAATGAAAACAAATCTGAGTACATTTTTGAAATTTGACAGGTCTACGATTTAAGCTGTATAATTTTCGGGGCAGAGCGCTCATCAGCCCTGCCATCAAAATTGATCACAGTGGGTCTTGGCACCATAAAACCTAGAACCTTTCGTGGCAAGCGACTATTAGTCGCTGCCGATGACTTGCGTCCTATTGTCTGAATCGACGGGGGGCCTCGCTGATTTGCGTCCTCGCCCTCCGTTCCTTCTTTCCCTCTCCACTCGTCGCTTTACTCGCATTCCTTCAACTCTTATTTCTCTAATTTTCCCTTCGCACTTTTTCCAGGCTATGGACTGGCAGCGTTCTCCACTATATTAATTTACACTTTCGATGCTGACTTGTTTAAAAAATGTTGAGAAATATGTATCGTCAATAATAACCAGTCAATAATATTAAGTTAATAATATTAAATCGTCAAGCTGGGTAATAGCCAGAAAGTGAAATAAATACACAAATTTTCCATTGCATTAACTATTTATTTCACTTTGAGCTAAACCTGGAATTTTCAAAAATACTAAAAATAGCCATTGTCACATAAAAAAATAATATTAAAATAGCTTGCTATTTGCTGTATCTTTTTAGCAAACCTATACGGGTAAAAATTTGCAGGAGACTTCACGAACAATTTCCAGCCTAGTTATAAAACCTACTTGCAAAGATAACATTTTATTAATAAGAAATTGTTCTTATTCTAAAATTTCTCTTTGACCAGTACTTCTTCTTTGACCAGTACTTCTCATTTTTATATAAGTTGAAACTTGAACTTCTTTTAAAGCTTCTGTGAAATTGAAAATATTTGGATGAGAACAGTTAAACATTGTGCTCAATTTCGAATGATATGCTTCACAACCATTCGTTGTACGCGTTGTTGTAGGAGAAAATTCATCCAAAATTTTGGGTGAAAAACTGGTATTACATGAAATATAATTTTTGAAAACATAATTACAAAACTATTCAGCTCTTTCGTCTGATGGTTGAATTGGCTTGATTTCATCATTAAAAAATGTTTCAACTTCGGATGGATCTAGAAAAGCAAGACCCAAAAAGATTCTCAAAGAAGAACCGATTTCTGATTTTGCGCTTTTATATTCATTGCTCAATTCCGAGTTCTTGAATTTTTCTCCACCAACATTGACCTAAATGAAATCTACAACCTTTAATAGGGATGGAATCGTTAAATACTGTGCGGATAGCTGTATGGATACCGATTTCGAAATCTACGTAAATTACTTTAGGACTGATGGTCCTACCAGTAAATTTGTTGCATTCTGAAGCTAAATAAGAAAGTGATGTTGCATAGGAAGTCACTTTTTTGTCAAGAAGCAGAAAGGAGGCGAGAGTAATGTATAAATTTTCATTTAATCTAATAATCGAAAAAACTTGTGTAAATTGGCCAGGACAGCTGTAAAAGGTTCCATCGACAAAAATAATTGCAAGCTGACATAAAAACAATCATTTTTTAATCGTTGAAAACATCATAATTTTCTCCTTTCTATCATTAACTATACTCTGTTCAACGAGAGAACGAAATTCCGAAAAGACGAAATTTCGTTCTCTGCACGCAGCTTGAGAAAGAAAGGGAAATGTAGGCGTGAGACCCCCGCTGACAAGGGCTTAGTGATGGCCCTAATGAAGGTTTTAACAAATTTCAGAGAGCACTTGGGTCAGTCTATTTGAAAGAATTGTGTGTCCCTTCAACAGCGATTGGCTGTAGACTGAAGAAAAAAATTTGTCGACGCCTCCATTAAGAAAGAAACTGCGCGGCCGATTTCGTTTTCTCGTTGAACAGGGTATAACAAAATGCTTTCTTGACCGTTAGTCTCTATCTTTACGCTGTCAAGTGCATCATGCATTTGAGATACATTTCTTGGCAACTCAGGAATTATTTTTCTTTTAGCATGTTCAATGTTGTGTCGAATAAGACCAACATCGTTATTATTCAATGTTTTAATATCTTCTTTTTTTATTTCGCGATATATGGTCTTGACGAAATGACCTCTACTGCTTTAATTTTAACTATATTAGAAACTTTTTGCCGATTAAGAACCTTTTTGCTGTCCGCCTTATGATTGTGATCTGAATTTTTTTCAATAACTTTTTTATTTGTATCTAACTTTAAAACAGCTTGGCAAGTTTTTTTGCAGAAAAGCGAGCGTTGAGTACTATCTTTATTGATTTTATGCAATCGGAATTTATAACCATCAATAACAATTTTTTTTGAACTTACCATTGAATCCATTTTCAAAAAGTTGATAATACGTTTGTAAAACGTTGCTTTTTTAACTCTAAATCGGGAAGCGGGAACATACACGGAAGACAAACACTTTTACACTACTAGTAACAAGTTACTGTAACTATAGTTATTGATGGTTTCAAATTTTACGGCAATTCCATTCTCTTTTTATTAGAAATTGTACGAGGGTGGATTGATAAGTTTCCGGCCTGACCAAGAGATGGCGCCACTAGGCCTACCTTGAGGTGGCGTTCTATAGTACCATCCTTAGATAGCT
>NC_046658.1:17755441-17761075 GCF_010883055.1 Belonocnema kinseyi
GAACCATGGATTCTCAAAGTTTAGACATTTATTCCACCGGTTAGTGAGATTCCAGGTTAATTACAGACTCGAAAAGCTTTGGAAAATCGTTCACAAAAAAAAATAGGCACGAAAAATCACGTTTTTTTTGGTTTAAACTGCATTTTGGGATAATAAATAAATTTTTTGAGGAATTTCATTGGCACCGTCAGAAAGAGGAGATCTTAAGCAATAAAAATATATGTGTCTCAATTTTTTCTAGTGTCGAATAGTCTTAGTTATTGGCCGTTGAAAAGCAGTGTTCCGGTAGTGGCGTTTTGACCGTTTAAGGGTTAACCCGACAAACTTTCAGATTCTTTTAAGAGACTAAAAATTCTTAGAAACCTTCTGAAACATCGTCAAATTCGCAAAAACCGTTAAAAATATCTTAAAATGCCAGGGAGTATTTCATAATTTATAAAAACCTCTTGAAATCTGAGTAAGTTTCTTAGATACATTTTTAAATTACGCGAAATCTTTTGAGAATTAAAAAAAAAAAATTAATTTGATTACTTTTAAAATTTCAATACAAGTTTAAATCTTCTGAAAAATCTCATTAGATTGCAAGAAATCTTTGTGCATCTTTGTGCAAGCAACGCACTTCCCTCACGCAGAAAAAATATAGAAGAAATATAGACTTGTAGGAATCGGTTAGGAACGAGTTAGAAACGAACTTTGGTCTGCCAATATTTATATTGGCAGAATTAGAACCTTAAAGTAAATATTGGACCAGTGGTTAGAATGTTTCTGGTGTTAAGTGCCGTGTAGGGATCGGATAGAAACCAGTTAGAAACTAATTTCGGCGTTTGCCAATATTTAATTTCAGGTTCTAATTTGCTGGATAGAAACCGGTTATGGCCAGTTAGAAAGTTTCAGGTATTGAGTGCCGTGTAGGGATCGATTAGGATCCAGTTAGAAACGAGCTTTGTTATTTGTCAATATTAAATTACTGGTTCCCTTTGCCAGATAAAAATCATTCAGAATGGGTTACAATATTTTCACCAAATTTTCTGTTGCCATTTCCTGACGAAAAATCCGTTAGTATCCCGGTACATTCCAGAAATTTAAATTGAGACCGAGTAGAAGTCGGTTAAAAACCCAGTAAAATCCGAATTGGGTTCTAAGCGATTTCGATCCAGTTACTTATATTTCTAACCGGTATTTTAAGCAGGGATTGTAAAAAAATTGGGAAATAAAAAATGTAAATTTTGCTATCATACTGCCAATTTTACTTTCGCTCCACCAATTTGACTTTCGTCCCGAAAGTAAGGGTTACGGGGAATATATTCTACTTCCGCTTCTATTTTCAGATGAGTGTTGACTCAAACGACTTCGATAGATTATTTATCAACCTTTCGAATAAAATTAAAAAATTTGAAACATTCAAAACTCAACTACTACATCTGAAAAAGAAAACATTTTTGATTTTTTTTCAAGTTCGAATTTTTTTTTTATTAAATAAAAATGAAGTTTGAAATTCTTACTTTCAATTCCTTGAATAGCAAAATGTCGCCTTTTATTCTTTTGAAATATTGAATTTTAAATAAACTGGTAAATTAAAAAAATGTTTAATGCCCGCGAAAAATAATTAAGAAAATTTTGCATATAGAGTTTTTAATTAGAAATATTATTCTAAAAACGGAAATATAAAAAAGTTTGGTTGATTTTAGAATTTATTGAACATTTTCAAGAATGAAATTTTTTGAATTTGGTAAAGTGCATATTGTAATTTGCAATTTACATGTCATGTACATAATATAGCAAGCATAAATGTTATTTGTACATTAAAAATGCGCAATCAATGAAATTGAAAAAATTTTATTTTAGATTATTAAAAAAAATAGAATCAACACATTTTTTTTTAATTTACGTATTTAGAATATGGTTTCTGGTCCCGAACTGTAGATGCAAAAAAAATTTCAAATTTTTTTCCCACATGAATCAATTTTTTTTAAATTTACCAGATTACTTAAAATTTAATTAATATTGTAAAAAACAACAAATACGCATATTTTTATTTAAAAAAAATACATTTTTGATTTTCAAAAACTATAGCTAAATTTTTAATTTTTCAACATTTGTTTACTTTTATTGGAGAAATTGGAAAAAAATCGAAAAAAATGCTTGGATCAAAAGTTTATATGCCATATATAAAGATATTTTTATTCAAAGAAAAGACTCTTTGCAAAAAGTACAAAAACACACCCTTGATCTCAGCAAATTTTTGACCACATTGATCAATCCTTTTTTTTTAAAGTGACATCTAGTAGGACTAAACTTGTTGTAAATTGGAACCTGATCGGAGAAATTCATTTTAGGGGTTGGGTATACGTAAAAAGTAATTCCCAATATCTATAAATTACCCGAAATATTAAAAAAAAATTTTTAATATTTTTCATAACACGCGCATCGAGAGTCGAAAATTTGACCTTAACTGCCTTTTGAGTAATAGCTCGATACGCATGTTATGAGAAATCCCCTGTAATTTCAATACAAATTTGACATTCAATTAAAAAATGTACGTAAAATATTTTTTTACTATTTTTTAATAATACGTAAAATTTTAAAAATAAAGTTACTTTTTAACATACTTTCTTCTACTCAGAAGCTCCTTGACAAACAAAACGCATTAACATCGTTATTAATGAAGAAAGAGTATATTGAAAAGCATCAAAATCACAATTAATGTTCACAGACAAATCCTGCAACACTGGAAAACTCAGGCGTCGGGAAAATAAAGCATGAAAATCCTGAAATAATAACGAATGCAAGCAACATCCAGCCAACAAATCATGTTGAAAATGAACAGGTCTGTATAATTACTATATTTAATTCTAAAATAAGCGTAACATTTTAATTATTTTTTAATAATAAGTAAAATTCTAAAAATACATTAAATTTTCACAGATACTTTCTTCAGCTCAGAAGATCTTTGACAAACCAAAAGAAACAATATATTTATCAATGGAAAAGGAGCCCATTGGAGAACAAGAAAACCATAAATAATGTTCACAAACGAATCCCACAACTTTGAAAAACTCAGAATTCAAACAAATTGAATTAGAAACATCAGTAGCAGAAAAAGGCTTAGGGACCAGTGATAAAAAGCACGAAGATGCTAAAATAATGAAAAGTACAGAAAAAATGCACAAGACATGTAATTCGCAAAATGTTGAATTTTGCAAGGACTATATTGATGAAATATTCCAACTGAAACGGCGTATCGTAAAATTTGAATTGGATAATCGACTGTTAAGAGAAATAAATTTAGAGATGCAAAAGTAGTTAATTTATAAATAAATGCCTATTTTTTTTGGGCCATAAATTTTATAAACTGCTTATTTTTGCTTGCTGTGTTTTAATAATAGTCTATGCGGGATATGGAGTTTGGATAGACAAATTCGAGTATAATCGAATACGATTCGAAAGAAGGTTTAACCCAAATTTTTTTATTAAAAACATGGCGTGTTTGATGTTCACCGAGTCGGTTTTGAAATTGTCCAGTTTTATTAGATAAGTGAGCAACGCTCACAGAGAAAAAGTACCAAAACCGGCTTTGGAACCTATAAAATTAAAAGCTGTGAATGTTAAGTCCACTTCTATCGTATATTAGGCATTAGCCCTCCAGTAATCGCGCCGTTTGGAGTCACACTAGCTTATATATCGAAAACTATAAAAGCTATAAATACGTGGTTGTTTCTGTTCGATTTAAGGATAAATTTCCGCCAGAAAACCATGAATATAAACACAAAATATGTATACTTACACTCATTTAAAAAGAAATACGAGTATGTATGCAAACATTGTCAAGAGAATGATGCAGGTAAATACCAAGATACTGTTAATGCTTTGAAACAGTATAATGAAAAGGCTAGTTCAAACTTTATGATGATTTGAATAAAAGTAATTAGATGAATCTATCGGGTTTTTCAGTAATGTCTTGAAGAACCTTGAGCCTTGAGAATGGATTGAATTGTAGTGGATTGGTGTGAAGTGGAATGGAATAGATTGAAGTCGATTGGGGTGAAGTAGAGTGGTTTGAAGTGGGTTGAAATGAATTGAATTGCATTGGATTAGCATGGATTTAATTGGATTGAAATTCATTGTATTGGGTTGAAGTGGATTGGATTACAGTTCAAAGAAGTGGAATGAAGTGGGTTTAATTGGATTAAATTATATTGGATTTGAATGAATTTGAATGGATTGGAATGGGTTGAATTAAATTAGATTTGAATGAATTGGAATGCATTGAATAAGATTGGATTAGATTTGATTGGAATGATTTGGATTGTAATTAATTTAAATGGATTGAAGTAGATTGGATTGAAGTGAAGTAGATTGGAGTGGATTGGAATGAATGTAATTGAAATGGATTGTATTGGAGTGAATAGGAGTGTATTGGACTAGAGTGGGTTGGATAAGAGAGAATTGAAATGGACTGAATTGGAATGGAATGAATTGGATTTAAGTGGAATGGAGTGAAGTAGAGTGGATTAGAGGCAAGTTGCCGCAACCCCAAACACTACTGAATCACGCCGTGGCAAATGTCCGCCAGAAAGAACTTTTCCACTTTGGCGTTTAATTTCTCACTGTTCGGATGACTGAAAAAATGGACGGTGGCACTGACGTGTGTCTTGTGGCTTAACATGTTGGGCACAGCCCTTCAAAATGAAGAGTTTGTGCCAATTTGAAAAAAGTATGCTCCTTTTTCCGTGTATGCGAGTACTTGAGGGTTCAGCATATTGACTATTCTTTCAGTCATTTACAAGCAATCAATTTTTTTCAGCCATTGCGGAATACTGGATGACAAAGAAGAAGTATACAGAAGATAAAATATCGAGACACTTGAATAATTGTACCTCCTATGTAGCAAAAAAAATGGGAATTAAACCGTCCTCCAAACCTAAATCCAGAAAAAAGGAACAACTGGCAAAAAGCACCAAAATCAGGCAGGAAGTCGAAAGCAACAGTAGATTCTGCAGAAGGTCAATATAATGGTGACGAAAACATGATAGCTGATGAAACTCCGACGAATGATAAAATTATGATAATGGATGAAATTCCAACGATTGATGATCAACTTCCGACGACTAATGAAATTTTTATAATGGATGAAACTCGAAACAATGATGAACTACCGACGACTGATGAAAATCTGATAGTGAATAAAATTCCAAAGGATGATGAACATCCGACAAAAGCTGTTCTAAATCAAAATGAAAAAACTAGTTATTTTTAAAATTAATTTAATTTTTTTCATTAAAAATGTTACTTTTAAATTCTACCGCGTTTTAGGAAAAAAACGTATGAGTTAACAATAACTGCTGCTGTAAAAATACTTTTTTGTATTTATAGAATTACGTTTCACATTTAAATACTTTTTAGGTTGAAAGAGATTTCAAATCATAAGGAGAATAAAAAATTCATCACTCTGCGTATAAATTCCGACCAAAGATTGTTTATCTATTTTGATTAAGAATACAAAACTCGACAATATTTTACTCATTTTTGATTGTACTTACGAGGGTGGATTGATAAGTTTCCGGCCTGACCAAGAAAAACAACGTTTTTAAGAATTTTTTTTTTATTTCTCAACATAATCTCCTCCAAGGCTGA
>NC_046658.1:17761175-17765067 GCF_010883055.1 Belonocnema kinseyi
AATTACATTCTGAAACAGCAGGATCAAAATGATTTCAACGGATTGAAATCTGAAATGAAAAAAATTCTCCATAAAAAAAATTTTAAAATGTAAAAAAAATATCTAAAATCCCTTAAAAAAAAGAGACTATCGATATTCGTCGACCTCCGCGTTGGTGATAGTTGGGCAACGTAAACTTTGTTTGCGGCAGACGGACTATAGATATTCGTGAATCATTTTACTCTTACACGATGCTTAGAATTATGAAATTTTTTTATTGAAAAACTATGCGCTTTTCGGAAAATTTGTCAAGAATAAAAAGTTCTTGTAATCAGCCGAGAAATATGCCTGAATTTTTCCGGAGCGTTTTGAGCAAAATTTTGAATTTTGCAATAATTGTTCACATGCAAAATCCAAAATTTTGCTCAAAACGCTTCGAAAAAAATCAGGCATATTCCTTGGCTGATTACAAGAACTTTTTATTCTTGATGATTTTTCCGAAAAGCGCATCGTTTATCGTAAAAAAATTCATGAATGTTTTCACAAAAATTTTGCCATTAAGACGCCATTTTGAAAATACTAAAACGAAAAATCGATCTTTGAACCATGGATTCTCAAAGTTTAGACATTTATTCCACCCGTTAGTGTGATTCCAGCTTAGTTACAGACTCGAAAAGCTTTGGAAAATGGTTCACAAAAAAAATAGGCACGAAAAATCACGTTTTTTTGTTTAAACTGCATTTTGGGATAATAAGAAATTTTTTTGAGGAATTTCATTGGCACCGTCGGAAAGAGGAGATCTTAAGCAATAAAAATATATGTGTCTCAATTTTTTCTAGTGTCGAATAGTCTTAGTTATTGGCCGTTGAAAAGCAGTGTAACGGTAGTGGCGCGTTTTGGCCGTTTAAGGGTTAATATAGTGATTATACGGACCTCTTCATTTTTGTGATTATTTTCGCGGATTTTCTTCATCCTAGCAGGCTCTTTTTTTATTGAAGATTTTGTGGCGCTTAGTTTGCCAAGGAGTTTCTGCATTCCAGGATGTGGCTGTAAAAATGTAATAAAAATGTTATTTATTTATTATAATTTTTGTTCAATGTGCTCACTAAACGCGATTTCCGTGCTTGTAGAGCCGGCGGAGAGTGTGAAATGGCCGCCCGACGACGGTAACGCCTGCGTACTTCGAGAGTCCCCGTATCAACCCGTATGGGCGGACAGAATTTTTAGACAAGAAGATTAACTTTTAAAGGAAAAACGGAATAAGTCAATTTTTGAACAAAAAGATGGGTTTTCCACTAAAATGTTGAATACTTAACTGGAATACTTGGATTTTAAACCGACAAAAGTAATTTTTAGATAAGAAGATGAGCTTTCAAAGTAAAAATGAAATCATTTAATTTTTTACCAAAAAGATGATATTTCAACTAAAATGTTTAATATTTAACTGAAATACTTGCATGTTCAATCGACAGACTTAAAAAAAAGTTAAATTTTCGAACGAAGTGATTAAATTTCAACTAAAATTGCAAATCTTTGGCTAGAATAGTTGAATTTAAAACCAGAAAGGTCAATTTCTAACTAAGATTATGAATATTTAAAAGCCGTGGCTACGTGTACCGAAATTTCGGTACAAGTTGCTGGAATTTTTTTGGTACAAATAAGGGAAGCTGTAAAAGGGGCTATTTGTATCGAAATTTCGGTACGTATAGCTCGACTTTTTCGGTACGCGTAGACACTTCCTTTTTTTTTTGAAAATGAGAAGGCAAAGTTTGGAAGGTAGATTTTTCCTTCAAATATTTTTAATGCAAAAAGTATTAAAAGTGAATGTTATATATTTACCAGGTTTTCTTCTGACCTAACATATTGGCTGGTGTCGAAAGGTAAGACGGAACCCTCATCAAATGATTCGGTGGAAAAGTCAACCTTTTCTTCTTAAGAATTTCGATGAGTTCATTCTTTGTATCTGTAACATGTAAAAAATTACCAGTTTTGAAAAAATGTAGGAATAGAATATAAAAATGTATATTTCGTCGTTACTATAATGAATACGCCAATGGGCAAAAAATGTATATTTAAAAATGTTATATTTAAAAAATATTTTAAGTGGAATTCTACATAAAATTCCATGGATTAGATAACCACGTAGATCTGCCTATGAATTTTTTCACCTGGGAGATTGTCAATATAATATATTTGTATTATTTATACTCACCTCCAGTAATTCTCACTGCCGCTAAGCAATGATCATCGCCACATTTTACGAAAAAATCCTTTTCTTTGGTTCTTGTAGAATCAAAATTAAGAATTTGATCGACGCTCACGATCGCCGTTTTCGGATGCTTAACACCAGTTTTGTAGACACCCGAATACCTGATAAAGTCAAATGATATTTTGTTCATCACTTCAATATGCACTGAATTCACTAAAATTTTCGATAAACATCCGATAAACCATAAAATAAACACACGATGCAAAAGAAAAGTGCCGGTCGGCCTGCGACTAAAAACGTGAGGCAGGCGGAGGAACACGTGCGCGGTCTACCACTGTGGGATTCACGCATTGTTGCCCTAGACTATGCCCGGCAACAAGCGTTGAATTCCGAAAAATTAAGAATTTCTATTCCTAGGAATACGCAATTTTTCCTCCGTCTAAAAATCTCCCAACGAGCACAGAAAAAGTGCAAATCCTATTCTTCTCAATCGACTTCGTAAAATTTAACAAAAGCATTTCTTTAACCTATTTTTCATTATTAAATCTTTTGACAACTTATAAATTCGAAAAATATTCAAATTTATATTTATTTATATTTTAATCATTTATTTAAACGTCTTAAAAAATTTAAGAAAGAAATCTGTGCAAATGTATGAATTTAAATAATTTTAACTCTAGAGAGGCAGAGATGAATTGATGAGAATTAAAACTTCAGAATTTACATGCCGCATGAAGGAATTAAAACAACTTAATACACATATTTTGTAAACTTATTAGAAGGAATTAAATAAAATCAAAATATGACCACTTCTGAGGAATAAAAAATATCTCTGCGAGGTGCGCTGCCGGTACAATTAGAAGGAATTAAATATATTGAAAACACGTTCTCTTTGGGAGAACAGAAAACTGTGTGGCGGTCGCTATGGAAATAGAAGGGAATAAGTTTAGGTGGTATCATATTCTCATTGTGGCATTTTAGACAGATGGAAAAATCGCGCATTCAAAACAATAGAATAATCTTCACTTTTGCGCTGAAATCTGAAGATATTCATTTTTCTCTATTCTATGCTTATTGCCGGACGGGCATTTTTCTCACTCGCTCTCACACAGAATGACGTCACTCAACTTAGAGCGAATGAGAGAAATGGCCAAAGAGTCTATGGCATCATTGGATTCACGATGAGTCTTACGCGTGTAAGAAATAGTACCCACGCAATATTAGTAATTCCATGCGTAATATATTTATATACACATGAAATTAGATTATTTCAATGATATTTATTGCAGAGAATACATTTTTACATATTTCAATCAAGTTTTAAACTTTAGTATGCAACAGGCTACAAATTTTCAGTAAATAATGTTTGAAAACATTTTATCGGAAACACGTGGGCTAGAAAGGTTTAAAATAAGAAAAATACGGCGTTGTATAACATCTAGAGATGGGACGAGCAGTAGCATACCTACTGCTTACTACCCTCCGGCCTCCTGCACACTCCGGCGAAGCAGTACCCGATGAAGTTGCAGTAGCTCACTACCGCAATTTGCCGAATTTCTCCTGCAAACTCCGGCAGCACTCCGGCAGGCCTTCTACTGCTTCCTCCGGCCATAACAATGGAAACACATGCTTAGACAAATAGCAATATCAGGATTGGGAATCTTAGGTTTCATTTAAATTAATTTCATAATAATTTTGTAATAT
>NC_046658.1:17765167-17766646 GCF_010883055.1 Belonocnema kinseyi
ATAAGCCGCGACATTCTAACACTATTCTGAGATAACCTTTCAAAAAACAAAAATACATTTTGTAAAAGAGTTATTTGAACATCTGGTTATAACAAAAGTGAATCTTTATGCATTAGAAACAATTTGGTTTTTAAAAACAGGCAAAAAATTATCATTTGAGATAAAAACTCGCAAACCCCCATTCTTCACATTTGTGTTTTTTGGAACCCTACAAAACAGACTTATGGGTAAATATTTAATCGTTTTTTGTGGTTATAACTCCAAATATTCAGTTAAACTTCATGGGGGTTGCGGAACCGCTAAATATGATTTTTTGGAATAGATTTATTATTTGTTACATTTCAATAACTCTCGAAAGCAATTGTTTTCTTTTTGCGAATACGTTCAGTTTGAAAACGTTTCTTGCTCTCCTGCATGTGAACCCCGTGACCCCTCAAATGATTCACACACATGCAAAGTGTAGAAGCTTGTTTTCCGATATTCACTATCACATACATGCAATGTGTTTTCTTTTCTCGGTTGCAAAACACAGTGTTTTTAAATAAAAGCGGTTGTATTTCATAGGGGAAAGGCGCTCACAGTTCATTTTAAATTTAGCATCTAAAAACTTTTGACTTTTTTAATTACTTGTAGATATCTTTCCCCTAGACTTATTTCTTTCAATCAATCACACGCATGCAAAGTATAATTGACATAATGTTTCTGCATAAGCATGCTGCAGATTTGATACTCGCTAATAAAGTCTTTAGTTTAAACAAATTTTAAATATTTTTCTATCTGGAAAACCAATTACTTATTGATAATTTTAAATTATTTAGCAATTATTGTGCACTGAAACACACATGCAGTATGATTTATTGTATAACAGGGTTATTTCGAGTAAAAATGGCAACAACAAAAATTATATTTTTGCATACCAACGCTCTGATAAGTATTTTTCTCAGTTTGCTCAGTATTTTTCGTCACATGAATTCCAAAAGTTTTGATTTTCTAAAACTTTCGTATAGTTCTTTTGAATCCTGACTTGATCGAGAAATTTTATAATAATTTTCGATAGCGCTTTTATTAAGAAGTCCAGAACCCCGCTCAGTATCCCTATTAATGAGTCCTAAACAGAACTTTGGGATGATTCAAACGCAAAATTCGTCAACCTTTTTGCATTTCTTTAAATGTTGTTTTTTGAGACGATATTAATTTACTTTGACTTCTAATGTCAGAAAACTCTAGGACTTTAATTTAACCAGATAATCATGAAAGAAAAAGTGAGATTCTAAAAAAGTGGGGGACTATAGGGGCTTTTTTCTAAAAAACTTGGGTTTTTTATAGCTACTTTTTTTTTAAACCAGTTTTTCGTGATATAAGTCAGAAATATTTTTTAAAATGATAAGGAACTCTAGAACTATGTTTAATTGACCGGGAACTCCAAAGAATTCCACTTTTGCAAAAGGGGGATATATCAAGACAGTCCCTCCCTTTTGA
>NC_046658.1:17766746-17770569 GCF_010883055.1 Belonocnema kinseyi
AAAAAAAGTATTTTCCAACTTAACCAATATAAACGATTAATTTTTAATCAATCATATAATAGTTACATTTTCAGATAAAGATAAATAATTTTTTAAAGAAAACACTAATTTTAAACAAAGTTGTTAAATTTTCGACAAATAAGATGAATTTTCGACCAAGAAAATTGATAATCTACAAAAAAAGACAAATCTTAAACAAAATACATGAATTTTTAAAAAATTATTTAATTTTAAATTAAAAAAGACGAATTATCTACAAAAAATTGAAATTTTTAAGCGAAAAATATGAGTTTTCAATGAAGGAGTTAAACTTTAAACCAAATAGTTAAATTTTCAATCATAATTAAAAAACCCTGTTAAAAAAACGTATTTTTTTTACAAAGTAGTTCAACTCTTAGTGAAATAATCGCCTTTCAAACCCAAGAAGATGTACAGTTGATATTTTCACCAAACAATTGCATTTTTGATCAAAAATGACAAAATTTTCAACCAAAAGGATTAAATTTCTACTAAATAAGGTCAATTTCCAACAAAATACATGAACTTTCAACGAAATTATTTAATTTTAAAAACAAAAAGAGTATTTCCACCCAAAATTTATAATTTTAATTTTTAACAAAATATGTGCATTTACAACAGAACGACTTTACAACCAACACATATTTATAGTTCATAATTCAACCGAAAAATGTAATTTTTATCAAAAAGTATAAATTTTCCATAAAACAATTTAATTTCTACAAAGAAAGACGACCTTTTAACAAAACACATGATTTCTTAACCAAAATTGGTATTTATTGATTGCCAGTTTCAAAAATGTATTTTCAACGAAAGAGATGAACCTTAAAATAAAAAAAATAGAGTATTATAATATAACATAATTATAATATTATCATTATTAATATACGGATATATTTATATATATAATAGTATTAATATTTATATAATTTATATTTTATACATGAAATAACATAACCTCAAAATATACGCATATCAAGAGGCGCGCGATATATTCAAATCATGAGAATCGTCAGCATCGAAATCTGGAAATATAAAAATCCCAATCTCCTGAATTTATTTCAAAGCAGTTAGCTGTTAGCAGATAGATATATACATAGAATCGACGAAGTGCTCCGACCGGCAATCGTGCATCTTCGAGTTTTCAAATTCAGAAGAGGAGACGTCAAGTACCTGAAGCCATGAACCCTTTTTTTCTGCGTCTTCTTACTCTTTTTTTTCGAACGCTTTATTTTCTTTTCCTATTACGTTCAGAATTCAATGTCAGAAATTCAATATCGAGAAAATCAGAATTAAAAAAATGGTTAATAACGAAATTATATTTACTCTTAATGAATTAAAATTGAATTAAAATTCATTTTAAAGAAAATCAGAAATAAACAAAAATTTAACAACGGAATTATATTTACTTTTAATTTTCGAGTTGATTTGTAAATGAAATATAAATTATTTATTTTATTTCGGTAATAAAATAATATACGAGCCATGAGTTTAGTGACCGAAATAAATATATTTTTTAAAATAATTATCTCAATGTTTTCTTCAAATTTATTTTTTACAGAAGCGATTTGAGATTCACATACAACTCACAGGTGTGTCTTTCTCTATAAGAAATGTACTACAGAGTATTGTAGGCATTTATTTTCACCAAAATAAATAATTTTTAACCTATTAGTTTAAAACAGTTTAAAAAGAATAAATCTATAAAAGAAATTCAAACCAAAATGTCGAATTTTCAACAAATAAAGATTTTTTACTCATGGCAGAAATAAAAGTTTTTCTAAATTTTTAAACCTTTAAGCGAAAAGACGAATTTCCCCTACAAAAATTGGATTTAAAAATATATATGTATATATGTATATGAATTCATCCAAACTTAATTTTTTAGGAAACTGATACATTTTTACTGAAAAAAGATAGAATCTTAAACCAAGAAAATGTTTTTTTTACCAAAAAAGGACAATTTTTAAATAAAATCGTCAATCTTGAAGAAACGTAAAACTAATTACATTTTCAATTAAAAAAATAATTTGAAATAGAAAAAGGCTTTTCCAATAACAAGCTAAATTTCCAATCTAAAAAGATAAACCCCATAACTAAAAAGTAACATACTTTATATTTCAATAAAAAAAGACGAATTTTTTTTTAAATGTCAACCAAAATTACCAATTTTCTACAATTGTTCTGCTAAATTGATATGCTTGGCTTCACTAAAAAAATGAATTTTAAACAATGTAGTTGAAATTTTATTTTCTAATTTAAAAAAATGGAACTTCTATTATAAAACACATTAAGTTTTAAATCAAGATCCGTAAGTAATCCGTAAGTAAAGGATGACTTTTGAAAAAATTGTTTTTTTTTAATTTTTTAATTTATCTGCTATATCATCAGAGATTGTACCTTACCGACAGTAGATCAACCCTCCAAACAATGAAGGCAGAAAATCTATACAATATCGATCAAGTTAAGAATCTTCAACAACCGAAAATGCTTAACGTTTTAATAAGACTTGTACCATTAACACCTAGCTAAAAATTAGCGTTATGTTCTTGAATAAGGAATTCTTATTCTGATTCCTCTAGTAGCTTAATTGGAAAAGCACCTGACCGGAAATCAGAAGTTTTGTGGTTCGTTTCCCAGTGGAGTAAAGATGGAGTAGGATCTTTTTTTCAAGAAATAATTTTAATTAAAAAAAAAAATTATTTTCCATCTAGTCTTATTAAGACGTTAAGCATTTTCTGTTATTGAAGATTCTTAACTTGATCGATATTGTGTAGATTTTCTGCCTTCATTATTTGGAGGGTTGATCTACTGTCGCTAAGGTACAATCTCTGATGATATAGCAGATAAATTAAAAATTTTCAAATAATTACTTGTACCATTAACACCTAGCTAAAAATTAGCGTTACGTCCTTGAATTAAGAGTTCTTATTCTGATCCCTCTAATAGCTTAATTGGAAAAGCACCTGACCGGAAATCAGAAGTTTTGTGGTTCGTTTCCTAATAAAGTGAAGATGGAAGAGGATCTTTTTTTTTTCAAGAAATAATTTTAATTTAAAAAAAAAATTATTTTCCATCTAGTCTTATTAAGACGTTAAGCATTTTCTGTTATTGAAGATTCTTAACTTGATCGATATTGTGTAGATTTTCTGCCTTCATTGTTTGGAGGGTTGATCTACTGTCGGTAAGGTACAATCTCTGATGATATAGCAGATAAATTTAAAAAATTAAAAATGATTACTTGTACCATTAACACCTAACTAAAAATTAGCGTTATGTTCTTGAATTAAGCGTTCTTATTCTGATACCTCTAATAGCTTAATTGGAAAAGCACCTGGCCGAAATCAGAAGTTTTGTCGTTCGATTCCCAATGGAGTGAAGATGGAGTAGGATCTTTTTTTCAAGAAATAATTTTAATTTAAAAAAAAAATTGTTTTTTGTTACAAAATTCATATTTTGACCTTGAAAAGTAAACTGGATTTTTTAAAATGAAAAATCAACTATTTTAAAACTTGTTTTTTTTAAAAATAAAAACTAATCTATTTTAAAATAGATGAAGAGCGATCCTTTACGACCCGGAGAAACATCAACATCAAGGTTTCTCTCAATCCTAAAGATCTGGCTGAAATGGATGACGAGCTTCGTGGACATTTTTCCGGTGAATCCGACCTCTGGGCTATCAATTATTGTGTGTATAATGGCCGAAAAATGCGCCAAGGTTTATTTGAAGCGAGGAAAACTTAATGGCATCCCTGAAGATCCTGAGCTCGTTGATAGAAGCGCCATACGACACCTTCGCGCTGGA
>NC_046658.1:17770669-17787058 GCF_010883055.1 Belonocnema kinseyi
GCGCGCGCAATTCAGTCATTTACAGCGTCTCCTACTATATTCACACGGACATAGCCCTGTCATAGTATTGGACCGCATCTCGTTTCAGATCTGGGATCACTGAGCAGGACCCGAAGTTTAAAACTCGAGTCCGGCAAGCAGTAGCCGAATTACTGCTCGTCCGATCTCTATTAACCTCTGAGGCGGTATGGTGAAAACGAGGATCGCAAGTGTTAGTCAACGAACCAGCAGAATAGTCTTAAGTGTTTTCTCTGTCATTATAATTTTTTCATCGTTTTCTCCCATTTTTGTAAGTACACGTCTCTTTTTACTATTACTCGTGCATGAAATGAACGATATATAGATATGGATATACTTTTTGCTTAAAAATGAAAAACAGAATTTTAGGGTTATATCTCAGTCTTCATTTTATGTAAAAAATGGTTAAAGTAAACGTTTGCTCGCTCTACGTATATATTTCTATTTGTAAACAGATTTTACCTGCAGAGCCAATGACATACCGAATTCTAATATTTTTTTGCGTAAAACGAGGCTAATGAATTTTCAGGTTGGAACATGGATCCTATGGATTCTATATTATTATATTTAAACGTACTCGAATGCCATTGAAATTTTATGGCTAACCTTATTATATACAACCCTCACAGTAATAGGATATACCGAGAAATCTCATTTTATCCCATTGAACTCCCAGATTATCCGAGAGATAACCCGTGTGCTATCCCGCAAGGCGGAAATTGGGATATCCCAAGGATATCCCTGCAACGTTTCTGGGATATTCAAATATCCGAAATAAGATATAAATTGATTTTCCATATCCTATTTGGGTCGTTTGAATATCCCAGAAACGTGTCAGGGATATCCTGGGGATATCCCAATTTCCGCCTTGCGGAATATCACGCGGGTTATCCCTGAGCAGAGATGAGGTGGGAGATTGCCGAGATAATGGAATAAGAGAATGTGAAAAAACATGCGCTGTTAACTGCGCCCTCTTAGCGGATTACCTACGAGTTACTTTGCAGGCGCAAGTTGCGCAACGGTAAATGACGAAAGTGAGCAATATCTGAATTGATTTACCAATTAAGTTTCTGCTCTATTAGTTACCACCATGGACATAGGAAATACGGGACTACGCATGGCATCCTAACTTGGCGAGCGGGGTTGAATCCACGGGAAGGGGGGAAATTCCATGAGTGGGGAGAGCCGCCATCTTACAATGTGCCTTTTGGTTATGCGCACGAGCATTTTTACCGACAAACTGTGCATAAAAATATAAACATGTGGGCGCTGCCATGTTTATCGCGGGCCATCAAAAGGTGGCAGACCTCCCCCTCATTGCATCACCCCCGCAATGGCATGCAGAGTCCCTTGTTTCCTATGTCCATAGTTAGTACAAAGATATCTTTGTTGCCGATCTGAAAGTTTCGAAAGACTTCGGTGATCTTCTATTTATATCTCGACCCCCATTAGAAAGAAATTTAAAATTCGGCGATTTTGATGTTTCGCATTATTCTTAATTTCATGCTTGAGTCGATTTTGAGGTTATGTTTTTCAGGTGTATATAATATGGATATTATTACTATTATATATATTATTGATGTTAATATTATAATTATAAAATATTATATTAATATTAATGACTATTTGACGATTTTTTAATAGAAATAGTTCAACTTTCAACTAAAACAATTAGTTTTCTGCAAAAAAAAAAAAGATTTTGAATAACATACATAAATTTTAAAAAAACTGTTGAAATTGTTTTCAACAAAATAGCTAAATTTTTAAACAAAAATTTAAATTTTTATCCAAAAGACTGAATTGTATACTAAAAAAAAACGAAATTTTTAATAAAATACATGAACTTTGCACAAAAGAAATCTATTTTCCGCCAAGTCTAATTTTATATACAAAAAATAATGTTTAATCATAGTTGATTTTTCGATAAACAAGACTTATTTTCTTGTAGTTAACGGAAATTAATTTTTAAACAAAAACAAACAAAAATTTTCTACAAAATAGTTAAATTTTCAGAAAACGAACTTTTTCAACTAAATTGATACATCAACCAAAAAAAAAACTACATTTTAAACAAAGCAGTTCCACTTTCAACCTGAAAACTTGAAAATATTAGAATTCTTTGGAATTGCTTTAAATTAGTGAAATTAATTGAAAATGTTTCGAATGTTTTAAAACATTCTAAGATATTTAAAATCCTTTGAAATATCTTGAAATTTTGCAATGCTCTTGAAAATTCCTTGCAATTTTGAAAATATCCTAAAATATTTTAAATCCTTTAAAATCTTATACTAAACTATTAAAATCAATAGAAAATTCCTTGGAATCTATTAAAATATCCTAAGATATATCAAATCCTTTGAAATCTCTTATTAAATTACTGTAATCAGTTGAGAATTCCTTGAAACCTTTTAAAATACTCTCAAGTATTTAGAAGCCTTCAAAATATTTTGAAACACAATGAGATCTTTTCAAGATTTATAAGGTACTTTGGAGTTTTTTTAACAACCCTGCTATAATTGTTAAAATTCTTTGAAATTCCTTTATATTTTAAAAATGAGTTTAAAATTCATAGGCATCTTTTTAAACATCCTCAAATATTTAAAATCCTTTAACATCTTTTGAAATCTCTTGAAGATTCCTTGAAAATTAAAAAAAAACCTAAAATATTTCAAATCTGTTACAATCTGATATTACATTATTGAAATCAATTGAGAGTTCTTTGAAATCTGCTAAAATATCCTAAAATACAATAAGTCTTTCAAAATCTCATACTAAATTACCGTAATCAATTGAAGATTCTTTGCAACATTTTGAGATACTCTCAAATATTGAAATACCTTCAAAATATTTTGACCTACCTTGACCGTTTTCTTAAGATTTTTAAAGTTAGATGAAAATTCCTTGACATCTTTTAAAACATCATCAAATATTGACAATCTGTTGAAATCTTTTAAAATTTGTTAAAGCTCTTGAAAATTCCTTGAAATTTAAAAAATACCTTGAAATATTTCAAATCCTTTAAAATCTCATATTAAATTACTGTAATCAATTGAAAATTCCTTGGAACCTTTTAAAATACTCAAGTATTTCGAAAGCTTCAAAATCTTCTGAAACACCTTGAAACCCATTAAAGATTTCTACCATACATTGAAATTGTTTTAAATAACTCTATTAAAATTGTTTAAATTATTTGAAAATCCTTTAAATTATAGAAATAAATTTAAAATTCCTTGACATCTTTTAAAACATCCTCAAATAATTAAAGTCCTTAAAAATCTTTTAAAATCTCTTGAAATTTTTAAAAGATTCAGATTGAAATTTAGAAAAAAAGAAAAATTTCAAAACGATAAATATTTTAATTTTGTAGATTAGAGTTTTGAAGATGGAATTAATATAAATTCAAAAATTTCGAAATATTATTTTCAACTATAAAATATAAGTAATTTTCCATTGATGGAATTCAAGTCTTCAAAATTTGAATTGTAAACTTAGAAGTTAATTTACGAAAAATTATTAATCATAAATAAATTGAAAGCGTTGAAAATTTAAAAGTATGTTAAAAATATATATATGCATATAATTTTATAATTATGTACAAAAATCGTTTTAGAAATAGTTAAACTTTAACTCGAGTAATTTCTATTTACACTTTAATTCAATACTTTAACTAATCTACAAACATTATAATTTTTAACATTTTGAAATTTTTCTGTTTTCTAAATTTCAGTCCGAAATAATTTCATTTAGAGATTGCCCAATTGAAAAACGTACGTTTAAATTTTGAACGCTTTCAATTAATTCATGATTATTAATTTTTTATCAATAAACTTTCAAGTTTACAATTCAAAATTTGAAGACTTGAATCTCATCGAGTTGAAAATTATTCTTATTGAATAGTTGAAAATGTTTGAAAATTAGATTTCAAAAGCTTTGAAGTTTTATTGATCCCATTTTCAAAACTCTAATCTACAAACATTTCAATATTTAACGTTTTGGAACCTTTTTTAAATTTCAATCTGAAGCTTTACAAAATTTCAAGAGATTTTAAAAGATTTTAAAGGATTTTTAATATTTGAGGATGTTTTAAAAGATGTAAAGGAACCTTTAATTTGTTTTTATAATTTAAAGGAAATCTTAAAAAAAGTTCTAGGTATTTCAAAAGATTATAAAGGATTTGATGAATTTGAGAGAATTTAAAAAGATTCCAAGGAATTTTCAATTGATTATAGTAATTTAATGTGAAATTTTAAAGTATTTGATATATTTCATGGTATTTTTAAAATTTCAATATATTTTCAAAAGCTTCAAAAAATTTCAAGAGATTTCAAAAGATTTATGAGATTTATGCATATTATGCATATTAACTGTTATTAATAGGGGTGATAGGCCCAGTTCGCCGCTGGATATTAATGATTTAATAGATAAAATTATATATGAAAAAATAAGATATATATGTTCGTTTTTTATTCTTGCAGTTGATTTTTTCAATTTCTAAGAATTTTGCGAGTCACTCAAAAAAAGACTGTTTAAGTTAACCGTTTGTAATCAAGTCTATTAATAAATATTACGAGTTTACCGCAACATCAATTTTGTAAATGGAAATTTTCAATTATGTAATTTCATTTCATGATCAAATGTTTTCCAAATATTTCTAAACATTATTGATTCAAAAGAAAATTTTAATTGCAAATGGATTTTCTAATATTATAGGAAATAACTCTGTTCTTAAAATTTTTCTATCGCAGTATACAATTTGTAAACTTTTTCAAACTTTGAAAGAGATAAGAAAAATGAAATACATAATGGGCAAAAAACTTAGAATATCTTAATCTTTCAAGTAACTATGTTTTGATTTTAAAATACACGAAAGAAAATCTAGAAGATTTTAGAACAGTTGAAAGATTTTTTAGGAAAACTGAATGATTTGAAAAGATATTTGGAAGGTGTAGAAGTTTTGTCAAGATTTTAAAGTAATTTGAAATTTGAAATTTTTTAGACACCTTAAAACTCTCTGTACATTTAAAAAATTTTTTTTTTAATTTTATAAAATGTTGAGTATTTCGAAAAATATATTTGAAAAAATATTTCTTCAAATCTTCTGAAAGTCCTAAATATCTTTTAAGTTGACTCTAATTTTTCCTAATATTTGGTGTGTCCTGCAAAATAAAAAAAATGCATACAAATTTTCTGCATTTTTTTCAGCCTATGTGAAATCTTGAAAAATATTTTTTAAATATCTCCGGAATCTTACGAAAATTATATTTATATAACTTTAAAAAGAAACAGAGAAGCCGTGATTCCTTCTTATAAAAACTTGGAATGTGGTTTTACCTTTGTAACAAGCAAATAGTTATTCCAAATTTGTATTTTGTATTCAATATGATTGTAATTGAAAAAAAAACATAATTTTTTAACTCTAAACTGAAGCTGAAATTAATAGCCCAGATTTTTTAAAAGTTTTTTCTTTGTCTATTTTTAAAGGCTGAATCTAATAACTCAATTATTAGTACGTATACTAAATTAGGAAATGTGAAAAGTATTAAAAGTTCAGAGAAAATAAGATAATTTTTTATTTAATTTATTTTAATCAATTTATTGATTGAATTAAAGTTCAACTAAATACTATTTAATTATATTATATAATAAGTGTTCAAGAAAGCGGTTTTAAAGAGCTACTCATCTATTTATATTGCATTTATTTGGCGGGGAAATACATTTCTCGGAAACTCTTCGCCGGTTCTGCGAATTGGAGGTGCTAAGAATCTGCAAGAATTGAAGATTTCCCTTCGCCCTTATCAATATCATTTCAACAAATTGGGCGAATTGGAAACAAAATCACACCTTGCGGACTATTCTAATTTAATAATTTTAAATTGTCTGAAATATATACAAAATTATATCAAATTATATGAATTTAGGAAATATTGTATATAAAAATTAAAAAAAAAGATCAAACAACCACTGCATGGTCCTACTGTCAGCAACCGTCCACTAAAAATGACACCAGCTCCCAGAATATACGCGGTAAATCACACCTATGGCCACGTCTTACGACCGTGAACTGGGTGGTATATAGTATTTATTTTTCTCGAAAATTCTTAAGTGGTGATACTTTTGTTTTACCGGATTCTTGAGTCGACGCATTTTTTATACGTTTGAAATATTTTCAAACTATTTTTAAATTTTCTTTAAACAATTTTTTTTTTTAATAAAAACTTTCCCCGGTATCTTGACACCAAAATTTTTAATTTCTTAAAACCTTTACTGATTCTGAAAAAGAATGTAAAATTTTATTTCATAATATTCAAAAATGTAAATTTTCTTTTATCTCTTACAAGTCTTCTCATAATTGAAATCTTTTTAAATATTCTCTTTAAATTAACTTTAAAAAAAAATTTTTATTTTCTAAGGAAACCTAAGAAAACTTTTTTATCCTTTTCACATCTTTCAAAATTCTTAACAAGATTTTTATATCGAAATCTCAAAAAATCTATATTTTGCTCAACATCTATCGTCCTCACAACAAATAACAAACGAAAAACATCCACTAAAATCATATTCATGCAGAATGTAATCAGTCAGGTTTTCGAACAAATTAAAAATATTTTTGACAATTTTGAAAGGTAATGAAAAAATATTCTTCAGGTTCATATGAAAATTTAAAAGGATTTTTTGTTTTTACAATTAAATTGTTAGAGAAAATTTAAAAAGATTTCTAAAAATGCTGGGAAAAAATCCAAAATATCTTCGGAAAATTTAATTTTTAAGACGTAAAAATTTTAAGACAAATTTGGGCGATGAAGAATAAATATTCTATAAAAAAAGAATTCTCAACTATGAAGATTAATTTTAAACCAATAAAAAATAAATAGAATAGTTAAAGTTTGAACTACAAAATTTTGCTTGTTGAATATTTCAATTTTCAATAAAAAATTGTAAATAAAAAAATTAATTTTGAACCAAATGTTTGAATTTTCAAGAAAGAAGGGCATCTCCATACAAGCTTTATTGTCTACCAAAAAACAACGAATTAAAATTTTTTCCATTTTTACATCATATTACGTCAATTTATATGAATTTAGCAATATTGTATATGAAAATTTAAAGGAAAAGATTAAACAACCACCGCATGGTTCCACTCTCAACAACCGTCATCTAAAAATGACACCAGTCCAAGCATATACGCAATAAATCATATTTACTTTTCGGAAATTGCTGAGTGTTGATACGTTTGTTTACCGGATTCTTGAGCCAACGCAGTTTTTAAATATTTTAAAAAGGCCAATCATTCCTAATTTTTTAAATCCTTTCCAAATTCTGAAATAGAATCCAAAACTTTATTTCAAAATTTTCAGAAATCTAAATTTTTTTTATCTTTTAAAAATCTTCTCAATATTAAAATTTTCCAGAATCTTATTTAGCAATTTCTTGAAATGTTTTGAAAAAGTTGTAGAATATTCTCTCAAAATTAATTTTTGATAATTTTGACAATTTTCTTTTAAAATCTTGCAATCTCTTTAAGTATTCTCTCCAAATAAACTTTAAAAATAAGACAAATGTTACATTTTTTTAGGAAACTTAAGAAAACTTTTTTGTAATATTCAAATCATTTAAAATTCTTAAAAAGCTTTTTCTTTCGAAAAATTAAAAAATCTATATTTCGCTCAACATTTGTCGGCATCTCAACAAATAAAAAACTGAAAACATCCACTAACATCATATTCATACAAAAATATGAAAGGATTTCTTGTTTTTTAAAAATAAATAGTTAGAGACAATTTTAAAAGATTTCTAAAAATGCTGAAAAAGAATCCATAATATCTTCAGCAATTTTTTTATTTCTTAGGACGTAAAAATTGTAAGAAAAATTTGGTTGTCGAAGTGATTAAAAATATTATAGAAGCTTAAAAGATTTCCTAATATTTATAAAATATTTGTAAAACGACGAATTTCCAAGAAATAGTTAAATATTTTGTAAAAAAAGTATCTTTCCACAACATTTAAAAAATGCAATGACCCTGCCAAGTCTTACAGGTTTTGTGTCAAAGAAATAATTAACTTACGTTATGTCCCATTTGTGTTCTAAATCAAGATTCATACCTTTCGTAACACAAAAATTATAACTAGCCTTTCGACTGAATTGTACTTTAATCAATTGATCGGTTGATCAAGGTTAAAATCGATCAAATTGGGAATCCATCTTGTCCATTTCCTTGGTCGGAGGTGTTCGTGTGAGTTCAGCTGAACTCGGATTGTGGACGGGAACACAGAGGAACGAACAGGTGAAACGAGCGGAAACGAACCATTATTGTCAGCGTTGGGCAAGGTAACATATAATTTAAGTATCAGTATTTGGCTAAGTTCAAAATTATTCATGAGCGACCAGCCAGTAATTTCGAACGAAGATTTCGAAGCATTCGTTCAACAACGGCCACACTTGGGTGAAATTGGTGGCAGATCGGAGAGCAGTTCGATGTATAGTACTGATAATTGCTTTCGCAGTAACCGAAACAATCGTGCGGAGGATAGGCGTGGCTGCGAATCGAACGACCCGCCATATGATCGTGATAGATTCCAGACAAGTTGGTCGTCATTGTTAGCTGAAGCGTCTGCTGGTGCTAGACTGAACCGGATACAGCCGGATATGCATAACGGAGTGTCACAAAGTGAACCTAACTTACTGAATGCGGGTTTCGGTGGAAATCTAAATACTCGTACAATGCCTCATTTAAATCCAAATAATCGATCCATCGCGAATCAACTTCGAATTTCGCGACATGATATTCGTACAGTTCCTGGCGTGATTCAAACTGTAAATGCGAGAGAAATATATGCCAATGACGGTGCTCGATCTCAAATGCCGAATGAAATTCTCAAAGAAAGATGTTTACGGACCGATAGAGCAGGTATTCATAGAACTGCGTATGAACGTTAAAGAATAGTTACGACTCAATGTAACTTCGGAAATTACGATAATCAAAGCAGTTTCAGACATCAAGCAAACTACGGAACCTTCGATCGGTACGGAATTTATCGGGATTCAAATTATTCGGAAGACAATAGGTACGCTCATCGTGACATCGATCGGGAAGTAAATGATGATAGAGACATTCGTGGCGGTGCTACCAACTCTGAAGGAACTCAAGGCGGATTTGGAGCAGAAACTCTTGGCGTGATATTGGATAAAATTTTTCAGGAAAATCGTCGTCGTGATGAAACGTTTGAACGTGTAATAGAAAGATTGGGATCGCGTGAGCTTACCCCGAAAACGAGTTCGGGAAAAACGAATACACGTGAGGATTCCTTGCACATTATGCCGGATTTGACTAAAGCTATTGAAGTCTTCGATGGCGAAAAAGGTGGCATAAGAACACGTGAGTGGATCGATAACATCAATCGAATGGCGAAGCTACACA
The DNA here is from genome assembly GCF_010883055.1 of Belonocnema kinseyi. Classification (NCBI taxonomy): domain Eukaryota; kingdom Metazoa; phylum Arthropoda; class Insecta; order Hymenoptera; family Cynipidae; genus Belonocnema; species Belonocnema kinseyi. Next base: position 17,780,104 of record NC_046658.1, read on the forward strand.
AATGGCCGGAGAGTTTCATGTCGGAGACGGTTCGGGCTCATCTTCAAGGAGCAGCTCTAGACTGGTTTAGAATGCGTTCGAAGGAGATTCAGGATTGGAAAGGATTCCAAACAGCATTTGAGAAAATGTTTATCAGAACAGAAGGACTTTCAACAAAGTGGCGAAGAATGACAGAAAAAATTCAAAATAAGAACGAATCAATAATTGCCTATTGTATGGAGAAGGCACGCTTATGTTACGAGATAGGATTAGATGTTAAGGACACTAAAGAACAACTTCTGATTGGACTCTGGTCAAGAGACTTGGCATCGATTTTTGCAACGAAAACTCATCAAGATTTGGAGGAGTTAATTCACGATATTCAAGAACAGGAACAATTGAGTGTGCAAAGAAGAGAAAGAATTCGAAACTCCAGTGAAACAACAAAAACCAAAACAACGGAAACGGCAAGCAGTGGACGAATCGAGCTGACGGAACAAAAAGGAAAAGGGGAGACCTCGAATGTGGACCGGAAATCAACATCACTTCCAACCCTGATCGACGAACACCAGTTCGTACTGACGCTGGCGAACCTAAATGTTATAATTGTGAAAAATATGGACATCTTTCCCGAAACTGCCCGGATCCATTAAAGGAATTAATATGTCGTATTTGTCAACAGACTGGACGTACCCAGAGACATTGTCCAAAAGTTTCGGCAAAGACAACCAGCCAAGGAATTCATCAGGTCAACGGTCAAGTGAACAATTCAATAATAAAGTATATCAAAGAGATAGAGATCGATGGAATTTCATGGAACGCACTCATTGATGCTGGCAGCTCGGAGTGCACGATAAAGTCAACGGCGGTGTTAACTGGGGGATATGAAATAATTCAAGAACTAATGGAATTGAAAAGTTTAGGACCAGCTCATTTTCGGGTGACGTCCCCAGGATTTATAAGAGCTCAAGTGTCGGTGGATGGAGTAAGAGCTGAAAAGGTGCCTGTGCGTATAGTACCAGACGACTCTCAAGCTCCTCCAGTTTTAATAGGACGCAGTTACACGGAGCTTCCTTATGTGCAGTATACGAAGAGAGGAAACGAACTCAGCTTCAAGGAACGTCAAGATAACCCATTCAGTGAGACACCCGCTGCAATGAGTCGTGGGTCAGAGTTGACTATCGTCGCCAATGACATAATTCAACCTCACTCAATGAATCTAATATCCACAGTAAGTTCAAACAAAGAATTTATTCTGCCTATTTTCAATTTAGGATCTGTTGAAAAGAATCCATCGAGTAAGTTAGAGCGTTATGAAATTTGTAGTCTGCAGGAAATCAAGAAATCACAAGATAGACCAGCCGTGAAACTATCCGAAATTCATGTAGGAAACAATCGTCCCAAGAAAGAAGTTGAGGAATTGGTATCAGTTTTAAATGATTATCGAGTAACAGTCAACCGCAGTTTGTTTGACTTGGGATACACAGATTTAATGTGCATGCAAATTACCGAGAAACCTGGAAAAGGGGAGACCTCGAATGTGGACCGGAAATCAACATTATTCCAAACCCTGATCGACGAACACCAGTTCGTAATGACGCTGGCGAACCTAAATGTTATAATTGTGAAAAATATGGACATCTTTCCCGAAACTGCCCGGATCCATTAAAGGAATTAATATGTCGTATTTGTCAACAGACTGGACATACCCAGAGACATTCTCCAAAAGTTTCGGCAAAGTCAACGAGCCAAGGAATTCATCAGGTCAACGGTCAAGTGAACAATTCAATAATAAAGTATATCAAAGAGGTAGAGATCGATGGAATTTCATGGAACACACTCATTGATGCTGGCACCTCGGAGTGCACGATAAAGGCAACGGCGGTGTTAACTGGGGGATATGAAATAATTCGAGAACCAATGGAATTGAAAAGTTTCGGGCCAGCGCATTTTCGGGTGACGTCCCCAGGATTTATAAGAGCTCAAGTTTCGGTGGATGGAGTAAGAGCTGAAAAGGTGCCTGTGCGTATAGTATCAGACGACTCTCAAGCTCTTCCAGTTTTAATAGGACGTAGTTACACGGAGCTTCCTTATGTAGAGTATACGAAGAGAGGAAAGCCCCTGTTCAGGAGCCCGAAGAAGAACCAATTGAGGACCAGTTGTTGATGTACACTGTGATTTCTATGGAAGATGAAATTGTGATGTTTCAGTACGCTGACGTCGATCTACGTAAGAAGTGTAAAATCTTGCAGAGGAGTGAAGGTCAAAGAACAAAACGAGAGAAGGGAGAAACTCAGAACTATGAACTACATGAGGGTATCCTCTATAAACGAGTGGGTCAGGATTTAAAATATGTCGAACTATGTTCACTACGCAAAAGCCTGACTATCCGCTATCACGATGTAGGAGGTCACTTCGGCTTGGAAAGAACTGTAAAGAAGATGGAGCATTATTCCTACTTTCCAGGATTGCGCCGGTACGTCCGCCAGCACATAAGGTCGTGCATACAATGTCTATTTACGAAGATGGTCGCAGGTCGACAGCCCGGTGAATTACACCCGATACCTCCGGGTAAGAGACCCTTTGAAGTCGTCAACCTGGATCATCTCGGACCTTTTGTCTCAAGTTCGCGCAGAAACAAATATATCCTGGTAATGATCGACAACTTAACAAAATACGTTCGTCTGTCACCAACTCAGAACACATCAGCTGACGGAGTTATAGAGTGCTTAGAAGAATTTGTATTAGACTTTGGAGCCCCTAAGCGTGTGATTACCGACCACGGAACTTGCTTCACTTCCGATAAGTTCGCTGACTGGTGTGCTAAGCATAGGATTAAACATTCCTTAAATTCCCCTAGACATGTACAGGCTAACGGACAGGTGGAGAGGGTGAACAGTGTCTCAATCCCAATGATACAAGCAAGTTTACGAGAAGAGAATGGACGCGACAAAAGTCCATTCGCGCTACTTTATGGGTACTTCCCACGTCACGACGAGGGTATTTTGAGAAACTTAAGTGAGCATGAAGACTACCAGAATCCGACTAATATTCGTGAAGCAGCTCGACAGAGAATTCTGGCCGAACAAGAAAAATTTAAGCAGCGCAATGATCGAAATCGTTATCGGAATGTTCGCTACCAAATCGGAGAAGTGGTGGTGATGAGAGCGAATCCAGTATCCACAAGCGATTCTACTAAACTTCAACGAAAACACCGAGGTCCACTCGTTATTTATAAAATTTTCCCTGGTGATACTTACGGAGTTACGGACCTAAGAGTGGAGAAATTTGGGCGTCGTTATGCCAGTACAGCACATGTCCCGCAACTAAAACTCTGGACTCCATGGTTGGAACAAGAAGAATCAGATTTGCAAGACGATGATCAATTCAGCGTAGATGAGAACGAGTGTTTCCGAGATGAAACAACTGAACAAAAGAAATATCAGCTTGACTAAGATGAAATTGAGCCCACTAACGATCATTTGGGAGCAATTTATCCAGACGAAGAAGAAGAGGTCCTGAGAACTTCGGTGGAGCTTGCAGAGACTGATCCGCAAACAGTGACTAGAAGTGGTCGTGTTGTCCAGAATCCTGATCGCTACGCTGCACCTGTGTTTTACTTACTCAAGGTCGAGTTATTAGAAGGATGGCCGAGTGTTAAAGACTTTAATACTAAGTTTTAATGTGTTCTATTTCTAGCCATTGTAATTTAAAAAAAAACGGAAGTGGAATTTAAATGAATGTTGGAAAATGTATATTAACTACGTAAACCGAAAGTTCGAAGGGGGAAGGAGTTCGTGGTTGAGCGATAGAGTGAGGACGTGTGCGTAAAAAGAGCGGTCTGCAAAGGGTGATTATCGTCATTAAAATTACATTTCTCTACCAAATCGGAGTATTTATTGTGCCCTAAGCGTGAGTGAATTTAATTCTCTAACAGATATGGAAAACTTTTTAAACATTTCTATAAGTTCTGCGAAAAAATCGGAATATTTTAAGACAAGTTTATTAATTTTTCTAAAATTTTAAGAAAAAATCGCTTCCGTTTAAGACATTTAGAAATTTTAGAAGATTCTGAGGGATTAAAAAATATATATTTCCAAAAATTTACCAAATATTTTTTAAAAACAAGTTACATTTGTAACACAAAATACGAATTTTATACTAAGATTAATTTTCAAACATTAAAAAGACCATTTAAATAGCTCAATTTTCAACCTAAAAATAACGGATTCAAAGAAAGTTTAATTTTCAATAAAAAGAAGAATTTTTAACCTAGAAAATTAATTTTCTGATAAAAACAACAAATTTTAAAACTGTCAACCAAATATATGAATTTGTTACTGAAAAAGTTCAATTTTGAACTATAATTAAAATAGTTAAATTTTCAATTAAAAATTAACAAATTGACAAAAAGGATTAAATTTTTAATGAAAAAGATGATTTTTTAACCGAGAAGATAAATTTTCTACCAACAAAAACAATGAATTCAAAAAATATATAGTAATCCTTAAACCACAAAAAAATATTAATTTTCAATAAAAACGTTTGTTGTTTTCCACCATATTTTATTTTTTTATCGTTATGTACTGAAAGAATGATTAAAATTTTGATTAATAGGCTCTTAAATTAATCTTTGAATACCAAAAAACAGTAATTTTATCAAAATGTTTAATTGTGCATCATTTTAAAAATTCCCTTAAGATCATTCAGATTCTTTTATTTAAACTTTTTAATCAAAGCATCTCAAATTCACCTAGCCAGATTGCGAACTAGAATATAGACCATATAAGTAAAACTACCCACTCTGATCTTCTCTACCGACATTCTCTACCGAAAATTTAGTTCGCAAAAGCCTCAAGTAATAGGTGGCGCTGGCGAAAATCGTGCGAAATTAAATACATGAGATCGCCTATCTCCCACCTTATCTCTGCCCTGCGATATCCCTGGGACAATCTGGGAGATGAATGGGATAAAATGGGATATCCCGGTATATCCTATTGCTGTGAGGCAATATTTTTTTCGGCATTGAAAGATAAATAAAATTTTCTTCATATTCTCACTTGCGTAGTGCAGTGTATGTGTAGCGGGCGTAAAGCTTCATTTCGGCCCGGCGGCGGAATGCGCATAAGTGAACGTCACTGGTCTGTAAGCGGCCAATTTCTGCTGAATATGGTTAACAACATAAATAGGCAGTCGCGGACAATTGTCCAGGTGTGGTCCTGAAGGAATTAACCCCCAAGCGGACGTGTGAAACCCGTGCCAAATGCTAAATGGCACCTGGGTGAGGTGTCTAGAACGGTCACTCTGGGATACCGGGCGACCTCTCAGAGTACGTAGCCTTATCCTTGCATGCGGGGCTCTACAAGGATGGACGAACCCCTTTCCCTGGCTTCTCGTGGGAACAACAATGACAACACCAAACATAGTTGTAGGAAGTGCGGTTCAAAACAACAGAACGCGCAGGGGTCCCGACAATGGGTCGGCCAACAATGCCGACCAATCTAGAGCTGGAGGAGCCAATGAAAATGGATTCAATGCGATGGATCGGCGAGATCTTGCGACCTTTGGGTGGATGGAGCGACTGAATCACGACTTGCTAGAGTGCTACGATGCGAGTGTGGTCCCTGAACGGGGTTACATGGCACGGCTTCATTCTCTGTGGTGCGAGAAACACCCGGAGCTATCGCACTTTTCGCAGCAACGTCTGCGAAACCATGCTGAACTACTCCGAAAAAGGGGCTATGTAAGCGGAACGCCTACTCTACCACAGCTAGAACAATCCGGCAAAAGAGAAAGAGAGGGGACACTAAGACCATCCGCGGGCAGGCATCCAATAGAGGAAGAGCGATGCTTTACGACCCGGAGAAACATCAACACCAAGGTTTCTCTCAAGTCTAAATATCTAGCTGAAATGGATGACGAGCTTCATGGATATTTTTCCGGAGAATCTGATCTCTGGGCTATCAATTATTGTGTGTATAATATAGCGAGAGCTTTGGCCGATGCGAACCGTAAAACAAAACCAACGTTTGATCATCCGGCCAAAAGACGAATGCATCAGCTTGCCATAAAGATAGGCTGGGCAAGACAGTACGCGTCCCGCATTCAGTGTGTGATTGACTACATCACATCTGGCAGGAATTTTACCGCCAAGGTTCGAAAGTTCGCGCGCGAACTCCGGACCCGTTATCACACACTTAACAAGTCAAAGCTGCTGACCATCAGGCAGCATATTGTTGAGAGAATACAGATACTATCTGACGCTAAGAGAAGTCTAGAGTGGAGGGAGAGGTGGGTCAAAGAAAATCAACAGTTTCTCTTTGACCCATCTCGACTCTTCCAAGACCCTCCAGTTACTGTCGGAACACCCAGCCAAACCAGAGGAGGTCGAAGTATTTTGGAGAGAAGTCTACGAAGTGCAGCACAGACTGGACAAAGACCAAGAAAATATAAATAGCTCCAAGGAGTTATGTTTTGCCCTCATAACACCTAATAAAGAATGCCCACCCATCACTACCGAGGAGGTGAAAAAAGTATTAAGAGGGATGAAGAACTATTCCGCACCGGGACCAGATTGTATCAAAACCTTCTGGTGGAAGAAGTTTTCTTCGACCAATCAGCATTTGGCCTGTATTTTCACCTCATATTTGAAGTCGGAAGAGTCGATTCCGGAGTAGTTGGTGGAAGGGCGCACAATACTCCTGCCGAAAATAGGCAACTTAGCTGACCCGAAGAATTACAGGCCAATAACTTGTCTGAACAAACTTTATAAGATATTCACAAAGAAAGGCGTAGCCGGGTGTCGGGAGAACATGCTCATCGATAGATGTGTCTGTAAAGATGCAGCATTCTACCAGCGTGACCTATCGATGGCGTGGATTGATTATAGGAAAGCTTTCGATTCGACCTCCCATGGACTTATCATCTGTCTTTATGAAATCTTAAAGGTTCATCCGCAAATAGTTCGGTGCATAGA
>NC_046658.1:17787158-17793091 GCF_010883055.1 Belonocnema kinseyi
GTTAAAGTAAAAATGAAAGGAAGGGCTAGTGGGGGAATTATAACAGGGGTTAGGGATGGATTAGAGGAAGAAGTTTATGGAGAGGTAGAGGGGGAGGGCGTGCAAATGAGGACTGTAAAGATAGGAGGGGCGATGTATAAGTTTGTAACTGTGTACAATAAGGATGGAATGGAAAGGATTAAAGAAAGGGTAAAAAATTTACTATGAGAGATAGAGATGAGGGTATAGTGGTAATGTGGGGAGACTTTAATGCGAAAATTGGGCGGGAAGGGGGCCTGTACCAGGAAGGGGAGAGGTTTGAAAGAAAATCGAAGGATAAAATAATAAATGAAGAGGGGGAGATTCTAACAGACTGGATGGAGGATAGAGGGTGGGCGGTGGCGAATGGTATCGTAAAAGGGGACGAAGAGGGAGAATACACGTATGTGAGTAAGAGGAGTATATCGGTGATAGATTACGTGATTATGAATATGCAAGGGTTTGAGGAGATAGAGATATTCGCAGTGGAAGGAACGGTGGAATCTGACCATTATCTATTGAGTTTGTGGATACAGGGGTACGCTTTGAAGGGGAGTCCGTGGACAAGATATCTGAGCATCTATAAGAGAAAGAAAAGATTGTTTGCAAAAGAAGGTATTTAGAAAAAAGAAGAAAGGAATGGTAAAGCCGTGGTGGGATAGGGAATATAAACAGATGAAGAGATAGGTGAAAAAGATGTACGGGAAAAGAAAGGAAGGAACCGAGAAAAGGGAGGAGTATGTAGAAATCAGGAAGGAGCTTAGGGCGATGTGTATGAAGAAAGAGCAGGAAAAAGAAAAACAGCTGGAAGAGGAGCTGAGAAGTGTTAAGACAGAAGGGGACTTGTGGAAGATAATTAATAGGTTTAGGAAACGTAAGGTGGGGATAAGTGAGAAGATAGGGAGCGACGAATAGAGAAAATTTTTTAAGGATTTATTTCAGGGGTCAGATACTCGAAAGAGAGATAAGGGGATTAGAAGAAACAGAGAGTTAGATGAAGAGGAGCTGAATGACGAGAAGATAGAGAAGCAGATAGGGAAGTTGAAAAAATCGAAGGTAGCAGGGATTGACGGGGTAGAGAACAAACCGTGGCTGTTTGGCACACAAGAGGTAAGGCAGAGGCTGAAGGGGGTAGTGAAAAAAGTATGGCGAGGGAGGATTCCCAAGGGGGTGGAGAGAGGGGTTGATCGTACCACTGCATAAGAAAGGGGATATGGATAGGCAGGAAAATTATAGAGGAATTACGCTCATGAATACTGGGTAAAAAATGTACGCGATGGTATTAGCAGATAGGCTGCGAAAGGATGTTAAGGGGAAAGGAATATTGCCGGAGACGCAGGCGGACTTTAGAGAGAGAAGGAGCACTATTGACAATATTTACGTCTTGCAACACGTGGTGGATAGAGAATTAACCAAAAAGGATGCCAAAGTGTACGCGTTTTTTGTAGATGTAAAGAGCGCGTTTCCGTCAGTGGATAGGGGGAGGTTGTGGGAGGCATTGGAGGAGAGGGAAGTGAAGAGGGGCCTGATCGAGAGGGTAAAGCAAGGGTTGAGGCAAGGTTGGCCGCTTAGCCCAACGCTTTTTGCAATTTTGATCGTGGATATAGAAAGTAAGCTAGCGGCCGGATTGGTAGGAGCAGTTAGAGTAGGAGGAGTCAGGATATGGTCACTCGCATATGCAGATAACATAGTCCTGTTGGTAAAGAGCGAAGAGGCTTTAAAGGAGATGATGAAGAGGTTGAGACGTTACTTGGACAAGAATAGGTTAGCGTTAAATGCGGACAAGTCAAAGGTTATGATGCTTCGTGTTTCGAAGAAATGGGGGAGTGGATGGTCATATAAAAGAGAGAGTGAGATGGGCAAATGTTGTGATGAGGTAGGTGCGGGAGCTGGGGAAGAGATTGTTCGCAGATGATTTGAAAGGAGAATGAAATTGTTTGACTCGCTAGTGATGAGTGTCTTATTTTACGGAGTGGATGTGTGGGGTTAGAAGGGAAATGAGAAGGTAAATGGTGTAGGAGAGGTATGTAAAGTGGATACTGAAGTTGGCAAGGAATACGCCGAACTATATTGTCAGGAGGGAGACAGTAAGAACGAGTTTATGGATTATAACAGGGAGTCGAGCGTATAAATATGAAGAGAAATTTTTGGAAGAGGGGGGAAGTAAATTGGTTAGGGAGTGTTGGTGGGAGATGGAGAACAGACGTAGTGGTGAAACGATGGAGGTGGAAAGCGAAAGGTATTTTAGAACAAATGGATTGCAAATGGATGAAGTTAGCAGAATGCACGAGGAAGAAAGGTATATGAGTTGGTTCAAGAGAATGGCATGGAGAAAGAGAGGGCAAAAGGAAAGGAGAGAATAAGAGAGTCAAGGTAAACGGAAACTATGTGTGGATTATGCCAAGGGAGAGAGTGTAATATTTGTGTAAGAAGGGAGAGCAAGGAAGTCAGGAACTTATAGCAAGAATTAGGTGCGGTTGCATGGAGAAGTATAATCGGTTCTGGCTTTCTAGAGAGAAGAGAATGTGTGAATTGTGCGGGAAGGGGGATGCAAAATTGGAGCATTGGTTGGAGGAATGTGAAGAGGTGGAAGGGAGGGGGATAAGCATGGAGGTATTGTTGCATGAAAGGGGTGACAAAAGGGCAATAGCATGGGTGAAGAGGGTGTTGGCTGAGATAGAGAAGAAGAGAAGGAAGGAGAAAGAGGAATGGAGAAGGAAAGATTGTAAATAGCAGAGGAAGTAGATGTAAGAGAAATGTAAATATTGTAAATAGTAGTTAAGTATTAGGTGTTAGCCGCGAAGACAGAGGCTGGTAATGCGAGGCTTAGCAACAAAAGAGCAAAATGCTTGCGCGGCGAGGCGAGGCGCAGCGTGGAAGGTTAGGCTATAGGAGCGAGCGGATTAGTTGTAAGGTGTGGATGGATGGTACTTTGTAAGACGTAATTGTAAGAAAATTCTGTAAAAAATATTCTGTAAAATATCTCTATCTTAAATGATGAATCTTCATCTGGAATAGATTAATTTTAAAGAAAAGATGCATTTTTGAAGAAATAGTTCAATTTTGAACCAAGTAGTCTTTTTTTCAATCAAAAAGATGAATTTCCAACTAAAGTGATAAATATTTAACTTAAACACTTGAATTTTGAACCAAAAAGATTAATTTTCTACCTCAAAGAAGATTCCTAAATCAAACACAATCATACATTTTCAAAGAAATATTTTCATTATGAAATGCAAAAAAGCATTTAACCATGTACTTGGATTTTCAACTACAAAAGATCAAGTTTCTACCAAAAATTGAAAAAATAATTTTATGTTAATTATCTTTCCTCTACTAATCTAAAATAAATATTTTTTTATTATAGATTTTTATTTCTAAATTGTGAAAAAATTGCTCTCAAGCTTCGCTCAGATCCAAACATAAGTCTTTCAGATTGCCGGTCGGATACTCTTAACCACTAACCTATGGAGAGACGAGATTAATTTCTTCACAAACCCTACTAGTTGAATTCCGATGCAATTCCTTACAATTGCAAGATTAATTTTTCAAACATTCGAATGTTTTTTATTTTTTAATGTTATGGTTTGGACCAGATAAAATGTACTACATAATGTGATGTTCATTTTCAGCCATTTTTTTAAATTTAGAAATAAAAACTAACATTTAAAAAAATTGATTATAGACCAGTAAACAAAAAAAATTAACATCAAATTATTTAATACACTTTATCTGATCAAAACCGGCAATCTAAAAGGCCTGAGTTTGGTTCCCAGCGGAGCTTGAGAGCAATTTTTTCACTATTTAGAAGTAAAAATCATTATTAAACAACTATTTTTGTTAGACCCGTAGGAAAAAAACAATTTAATTTAAATTCTTTAATACATTTTATCCAGTCAGAACCATAACGTCACAAAGAAAAATGAATTTTGAAGTTGAATAGTTGATTTTTAACCAAAAAGATGAATTTTCAAGAGAGAAGATTGATATTTACCAAAGAAGGCGAATTTTTTAGAAAATACATGCATTTTTAGTTAGAAAGGAAAAATGTCTAACAACAATTAAATAGTTAAATTTGCCGTCAAAAATTAATGTTTAACCAAAGGGGAAATTTTTTAAACAAAATGATAAATTCTCAATTAAATGATGCATCTTCAACTGGAATAGTTGAATTTGAAATCAAAAACATGGATTTTCGACTAAAATAAGGAGTCTTTAACTAGAATCATTAAATCTCCAACAAAAAGATAAATTTTCAACCCAGAAGATTAGTTTCTACCACAAAAGTCAAAATTTTGAACTACAAACGAGAATTGTCTAACCAAGTATTGAATAATATTATTTCTAGTAAAAAATTATTTTTTAACAACAATAAACCAAACAAACGAATTTTCAACAAAGTACTTGATGTTGCAACTGGAATAGTTAAATTTTCAGTGAAAAAAGTTAATTTTCAGCCAACGAAAAAACAAATTTTCAACAAGATAGCTTATTTTTTGACCGAGGAGATCTTCTTTCAAAAAAGATAAATTCGGAACAAAAAGTCTATGAGTTGATATTTTAACCAAAAATGATTTGAATTTTTAATAGAAAATCAATGTAATTCAACGAAAAAGAACGATTTTTCAACCAGTTACTTAAATTTTCAATTAAAACTGATTAATTTTTAACCAAAAACAGAATAGTTGAATTTCCAGTTTGAAAAATTGATGTTAAACAAGCAAAAAAATGAATTTTCAACAAAATAGTTCAATACATTAATATAAAGCTACTTTTACAAATAAAGAATCATTGTTATTCAATTTCATATTGAAATTAAAAAAAAGAATTAAGCATCCTCTCGAAAAAATTCCCTGATATATCCAGGTAGGGTAGACACCCTGCATAAAAGCATTAGTCCAACTGCATTAACTTTCATTAAAACTAATGTATTTGTTAGCCGTTAAAAACCTTGGCAGTATTATCGAAATTTTATAAATAATAATAATTAATGGTTGTGCTATTTAAACATATCATGGGCTACATTGAAATTATATTAAAAAACTAAAAAATATCACGTTTCAACTATGACAAAAGACAAGATTTCAAAATTGTAAGGATGAGTAAAATTAATTTACAAGAATCTGACCCAGCATTACAACTCACTGCATTTAAAACAGTATCAAGGACTTCTTTGCATCGACGAATGGTTTGTGGATGTCAAATTTTCGAGCCATCGGTAAACTATCGTTTACCCCTTCTTCTTCGCGGATCACTCATTGCTGAAAAGCATTTTTTTATGCAAACACTTATAAAGAAAGGAGTGAAAGATATTGGATTCAATTCCTAACCTCTAAATCCGCTCTCTTTATCTTGCTTGACAAATATCAAATATATATAGAGGAGAGTATCCAAATATGAGATACCAACTCGGTTTGGCGTGATTGTCGGAATTCTATGTATTGAATTTAAAAGTAATATAGGTCATTTTAAAGGAAATTTAGTTTGTCATAAGAAGCTCAAATAAAAAATTTGTTTACAAATTTTTTTATGCTGAAAATACAAAAAATGTAAAAAAGTGCTTTTTCCAAACTCGTAAAACTATTCTAATAATATGAGATACCCCAGGAAATAGCTAATAAAATGCAAAATAAGGTATTATTTTTAATGAAAAAATTCATTCTATGTTTCCGAAGTATAAATTTACTGCTATTTAGATATATTTAGTTTTTGCAGTAGTCACAAACACTTTTGTAACCAATTTCCCCCGCGCAGCCAAAGTGTTATAAAAACCACAGGTATCTCATATTATGAGAACCACACCGTGCAACAATGCACTTACTATGCCCGACCTGCCCAATGAAAAATGGAGTATATCACGAAAATACTCTTTCTTCAAAGGCTGCAAGTTAGTGATAGAACCAACAGAGTGGGTC
>NC_046658.1:17793191-17798077 GCF_010883055.1 Belonocnema kinseyi
CCCCCTATTTCCCGTGAAACAAATCCCCCTGCACTTCCTTCAACACCTCCTTCTCTTCGTCCTATACCCACATTTTCTCGTCTATTTTTATTTTCCGATACCCCACCTTCGCTGCTCTCCCTTCGCTCCTCTCCTTCCTAGCCCTGTCATTTAGCATTCTCTGAACCTCACTTTCCTTCCTCGTTAAATCTTGATCGATAAAAACCTTATTGTCCTTTATCCTATTTTTGTTACGCATTACCCCTAGTTTTTCTTCCCAGCTCTCCAATTCCCCCACTTTCACTTCATTTTCCTTTCTCCCCTCTATCCTAACTTTCCCTACCTTGCTTTTAACCCACCCTATGCTCTGTAGCAGCGCTTCCACCCCGTCTCTTTCTTCCCCTCTCTTGAGCTTCAATCCTCTTATCACTATATTATTTCTCCTATCTGCCTTCTCTTTTCCCTCCATTCTCAACTCCATTGCCCTTACCATTTCCCTATCCGCTCTCTCCTCCTTTTCATTCCTACGCTCTCCCACTTTCTCTTCTAACATGATCTCCACTTTCTCTCAAATACGTTGCCTCTCACCCTCCCCCATTTCCACTGCTTCCATTCCCGGCATGCCCTCCACCTTCTCCAGGCTTTTTTCCGCCCTTTCCTTCCACCCTTTCCTTCCTTTCAAATTACCTCTAACTGACCTTGAACGTTACAATTGACCTATGACTTGGGTACGTACCTTAACGTAGAATTTTCCACTCTATCGATTGCAGATGTAAAACAGGGGGTTTCCATTTTTAAAAAAGCATGCGAAGGGATGGGGCAGGTGGGGAAGGGGGCACAGATGCGGTTTTTGACCTATGACCATCAGATCTTTCGCACATATTCTTTGGGCTCCCGGTCAGATCGTAATAATATTGAAGGATGATGGAGTGTAGGGTTGGGGGTACTGTTTTTGAAATATATAAAAATAAAGTAGCCCAAAACGTATGATCTTTATAAGAATCCCAATTTTGATAATTAGCACCAAATTTTTCACACACATTCTTTGGGCCTCCAGCAAGGTCCTGAGAGTATGGAGGGGGGGGGGGGGGGGGGGGGGGGGGGGGGGGGGGGGGGGGGGGGGGGGGGGGGGGGGTAGGAGAGATTAAGATGAGTACGGAGGCACAAACGTATTTTTTCACTAATCGAAAGGAAATTTTTTACGCATTTTCTTTGGGCCCCTGGATAGATCATAAAAGGATTTGGTGGGAAGATTCAATGACTGGAGCATAATTTTTTTAATTAAAAACAATGAACATTTTCATTATTTAGGCTCATATTTCTGGTTTCCATTCTCAGCGTCTTTTCAAAGTTTAGTTCAAATTTCGCTGTAGACTTTACATTTTTCAAAACCAAATTCTGCGCCTTCAGTGCGAGTTTTATGATTTAAAATTCAAAAACGCCTTTTTCATTTTATTTTATTTTTTTATTTTTTAATTCTTTTTTCGCGTTTAGAGTTTTCCTTAAACTGTGGACAACTCAAATAAAAATTTTACAATCGAAAAATACAGTTTCGATGTTCTATATTCAATTTTGTATTTCTATTTTACTTTCTAAGAGTTTTTTCAAGTTTACTTCAAATTTCACTATCGACTTCACATTTTTCAAACCCAAATTCTACGATAAATACTTAAAATTGTATGTTGATTTCATTTCAATATTATGCAATATACAACTTTTATGGCATTTCCGAGAGTTCTCGATGCATAGTATTAATGGCAGCGGGCTATCCGCGGCGGCGGAGCCGCCTCTACAGGGCGCCGCTAGTAAATAATAAAACATACCATTTTTTTAAATAAACATGAATGTCACTGGGTTTTAAGTGAAGAAGTTCAAATAAGAATATAATGAAGAAACCTAACACCCAAGCTCCTGTACTTAGGTTAAAATTCTAACATTCACAGCGAATTTTAGAAAAAAATTCCACCCGTACTTTGCACTTTAATTCAAAGTAAGTATTTATTTGATGAATTTAAGTTTGTTACTTTATTTTGTAATAGTTGACAAAAATGGACGGAATCAAAGAACTTTTCGTTTTCATTCACCCTGTTTTACCAACTTTAATATACATGTACTCTCGGAACTCATGTCTGTAGAACGCTTGTAACTTTAAGCCTTGTACGTTCGTCGTCCGAGTGTATATACATCTTACAACATGATGGTACATTAAAATTAATTTACGGTATATGCAAAAGATCTACCCACATGTATATTAAATTTCCATCTGATTTCTTTCACAGTGCATTATTGTCCAAATTCTTACGTGATAGGACATTTCTAGTAACAGATTTTGGTTTCATGAAAAGTTACGGAAAGTGGCCCTTCCTTGTAAGGAAACTGGAAAAACGTAAAAATATCATATTGTTTCAACTTTAGTATGGTCATAAAACACAAGTGTTCCCGGTAATAAGCGTAGAATAGAGAAAAATGAATATTTTCAGATTTCAGCGCAAAAGTAAAGATTATTCTATTATTTTGAATGCGCGAAGAACCTCCGAAGAAAAAAAGTTTTGATTTTCAGATAAAGAAAATCCACACTTCAGGGTATAATCAAAACGTGCCAAGTTTTTTAAGGCTTAAAGAGGTGTGTCTACGAAATAAAACCACATTAATAACTTTAATTTCTAGCACATACTTACCCCCCCCCCCTCCCAGGGCCTTAAATATGACCTAAAAATTAAGAAAACTACATTTTAACGTATTACCCTGGCAGACCGAAGGAAGCGAATGGAGCCTCTACAAAGTACCCGTAATGACCCCATTGGGTTCCCATTCGGATTATAGATTAAAATTCCCTATAGAAGGTCACGGAATAATCGCAATAGTTTTTTTTGCAACGGTAAAAAGTTTAAAAAAAATATAAGACGTATAATGCCTGTTGACTGCTACTTACAGGCGATGCGTTTGAAGTGTAGCAGTCAACAGACGTTATACGTCTTATATTTTTTTAAATTTTTTAGCGTTGCAAAAATACTATTGCGATTATTCCGTGACCTTCGATAGGGAATTTTAACGTAGAATCCGAATTTCAACAATATAAAAGTTGATTATGCTGTTTTTTCGAGTTTTTTAAAAAGGGACCGAATGGGGACCCAATGGGGTCTTTACGGGTACTTTGTAGAGGCTCCATTCGGTTCCTTCGGTCCGCCAGGGTATTGTTAATTTTCATCAATTTCTGTCATTTTTTAAATACAAATAATTACTAATGGACACTTAGATTTTTGCCCATGACTTATTATTGTTTAATTTCAAAATATCCAGAAATTGACACATAGCTACACACTTTTTTCTCAGAAGTACGTAATTATTCATTTGAGAAACTTAAAAATTGCTTAAAAAGTCATAGGATATATTCAAATTATCTATTAGTAATTATTTGTATGAAAAAGGACGAAAGAAATTCCTGAAAATTAACGATATAATACGTAAAAATGTAGTTTTTCTATTTTTGGGTGATATTTGTGGTGCTCTGAAAAATTTCCCCATAATAATTAAATATGAGTTTGAAGTGCCCGATGGCACTTCAGCATTTGAATTTCGAAAAAAATTACGGATTTTCTTTCTCTGGAAATAGAACTCTTTTATAATTCAGCCCACGGAGTAATAATAAGGAGACCGACCATGCTGTACAAAGCGTCTCGAGTTTTGACTGCGGTAACTGTACATTTACTGCCAGACTTAGGCGTTTAAACCCAATGCTCACAAGGAAGGGGACATGCGCACTGTGATTTCCTATATACTTTTATCTCGCAAAAAATTTGCGAGTGAGTGCCGTGATGAATTAAAACTAAAAACTAAGGTTATGTTCCTGTGAATATTCTCAATTGAGTTTGTCAATATACGTGCTTATTTATTTCTCTGTTTTTGTACAGAATGAAGTTAGCAAATTGTGACCCGGAAACTATGGGTAAGTAATACAGATTTAATTGTAATCATTCAATGATATAAAATATGCAGATTGAATAATGTGGTACTATAATATTAGGCAATATGTTGCTGTGGCAGAAATGAGGTGGGAGATTGCTGATCTTATGGAATAAGAGAATGTGAAAAACATGCGCTGATAACTGCGGCCTCTTGACGAATGACCTGAGAGTTACTTTAAAGGCGCAAGTTGCGCGTCGATAAATGACAAAAGTTGGTAATTTCTGAAATGATTTACCAATTAAGTTTCTGCTCAATTAGTTACCATCATGGACATAGGAAACACGGGACTAGGCATGCCATCCCAACTTTGGCGAGCGGGGTTAAATCCACGGGAGGGGGAGAATTCCATGAGTGGGGAGAGCCGCCATCTTACGATGTGCCATTTTTATTATTCGCACGAGAATTTTTGCCGACAAACTGTGCATGAAAATATAAACATGTGGACGCTGCCATGTTTGTCGCGGGGCATCAAAAGGTGGCGGACCTACCCCCTCATTGCATCACCCCCGCAATGGCATTCCTAGTCCCTTGTTTCATATGTCCATGGTTACCATTAACACAAAATACACAATTATTTACCTCCAGAGTTCATTATTTTTATGTATTATATGAAACACAAATATATTTAATTATATTACTTTATATTGTTTTTATTAAATATGCAGAATTTAGAGCCCACCCATCACTACCGAGGAGGTGAAAAAAGTATTAAGAGGGATGAAGAACTATTCCGCACCGGGACCAGATTGTATCAAAACCTTCTTGTGGAAGAAGTTTTCTTCAACCCATCAGCATTTGGCCCGTATTTTCACCTCATATTTAAAGTCGGAAGAGCCGAATCCAGAGTGGTTGGTGGAAGGGCGCACAATACTTCTGCCGAAAATAGGCAACTTAGCTGACCCGAAGAATTACAGGCCAATAACTTGTCTGAGCACGCTTTA
>NC_046658.1:17798177-17803687 GCF_010883055.1 Belonocnema kinseyi
TGCAAAGATGCAGCATTCTACCAGCGTGACCTATCGATGGCCTGGATTGATTATCGGAAAGCTTTCGATTCGACATCCCATAGACTTATCATCTGTCTTTTCATACCTGGGCGTGCCACAGAGCCGCATTCAGGATGTGACATCTATAAAGGATACTCTCCGAAGCAGATGCAAACGTCTCATGCGACAGATTTGGTCTTCCGAACTGTCGGCGAGGAACAAAGTATCTGCAACGAACATGCTTGCCGTCCCGGTACTACTATATTCATTTGGAGTAGTTCCATGGACGAAGAACGAGCTCAGATCTCTTGATATCGGGACAAGAAAGGTTATGCACATGAACAAAAGCATGCATCTTAAGTCTTCCGTTCTGCGACTGTACATCTCACGCCGTCAAGGGGGTCGCGGAATATTGAGTCTTGAATGTCTTATAACAGGATTATTCTGGGTACAGCACATAGAGTTGTAAATGGAAGAGACCCTCTTCTTCAAATGGTCAGAAATCACGAAGAAGTGGGCAAATGAGCGTTTCTGTACAAAGCAGCAGAGGAGGCTACTGAAGCACTCGGACTCGACTTCAGTATTAGGGGTGAGCAAAATGCATCAAATCTTATCTATCTCGAGTGCTCACTCCTGAAAGCCCGGATTAAGATAGCACAAGAGAAAAACTTTCGTGAACAGCTCCTCGATAAGAGGATGCACGTTATCTTCCACAGAAATGTGAAGGATCAGTCAATGTCTTGTGAGCTAACGTTTGCTTTCCTTAAATCGCCCGGATTGAAGTCTGGTACAGAGGGTTTCATTTTTGCATGTCAAGACGGTGTCATTTCCACCTTAACATACCGTCGCTACATTTTGAGCCAATACATTCCCGATGATAGCTGCAGGGCGTGCCATGCACACCCCGAGCATTTAGCTCACATACTATCTAGTTGTCCAATTCACGCGGGAACGACCTGCATTCAAAGGCACAATGCGGCACTAAGAGTGCTTTATTACCATCTCTGTCACTCCTACGGCACTAACCTTAATATCGCTCCTCTAAATGCTCCTAGGGGAATTAAATCAATTGTCGAGAATGAGAAGTGCCGCATATACTGGAACTTTATATTCTCGACAATTGTTTCTGTTGCTCACTGGAGGCCTGACATGGTTCTTCTTGACTTCGAGAAGCGAACCATGTGCATCCCTACGTGTCAACAATATGCTAGAACACTTGCGGGAAAAATGCAGAAGGCGGTTGTCCTTGGGTCGCTCCATGTTCTTAGGGTGCACGAGGCTTTTACTGGATCGTCGTATTGATTCCTTTACTGACTGTAACCACCTATCTCACGGTGGTGATAGATATTTTGGAAGATTGAGGCAGATTTGTGTGGAAGTTGAGGTTAGGTTGTTTGGAGACTTTTGACAGGGTGGGAGGACTGGGTTGATTGGGTTGGTAGTAGCAGATAGAGGCAGGGAAGCATAGAAGGCGGAAGAGTTTGAATTGGATTCATCACTAGCGGAGCGAGTATCACCGCGGAAGAAACAGATTTAGAGCACGAAGTGTTCATCACGCCGAAATAGGAGATCAAGGAAAGGAAGGCAAGGGGGAAGTATAAAAAAAACTATAGAAAAGGACAGGTTAAGAGCAAAAAGCTTAGGATCCATAGAGGCATTTATCAAAAGGAAGAGAGGGGAGAGGGAAAGCAATGAAGAGAAGGTAGATATCAGTGCGAGTGTGAAATATCAAAAAATGTTTAGATCATCGCCGGAAAAGCAGAATTTGCTAGGGAGGAGTGCTAATAGTAAGTGGGCTGACGGAAGCGGCGATGAAAGTGAAGTTCCGATGAAAGGAAATTCGCGCAGTGATGATAGAGGTAATGTGGATGTATGAAGAAAAGCAGCAGAAAAGGGAGAGGAATTAAAGAAGGAAATTAGGCGGGAAATGGCTGAACTTAAGAAACAAATGAAAAAATTGGAAGAAATCAGGGAAAAGTTAGGAAAGAGGATGCTGATATTGGAACAGAAATTAGAGAAGAAGGAAGAAGATAATAATAAAAAGGTAGAGAAGATGCAAGGTAGAATGAAGAAACTTGAAAGCTCGAACCGGGATTGTGTTGAGGCGAGAGTGGGAATAAGGAGATGGAAAGACTGAGAAAAATAGAACAAAGAATAGAAAGGAAAGAAAGAAAATTTGGTACTAAAAAGGATTATGCAAAGGTAGAGATAGAGGAAGTAAAAAGTGTAGAAATAGAAGAGCGGTTAGGGGAGAAAATGGTAATGGTAAGACTAAAGAAATGGGAACATAAGAGGGAAGTGATGACAAAGGAGAGGATGTTAGATGGAAGCTCGGAGAGAACAGAGGATGATTTGACATGGGTAGAAAGGAAGATGCAGTATAAGTTAAGGAAAATAGCAAAAGAGGAAAGAAAAAATGGAAGAAGAACATGGGGTAATTATGGGAGAATACAGATAGACGGAGTATCGTGGGATTGGGATGAAGAAAGGGAACTGGAATATAGCAGGATTGTAGAGAAAGGATAGGGAGTTTATGAGAAATTTGACGCAGTGGGATGTAGTCATAATGATAAAGACGTGGCCAGATGAAAAGGGATGGGAAAGAGTAAGGGGAAGGTTACCAGAGGTTACAAATAGAAAGTAAAAAATGCAAAGAGGAAGAATAAAAAGAGCAGAGCAATGGGAGGAATGGTGATGGGAGTAACGAATGAATGTATAACAGGGATAGATAAGAAATACGAGAAAGAACAAAAAGAAGGATTAATAGTAGAAGAGGTAAAGATGTAATGAGAGAAATGAAAGGTAGTAGGAGTTTATGTGAACGGTGATATGCAGGAGAAAGCAGAGGAGATGAAAGAAATGATTCATGAAAATTAAGAAGAGATTAGGCTGATAATAGGTGGGAATTTCAATACGAGAATAGGAGACAGAGGAGAAAAGAAATGGGAAAGTAATTGGAAAATTATATTTTTGTTTGTGCTCTCTAATCTTATTTTTATCTCATGCATCATTTTTTCCATCTCCTCGTCTATATTTCCCTCTCTCATTTTGATATTTCTGACCTTTTCTCTAAACTGTTCTTTTCCTTCCCTTGACCAATCCCCTTCTCCTACACTTTCTACTCTTACCTCATCATTCGCTATCACATAATCAATTACGGTTCCCCTTTCGCCTCCTGAGCGTGTATATTCTCGTTTCTCATATCCTTCTATATTTATGTTTAAGATATACCATCCTAACTGCTCCAAGTTCTTCAACCACTCTATTTTTTATTAAAAACATACATACAATTTAATAGACAAAGTTAGGTATGAAAAAATAAAATATGTTTATGTATATGTTTATAAATATGATTATGTGATAGTGGATGATGAGGGATGAGTAAAAAGTGTAGGAAAAGGGGATTTTTTAAGGGAAGGAAAAGAACAGTTTAGAAAAAAGGTCAGAAATATCAAAATGAGAGAGGAAAATATGGACTATGAGATGGAAAAAATTATAGGAGAAATAAAAATAAGATTAGAGAGCACAAACAAAAATATAATTTTCCAATTATTTTCCCATTCCTTTTTTCCTCTGTCTCCTGTTCTCGCATGAAATCCCCACCTATTATCAGCCTAATCTCTTCTTAATTTTCGTGAATCATTTCTTTCATCTCCTCTGCTTTCTCCTGCATATCACCGTTCACATAAACTCCTACTACCTTTCATTTCTCTCCTCACATCTTTACCTCTTCTACTATTAATCCTTCTTTTTGTATTTTCTCGTCTTTCTTATCTTTCCCTGTTATACATTTATTCCTTACTCCCATCACCATTCCTCCCATTGCTCTGCCCTTTTTATTCTTTCTCTTTACATTTTTTACTTGCCATTTTTAATCTCTGGTAATCTTCCCCTTACTCTTTCCTATCCCTTTTCATCTGGCCATATTCCAGTTCCCTTTCTTCATCCCAAACCCGCCATACTCCGTCTATCTGTATTCTCCCATACTTACCCCATGTTCTTCTTCCCTTTTTTCTTTCCTCTTACGCTATTTTCCTTAACTTATACTGCATCTTCCTTTCTACCCATGTCAAATCATCCTCTGTTCTCTCCGAGCTTCCATCTAACATCCTCTCTTTTGTCATCACTTCCCTCTTATGTTCCCATTTCTTAAGTCTTACCGGTACCATTTTCTCCCATATCCGCTCTTCCCTTTCTACACTTCTTACTTCCTCTATCTCTACCTTTGCATAATCCTTTTTAACACCTAATTTTCTTTCTTTCCTTTCTATTCTTTGTTCTATTTTTCTCAACCTTTCCATCTCCTTATTCCCACTCTCGCCTCAGCACAATCCCGGTTCGAGCTTTCAAGTTTCTTCATTCTACCTTGAACCTCCTCTACCTTTTTATTATTCTCTTCTTCCTTCTTGTCTAGTTTCTGTTCCAGTGACTGCATCCTCTTTCCTAACCTTTCCCTGATTTCTTCCCATTTTTTCATTTGTTTCGTAAGTTCAGCCATTTCCCGCCTAATTTCCTTCTTTAATTCCTCTCCCCTTTTCTGCTTCTTTTCTTCATACATCCACATCACCTCTATTATCACTGCGCGAATTTCCTTTAGTCTTTCCTCTTTCATCGGAACTTCACTTTCATCTCCGCTTCCGTCAGCCCACTTACTATTAGCACTCCTCCCTAGCAAATTCTGCTTTTCCGGCGATGATCTAAACATTTTTTGATATTTCACGCTCGCACTGATATCTACCTTCTCTTCATTGCTTTCCCTCTCCCCTCTCATCCTTTTGATAAATGCCTCTATGGATCCTAAGCTTTTTGCTCTTAATCTGTCCTTTTCTATAGTTTTCTTATACTTCCCCCTTGCCTTCCTTTCCTTGATCTCCTATTTCGGCGCAATGAACACTTCGCGCTCTAAATCTGTTTCTTCCGCGGTGATACTCGCTCCGCTAGCCATGAATCCAATTCAAACTCTTCCACCTTCTATGCTTACCTGCCTCTATCTACCGTCGCAGTCTAGTATCCGTCTCGCCTTTCTTTGTCGCTACCCAAACCTGCTACTACCAACCCGATCAACCCAATCCTCCCACCCTGTCACAAGTCTCCAAACAACCTTACCTCAACTTCCACACAAATCTGCCTTAATCCTCCAAAATATCTACCTCCCCTTTTCAATCTTACAATCCCTCAATTAATCTCTCACATCCACACCCTTCTACACACTTCCACAATCCTCTCACCTCGAATTTCACCACAATATCAGAAAAACTCAGCATCAACAATTCCCATTACTTTACACATTCATGCCGGAAACGGAAGCCCTGTTTAGGCTATTCATTTTTTAAATAATTCAAAAATCGTATCAAACATTTTACACCTTCTAATTAATTTTTAAAATTAGTTTCTTGAAATATTTGACGTTTTTTTACGAGGGTAGTTCAATAAGTCCTTAGAATGACCAACAGATGGCGCGCGAATCGCTCCAAATCATCTGTTTTCAGTCAGCACCACTCCCGACTAGA